>NW_026125281.1:32925000-33525000 GCF_943737965.1 Phodopus roborovskii
ACCCCTAACCCGAACCCGAATCCGAACCCTGAAGCCTGAACCCCTAAACACCTGACCCCTGATCCAGGCACAGACCATGACCCCTAACCCCACTGACTCCTGCTTTTGATTGGACAACAGCTAAACAAATAAACTCCACAAGGGAGCACTGAGTCTCATTTTTGTTTCATTACCTATAGCTGCAATATTTTGGTGCTGTGGAACTTGGTGAGGGCCTCCTGGAGGACTCCGGTGCAGTCTGCTACTGAACCGCCAGCCAGAGGCACTGAGGGAACCTGATTCTGAGCCAGCAGTCCACTTCCATCCACACATTTGCTGGAAATACTATCCCACACAGGCTACAATTTGGTAAAGTACCCTTTTTCATTGTAACTCCTCTCCTTACGATCTGATGCATTTCTCACAGTTGAGTTAAAATACCACCCTCGGTTGGCGGATTCTGGCTTCAAGCCTTCCTGCCTTCGGGCTGCTGAGTCCTCATCAGCCTAAGATGGTCCTGGCTGTTTTAGAGCTCACGAGCAGCGAATAATGCTCTGCCATCCTACCCTATTGGGCACCTTGGCCTTGGCCAATTTTCTTGAGCTCACAAGTTAAGGACCGCCAAGTTTTGCTTAACCTATGGGAAATAAACCAGCCAAGCAAATACACCCATCCACTCCCCTGGAATGCCTAGTATAAAATATAAAACCCTTTCTTTCACTGAATGCCACTTGTTAAGGCACACAGATTCATTTACCTTTGTACTGAGAAGTGGCCTAGATATCCCATAGAGAATAAGTCAAATTGGATGAGTAAGGCTATCTAAATCCTAATATTTTATGAGATCTTTAAGATTATAGCCAGCAAACGGGTAGATGGAATTACCATATATCCAAGCTTTCCTCTATCTCTAAGCTAAACACTCTTTCCTCTTGCTCCTCTACATCTCACATCCTTCTAGCCATGAAAGATGAACCTGAAGAAACCTCCACTAATTTAGACCCTGCTAACGAATCTCCATAGCTCCATCCTCAACATCCAACTACCTCTTCTGCTGCTTCTTCCTCTTCAACTCCTTCCTCTCCAATGCCAGGTCACTCTAAAGGCCCAATTCTCCCACCTACTTACACACCCCTGTTACCCACTCTCACACCTTCATGTTCTCAACCCACCAAAGCCAACACAGCTACAGTTCTCCCCTTCTGAGAAGTGGCCGGAGTGGATGATCTGTTTAAAGTACATGTCCCCCAGTTCCTATCAGAACATTCTCAAGTATAACATAGACCAGGTTCTTATACCTCTGACCCTACCGCACACAATCCTATAGTTTCACTTTTCAAGTTTAGAAGCAGGCAAAAGCCTACTCAGATGATGTTCACCAGACTCTTGCAGCTCACCATGCTGGGTAAGAGGATGTTGATGATCAGGAGCATAATTGGGACTACAATACCCAGGGGGAATTCTGGATAGAGACCAGTTTACAAACTGCCTCATGGTTGTTCTCCATAAGGCTGCCATAAAGACAATAAACTATCAAAATAATTCTGGAGATAGTTCAGAGCAAAACAGACAATGACTCAGTTCCTAGAACAACTTATACAGGCATTCTTACACTATTCTAACCTAGACCCTGAGATGTCAGAAGGGAAGCAACTCATGATTTTTTTTTTTTTTTTTTTTTTATCATAAATACTCTGACATTAGGGATAAACTTAAAAGTTTAAAACTGGAATCCCTAACCTCACAGGCAGAAGCTTTAAAAGTGTCCTGTAAGGTGTACCATGGGAAAAATGACAAAGGCCTTATATATAATAGATGACATCCAAGGCCTTCCGACCAGCCTCGGGGTCTGGCCAGGGCCCCTGGCCCTCCAGGGCTCGAGGAACACAGTGTCCATGTTTTAAGTGTGGTCATGAAAGACATCGGGCCTGAACTTGCCCTAATCGGAAAACGTTACTCCATCCTACATCCTCTCCCTTTAACACCCCTAGGCTGGCAGTTAAAAAACCTAATGGGACCTATCGCCTGGTTCAAGACCTCCAACAGGTTAATTCTGCATCGGTTCCTTTCCATCCTGTGGTCCACAATCCTTATACACTTCTTTCCACTATCCACTCAGGGACTTCTCATTTCTCAGGTTTGGATCTTAAGGATGCCTTGTTCTATATTCATCTTGACACTAAGTATCAAAATATCTTTGCTTCCACCTGGACTAACCCTGATACGCATGCCTCCAAACAGCTCATCTAGATTGTCCTACATCAGGGATTCCTAGGCAACCCACACCTATTTGGTGAAGCTTTGGCTTCTGACCTGCTCTGTCTCTCCCTAAATCTAACCTCATACAGTATGTAGTCAATATCTTACTTTGCAGCCCATACTTAGAAGTTAGACAGACTAACACCTCTGCTCTTCTAAATTTCCTGTCCAACAGGGATTATTACAGTCTCACCTTCCAAGGTCCTCAGGTCATCTACTTAGGACTAACCCTAACCACAATTCACAAAGCTATAAATTTAGAAACAACCTAATACAGTCTCTTGCAGTGCCTTCTACTGACAACTCCATTATATTTGAGGGAAAGAACCAGGCTGATGAAGCAGCTAAAGATGCAGCCCTCAGAAACCCACACTCACCACACCAACCACAGGGAGTTCATACACTACAACCCACATCCTCACAGTCAATTACTGACACTTGACAAATTCTGTCCTATTTACACCAACTCTTTCATCCTAACAGCAAGGCTCTTTATCATTTTGTCAAGTCTCACCTCTAGACCACTGCCAAGGACTTACATTTCTTAATATCACTGTCTCTTGTAAAACCTGTCAGATGTCAGACCCTAACGCAAGGTATCGTAGCTTCCCTTTTCCTACCCACCAGGACAGGGGCTCTCTCCCAGGGACTGATTGGCAACTTCACTTTAACCATATGCCTAGAATAAGATACGTCAAATATCTGCTGGTATTAGTTGATATCTTCTCAGGGTGGGTAGAAGCTTTTCCAACTAGTAACAAGAAAGCTCAGACAGTCTCTGACACTCTTCTCAGGGAAATCATTCCACGGTTTGAAATTTCAGCTTCTCTTTAGTCAGACAATGTTCCAGAGTTCACCCCTCAGATCGCACAAATCTTATCTAAAGCTCTCAACATCCCTTGGCGTTTCCACATGACCTATCACCCCCAGTCCTTGGGAAGATAGAACAAACTAACCATTCTTTTAAAATGTTCTGGTTAAAATGTCACAGGAACTTTACCTAGACTGGGTAAGGCTCTTGCCTCTGGCTCTATTCAGGCTTAGAGCCCTCCCCAAAATACTCCTTCTCATCTAACCAGTTCTAACACCTGGTGTCTCAACCAAATTGTCACCTCTCACTGACTACCTGCTTACAGCCACTCCATTATCTCCATTCCCTCCTATGGAACTTTCCTGACTACTCTCTGCCTCAACCATGCCCCAACCACTGTACATCAAAATTAACATCGGGGACCAGGTCACCCAGACCAACACCACTCACCCCTTTCCCATAAATGGCCGTGCCCCTTCAATGTAATTCTTGCCACTCCAACAGCTGCTATAAGCTTGAGAGTCTCTCCTACTGGATTCATTTATCCCACCTAAAACCCTTTACTTATCCACCCAAAACTCAAGCCTCATATACAGCAACTACAACAGGACCCTATTCCTAAAGGTTCAGAGGACACCGAGATCAACTACAGTACCTCCTATTCTAGAAGATTAAGGATTCACTCCTATAACCTCACCCTGCCAGATTGGGAACCTCATGCTTTCCCTCCTGTGCTTGGACTGACTTAACCCCTCCTACTTCTAAATATACCACACTCATCAATCCCCTCTATATATATCACTCAATAACTCATTGAAAACTTCTAATCTAACCGATTAGCTGTTGTTACAGGAACGCCAGCCAAAAGCCACGGATCTAGAGACACAAATCACCAAACACTTGTGCCTCCTAAATAAAGGTAATATTTCTAACGTGAACATGATGCTAATGTGTCTGATATTTATGTTTTCACAAACCCAAAGGATTCCTGTAAGTTCAAGGAAACTAAATTGGACCCACTTAAACAAGTCAGATAAACTCCAAATAAATATTACTCAACTTCTTCCTGGCCTTGGGACTTCCTTCCCTTGTCTTGGGACCCCCCCCCTCTGTAACCCCTCCCCCATCTTGAATACTCTCCCATTAAGTACCAGGACCTAAGAAAAAAATTTTTCTTTTCTAAACTTAACCTTGTCCTCTGCTCTCGCCAACATCTTGACAGGCCTCAAAACGATGCCAGAGTTGCATGCAGTCAGGACTGCGATAACACAACCAACTACCAGGATGTGGCAGCACCAAAGCTTTCTCAGATCCTCCAATGACAATCAACACCCCCAAGTCGGCAGGAACCAGTCTTGAGAACTCGACATCCTTATTCCCTATCCTGCCTTGATCAACCACCCACCTTTTTAATAATAAGAGGTGTATATTGGAAACCGACATTCTGCTGACCACTATCGATGGGATGGAACATGAATGGCCATGTCATCTCTCCATCAATCATTATGGGGCTTGGTAGGGGACTCGACATGTGCAAGTTTCCCTTTTAAAGCAAGTGCCGCACAACCACACTCATTCTGTCTCATGCTTTTGGGTGCCCACCAGCTAACACCTTTCTCTTCTCTATACCAATAAACTCCACATGGGTGGGCTGAGTGTCGTGCTTCATTGCAGATAGCTACAGCAAGAGAACAACTGAGTCTAAGCCTCATTCTAATTTGAGTCTAACCCTAAACCTGGGTCAAACCTAACTCTGAGGCTAACACTGAGTCTAACCCTGAGGCTAACCCTGACCCTGAGGCTAACCATGACCCTAAGGCTAACCCTGAATATAACACTGATTGTACCCTAGTCTAACCCTAACCCTAGTTTCTCACCTTGCCATTTTGGCATCATTTCTTCTCTTCAAGGCTGAGATCTTCGAAGAGGGTGCTGCCGAGGAAAGGTTCAGGACACTGTCCTCGTCTTCCTTGTGTGGTCTTCTGATTAAATACTCACAAGTCAGGTATTTCCCTCCTTCAGTGCCTTGGCATGTGTTCTACAAAGAAATGAAATTACAAAACTGAATGGAAATGATATGCACAGGCGGCAGGCCAAGCCCCTCTTTGACATGCTGAGCATGACTTTATTTGACGTGTCAGGTAGAACAAGTTGTGCACTAGCTGCTGTTGCACTAGCATGCACAGGTTTGGGGAAGACAGCAGAGGTGAAAAACTGAGCTCCATGTTCCCTGATTAAATACACCAGAGCAGAGGACTAGGAAGGGAAGAGCATGAGGAGGGGGAGGAGGCTCGCCACAGACAAGGGGCCAGAGGGAGAAGAGGAGCCAGGGAAAGCCTAGGAGGAAAGCAGACAGACAGGAGAAGGGAGTTGGGGTAAAGAAGGCAGGAGGAGTAAAGACAGAGTGCCAGGTGGGGGAGGGCAGGAAGGTGAGAATGGGATAAGACAAATTATCCACAACAGGGCATCAGTACATGTTAGTCCTACATACGAACAACAAATGCCAGTCAGCCAGCCAATTAAGAATTACCTGCCACAGACAACTTCATCTTTCAAATTAACTTAATGCTACAAACATACACCTAAAAGTGATGCTGAACCTCCGAGGAACAAGATCAGCCTGGGGGTGGCTGGAGAACCTCTCAGCAACCTTTAACCATGGGTACACATGGGGTAAAAGTACACATGGCCTTGGTTTAGCCCAGAGTACTCACCATCCCAAAAGGGCAAGGGACAAAAAGCTGACTCCTGTCCCTTCTGACCATGGAGACCATTGCTGGGCTGCCTCTGGGGAAATAAATGAAGCCAAGCCATCCACCACACCCCCCAAAGAGATGGCAGGCACCAGCACATCTCCTCACTGGCTGCTGAGGCCTTGGTTTCAGGGAAGACCCTCTGTCACACCATCAGCCATTTCAATGGGGAAAGGTGGAAATGTGCCACCAAACTTCTTTCACAAAAGACTTCAGAGGTGAAGTAGGAGCTTCAAAATACCAAGAAGAAGGCAGTATAAATATATACTGTGTTGCCCTTTTCTTCAATGACAAATATAATTAGAATGGAAAATATTTTACTGATATGTTTCTAAGCTTATTTAACCACCAGTGAGCTGCCTCAAAAAGGAAAAATGTCTATGGTATGCAAGACTGGCAACCTGACCTTGATAACCATATAAATAGGGCTAAAAGAAAACCCACAAAGTTTTTGTCCAGAACAAACATATCTGTTACCCATGCAAACCCATAATCACATCACTCACACACACACACCAGACATGTTTTTTAAAAACTAAATTTGTCTTTACATTACCTGGCATGTCTAGAGAATTCCTTTGGGAGACAATACTTCAAGGAGAGTACCAAATGGATAAAACTGAAACATGAGGGGGGAAAAAAAGCAGGATTGTTAATAATATATACATATCCATAATACAACAAAGTATGTTATGACTGTTGATTAATGATGATTCTATTTTATTATATCCCTAACAGACAGATATAAATGCTGTTTGGATAAACACATGAAGTATTTAATGTGTCGTATGTTCTCTTCTATTAAGCATTTTAATATTAACATTGTTAAAACAGGCTAACAAAGGACCGCACATCGGGGGTACATCAACTATCCTTGGTCTTGAATTAAGACTGAAACATGAGACTTATGAGTTCAAATGTATCCCAGAATAATTACTGACATCCAAGACAGGATGGATAACAAACAACATCATCTGAAGGGAATTTGTGACAATATGAAAAACAAAACCAGGAACAAGAACCCACCACTGTTTCCCAGATACTTTTATGTGAAAAGTATGATAACAATCCCTAATATTTAAGTAAACAATGAACCGATTACATAATGGGCAACCCATTCTATACATTTCAGCAGAAAAAAAAAAACTGCCTATCGCAAAGTAAAAGCAAACAAAAGATGAACAGAATTCAAAGAAGGAATGTAGCAACCAGCAAATAAACCTCAGTAAGTGGATTTCCCACATATAGAGGACACCTCAATACCTACCATAAAACTTTCAAAATCAAACAACACTGTGATCTCAACAATCATATTTGAATGAATACAGTAAACAATATACTTGCTTCAAGGCTATAATGAAATAGATAAAACAGATTTTTCACTGAAACTGAAGTAAACTGTAATATGTAAAATCTTTACCATACTGTATATATGAATAGGATTTTTCTCATTCTCCTCTATTTCCTAATGTCAAGATGACATATAAAGGTTTACAATACTATAGGGCTAGAGATATTGCCAAGCAGTTAAAACTTCATTCCCAAGACGAAGGTCAGTTTTGAGCTTCTTACTACAAAGGATCCAATGACAATACACACATAAATAATACATATAAATGATTTAGGGAACATGATACATCAATATCCAAAGACAATGCCCAACAATGTAATTTATACGAGAAAAGTTGATTGCAAACTGCATGCAAAAGAAAAAAGTACACTCATTGACACAATGATTTCTATATTTACCATGAAGGCTACAATAATGAATGTGTACAATATGTGTAAAATAGAGGATGGAAAAAAAAAAAGGCAAGAACAAAAGCAGGAAAATAAACTTTTAACCAAAAGATCAAAGGAAACTTGGCCAAACACAGCTACCTATGATTCTATGTGTACAGAAATTAAAGAAATACAGATTTCAAAACTCAAAAATATATTTAAAACTCACTGTAAACTGTTAATTTTCTGACCCTCCAGCAACAGATGTTTCTTGCAGAGAGGTGCCATACTCTAGAACCTGCCCAGCAAATGTAAGTCATCTCCTGCAGAGCCTACTATGGCTCTGAAGTCCCTCATGCCCCCTTGTAGTTTCAGGCAAACCCAGCCAATGTCCAATCTAAAAACAATGTGAAGAATAATATAATGTCTGCTTCCTGACACAATGATTATGTCACAAGATGTGGCATCTTCCATATTCACCTGCAAAATACTATGCTAACCTGACATACTTCTACAGCTCAGAAACTACTACATGTGTACAAAAAAACTGAAAGTGAGATATAATATTCAGAACTTCTAGAACCAGACCTTCAGCTTTCCAATCTGTCTTCCCATTGCACAACAATATCAATGCCTATTACAAGCTCATAGTCTCCCATGCCAGGATGGCAGAGCCTCCCCTACCTCAGGGAATCCACACTCAACATAGCTCAGAGGCCAAGGGCCACTACCCTAGTCAACACAGGAACCAACAGAATCTCAATCTGGCTCATGGTCCATCCCAGTCCAAGCAGTTCAGATTCTGATAGCTAAGCCAACATGCTCTTTCTGATCTGGGGACTGCGGCCCCAAACTCAACATGACATGGCTTATGGTCTTTCTTATAGCTTCCCAATGCAGCACAAGAGGAGAATCTGGAAAGAACCTGTAAGCTACCTCCCATTGGTGCTCCTGATGGCTAACCCTTCACAAAGCTCCTCATTGGTTAAGATGTCCTTGCAATTACCCTACTGGGTGGGTGAGCAGAGATCAAATAACACAGCCCACACAGGTCCTCCCAACTTTGTCCTTCTGCACTACAGTCAGATAGGGTCCTTATCTGGAAAATTTATACTTCAGAAAAATCCTCCAATCTCACAGAGGATTTCCTGTTTCTCTACCAAGAAACAGGGTCCTATGTGTGCACATTGAATTACACACTCAATGTACAGCACAGCCAGCCCTTTGCTTCATAACTGGAAGGTCCTGTAACCAAACACAGGTCACATTCAAACGGTTTCTGTTGTTAAACAAAAAGAGGCCATGGATGAGAACACAAGGAAGGGGCTATGGGAGGCCTTAGGGCAGGAAAGAGACAGTGGAAATAATGTAATTATAATTACAAAAATTATGTTTAAAAGTTGAAACAGGCTTTATGGCCATGTGCTACAGAGACTAGGAATTTGTATTAGAGCATAACAAATACTACTCACACTATTTCTCTCAGGGCTACCATCTTAAACCTGGAAAACACAGTCATGTTAGGCACAGCAACACCATTGTATCCAGTTCTCATATTAATGTAGAAATGGTGTAACTACAGTAATTTTGTTTCATGGTAAGTTCTGTTCTTTCTCTAGATTCTTGATTGCCTGATCAGCTCTACTAAGAAATGGCCAGTCAGGACATTTATGGAATATCTAAAATTGATTACCCGACAACACATGGCTAATGTGAAGTAGTGTCACAGCATGAAAAGGAAATCTTTCTTACCTTCGTCTTGCCACTGACTTTCTGTGCCGACTACACCTGCTTTATATTTGGTGAATGAAATCCTTACACAAGTTCCCACTTCATTTGTAAATTCACAATGAAATCTAGAGAACTTGGAGGACATTCATTTACTGGTTATTTTTCCTTCCCAGAGGCAAGTCAAGGCCCAGCCTGGACAGCAGAAGCAGAAGTACTTATTAAAAGCAATTCTCAATTACATAGTGTGAGGCAAGCCTGAGTGGTTCTCAACCTTCCGAATACTGTGGCTCTTTAATAAAGCTCCTCATGACGAGGTGATCCCCAACCATAAAATTATTTTCAGGTGACTTCATAATATAATATTATATAATATAACATGAACATCTGTGTTTTACAGTGGTCTTAGGCCATTCCTGTGATAGGGTCATTGATTCCCACAAAAGAAGCTGTGACCACACAGGTTAAGAGTTGCTGCTCTAAACTGATACATATAAATCAATAAATAAATAAAATTAAGAAAAAAGGGAATGAAATTCTTAAACCAGGAAAAAATGGAAAACAGACACAAAGGGATGATGGCAGTGATGTATTTAAAGAAAATGAAATTTAAAAGATGTTATCAATAATTGATTTTTTAAAAGAGATAAGAACTGAAAGAACCCTTAGCTATACTGACTTTGAAACAGAGTAGACACTTCCTGGTAGGAAAAATACCATTAATAAAACACTATATGACTTTGTCCCATGGGAAATGTTAGCTTTCTGAGTGCTGTAAGCTGACACATGGAGTTACGTTACAGCCAATGGCCTGTGTCTCAAACCTCTGGGCTGACTTTACTGTGTAAACCAGGATTGCACATATCAGCAAAGAAGAGTTGGCTAATTGGAAATTAATATTTAGTAGTTCAAGCTATCCTCCCTAAACTCTCCACCCACCAGTTCTGTCTGTCTTCATAAACATGGAAGGAATTAATAAATGAAGGAAAATTCAGTCACTCACCCTGCCCTATCAGGCACTTCTTTATGATGGAGACCCCTCCTGCAGCTCATTGCCTTAGACTTCAGTCTGTGCTATACCCACTGTCTACTGTTTTCCCCTGCAGTGTACACAGGACCCTGTATTGTTTAGTCTGTTTCCCCTGCAGTGTACCAAGCACACTGTTCCTCCTCTTATGGTCTGAAGGGAGAAGCCATGCTCCACACACAAATCCTTTTCCTGTTACTGCACTAGACAGCCCACTATTTGACTCCAAACTGGAAGTTGCAGAACTCTGTGGTGCTGCAGACCTGTAATGCAAGAATTTAGGGTGTTTAATCAGGAGGAAAACAAGGGCAATGCACTGTGGGTATACAGACAGGGTTTAAGTCCACCTCAATTAATATAGGAGACTTTTCTTAAAACCACATTTCAAAAAGAAGGGAGAAGCCACTGTTATAGAATATAACTTTATGGCACACTGGGACTTAATATTGGTTGTGACCTTGCAATGTCCCATTGAGCAGCATGTTAGAGGCCTTTGATGAGGAGGTGGACATTATGGGTGTTTTTAAGTCAGGGTTGTCTCTTTTGTTATGGGAATGTAAAGGCTGATTAATCCTGGTGAACAAACATTTACATCTTATCACACTAATCTCTAGCAGGTGTGGTAACCATGCTTATCATTGGGTTACTTGAGATACAACCCTCTCACCTAAATTCTACTTTGTGTGACTTAATGTCTCCTAAGAAGTGGTAAATCCTTACTTGTACCATCAATTCTACTACTCTACATCACAGATTAGCTATGGCACAATACTCTACACAGGAGATTGTTGTGGTAATTCTAATTGGTCCTAATAATAAAAACCTGCAGTAAGATATAGGGCTTAATGGCGAAAGATCAGAGAAGCAGAGCAAACAGCACCTACTTCTTACCTCTACTGAATCCTCAAATCAAAGGGGTGATCCTTTCCCTGTGAATCTTCAGAATGAACACAATGAGGTTCCATTTCATCCTGCCTTATATTTCTCTCTCCGCCCAGCAATATTACTCCTGTCTCCACCTCCAAAGCACTGGGATAAAGGTTTGAACCACCACCACCTGTCTGTTTCATAAAGATGGCCTTGAACTCACAGAGATCCACCTGCTTCTGCCTCCCAAGGGTTGGGATTAAAGGTGTGCACCACCACAGCTTTATCTTCAGATAACTACTCCCTAGCTCCACACTCTGACCTTCAGGCAACTTTGTTTTTGGTAGTTTGGTTTTTTGAGACAGGGTTTCTCCGTGTAGCTTTGCAGCCTGACCTAAAACTGTATAGAAGTCACAGATACCCACCTGCCTCTGCCTCTTAAGTGCTGTGATTAAAGACACGTGCAACCTTTAAAGCACAAAAAACCACCACACTTGAATATTTCTAAACACAGTCCAGGTCCCAACCGTCTGGGCAGATACTGCCCGGGGAAGTAAAGTTATTCAGAGGCTGCCAACCTGGTCACCGTGGGCTATACAGAACCATGCTGGACAAAGCAGGACCAGACAGGAATGTGGTGAGCGGCTCCCACCCAGCCCAGGGAGAACCAAACACACTGGCTTAAGAGCCTCAGCCGGACACTCCACCAATTCTGGGGACAGCGCCCCCACTCACCATGAGCAGCCACTCACTCCCTACATGGGGACAGCAGCCCCGCAGTCACTGACAAAACACTCCCCCAAGCATGGAGGCAGCAGTTCTGACTCAAAGCCAGCCACTCTCCCCACATGGGGACAGCGCCCCCACTCACCATGAGCAGCCACTCGCCCCCACATGTGGAGAGAAGCCCACGTCACTGTGACTGGACACGCCGCCAAGCATGGAGACAGCAGTCCTCACTCAAAGCCAGCCACTCTCCCCACATGGGGGCAGCGGCCACGCTCACCTCAGCCCACCGCTCACCTGTGAAGGACAGCGGCCCGTCAGGCACCTCTGCCACCGCTCCTCACGGTCTGTGAAGAGCAGCCCCTCGCTCATTTAAGTGCAGCGCTCCTCCTCTGTGAAGGGCGGCCACTCGCTCAGCTTGGAGAGGCTGCAGAGCTGGCCAGCACTCTTCACAGAAGCAAAGGCACAACTGACTTCCTCAGGTGAAGCTGAGGCGAAAGCCTGTCTCCCGGAAGAACCCTCCCATCTGACTGGCAGGTAAGACAGGGGCTCTGATTGGCTAGTGAAGCCTGAGAGACAGCACCAGGTGAGCAGGAGGGGCGGGCCCTCCCCTGGATTCACCTCAACTTAGACTCCACCCTTAAAAAGCCCGCCATTTGAGGCTCCACCTCCAGGGGCGCTAAAAGCCCCCACTTTTGAATAACCTGATTCCTGATCTCCTGTTCTCATTGGGTCACACAGGAATACTTTGCTCAGATTAAACATGGATTTATTAATTCACTCTAATTAAACTGCTGCATCACCGACCATGAGTTTCCTACACCATTCTACTAACGGGGATTTTTAAACATAATAGGGTTTTCTGCAGTCATTTTAGGTACTTGCTCATCATCTCCGCAGCTGTGGTATGGGGAGGAAAAGCAAGGAGCTGGGCAGGCGGGAAAGGGGAAAGGGCTTGTGGTGCATCACTGCTCTCAGGACCCACCTCCCCCCACCACACTGACCTCTGCTGCACAGGCGCAAAAGGCACTGCAAGCCACAGCCCTGATCGTGCACACAGGGAGGGAGGCTCTGAACTACAGGTCCCAGCATTCACCCCTGTAAAGCCTGGTTGCACTGCAAGGTGGTGCTGAGAATTCAGCTGTGAGAACTTGAGTTCACTTAAAGTTCCCATGCACAGCTGAAGATCAGTAAACATAGGCAATAAATCCCAAATGCCTCCAGTTGCACCTGCCCCCAAACAATTCTTTATTTCCCCTCACCCTACCCAGAGCCATCTCTCCTGCTGGATTGAAATGAGATGATGAAATGAGTGGGGATACACACACACACACACACA
Source organism: Phodopus roborovskii (assembly GCF_943737965.1). Lineage (NCBI taxonomy): Eukaryota > Metazoa > Chordata > Mammalia > Rodentia > Cricetidae > Phodopus > Phodopus roborovskii. The sequence goes on from NW_026125281.1 coordinate 32,938,212, forward strand.
CACACACACACACACACACACACAGAGCACATAATTCCTGGACTCCTTGACCTCTCCATTTCATTCCACTCAAAAGAGACCAGCCCTTCAGCTCTGGGAAAGGTATTCCCCTTGTGTTGTGGTTTCTGATGATTTCCCCACTTCCCTCGACAGCCACCCAACCTCTCCTGCCCTAAAAAGCAAACCACTCAGGAGGTGCCTCCTCTCTCCAATTCTTTTCCACCAGTTCTTTCTGGAGCACACTCCCAGCCAGTGCTCTGACACACTTTATCAAAGTCCTCCTTGATCTTGGAGTGAGCCGCTGGATCCAATGATGGTTTCAGCACTCATATCTCTCAATTAGCAATAGGAGACCCAGCTGACTGCCTCTTGAGTGACACAGTGTATGCAGCCTCTTCTGCCACAGCAGTGACTGCTGTCACCTATTTTACATGCACTTTAGCCTTTGACTTGGGATTATTTACACCTCGGAAAGATTAATCCCTAATTATTTTTGTTATAGATGCAATAGCTTAGTAGCCAATAATTAACCGAGTAGACATCACTGAATTTAAAGCATTGGAAGAAAGCTGTAAAGTGGATTTATGAAGTTTGCATGTCTGTAGTGGAACATATTTCTCTTATTTATCTGCCTTTGTCAAAATGCAATTGCGAGTAAAAGAAGGATGTGGAGGTTTGGCTCTTTGCCTGACAGACATCTAAACTGCTTACCCAAGCTTTTAAATTTTTTTTAGTTCTTGTGATGATACCATGGCTGGTCTGGGAACTCCTGTGTATAAGGTAGCATGCTTTACTGTCTCAACCTTTGACCCACTACCCAATTTTAAAGTGAACTTGTAAAGAAAGGATGATATAAAATACTCTGAATTGAACAGATATGACATGAAATGGTGAAAATAAGTGATGAAAGGTATATTATATATCTATTGAGATAAATAAGGAAAATGTGATAATGGAAATATATTATAAAATAAAATGAACTGGTGGTATAAAATTAAAGATGGAATGCAATACAATATAGATGACAAATAATACATGAAATATTATATAATAGAGTGAAATGTAATTTCATCAGATTATTCCAATGTAATACAAAAATAATGAAATGAAACAACAAAAAGAAGCTAAAAAATGACAAAATGAAGTAAATGAAATATACCGATTTTTTAAAAAATACTGAAACAAAACGAAAATAAAATGTGAATAATTTAATGTAACAAATTGGATTGAATTGTAATGAAATGAAATCAAGAAAATGCAACAAAATCTTGGGAGTTAAACAACTGAAAGAAAGATGAAAAGAAAAAAATTAATGAATTCTACTTTGCTTATAATGTAATGAAAATAAAATGGAATAAATGGAATAGTGTAATGAATGACATGGGATGAAAAATTTAAAATGTTGAGGTGATATGTGTGTGTGTGTGTGTGTATAATATGTAATGTCATGTAGTCAAACACAATGTAATATAAATTAGATGAAAAACGAGGAGGAGATATGAAGTGAAATAATGTACTGGAATAAGTCGATAGGACAAAAAGTAATTAAGTGAAGTGACAAAAGTGAAGATGAGATGAAATTAGTAAAATAAACTTAAAATGAAGTGTAAATAATGAAATAGCGTGAAATAAAAAAGTAAAATTAAATGGTATTGCAACCAAATAAGAGAAAATGCACTGTGATACAAGCCAGCCTGATTCCAGACTACCCTGTATGGGTAGTGGAGGGAGGGTGTGTGAATCCACCCTTTTCTTTTGAGCAGCTACACTTGATATCGGGCTCTCAGGCCTACATGATTAAATCTTTCCTTCCAGGGTTTGTCATCGGCCTTAGACACCGCCCCCTGGGGCGGGGCTCTCCCTGGGGCAGCCAATGACTGACAGCAGAGCACCTCCTGCTGGGGCTGGGCTCACCCTGGAGCAGCCAGTGATAGCAGAGTCAAATGGCTGGCGAAACTATAAATAGGGGCAGCAGGCACTAGGGCAGGCTCTGTCTCACTCTATCCAAACTGTTAAGTGAACTCTGATGTTCTAAATTTAAGAAAGAGAAAATTTACCGCCGAGAAACTGTGGAAGATTTTACAGCAGCCTGGCTCTAGCTGGTTCTGCCTCTTCTACCCAAATTGCTAACTATGCCTGACCTTTTGTGCTGTTATAAGATTAAAAAATTATCACTGAGAAACTGTATAAAAAGAAATGACAGTAGAAACTGTGTAAGAAGAACTGACAGCAGCCTGGCAAAATGTAACATGGAATAACAAAATAAAATTAAATTGTGTGAAAACAAAATAAGATGAAACACAATACAAAGAAGTGAAATTATCAAATGAGATATAATACATGAAATTAGAAGTGAAATTATGAAATGTGATATAATACATGAAATCTAACATTATGAAAAGTAATAAAAAATACGATAATCGATGAGATGATGAAAAGAGGCAAAACAGAGTGATGCTGTGATGAATCCATGAAGGAATTTAGACAAAGCAGAGTGATGTGGTAATGAACTGAAATGCAACAACAAAAACAAACAAACAAAAAAAAAACAAAGGAAATGACGACTTTATGAAATAATGAAATGAAATGAATCCACGAAGGAAATTAATTGCGTAATTTCATGTTAAAAATAGATGATATATAGCAAATGAAATGGAAGGCTGCAAGTGAAATTAATTTAAAGCATGCAAAATAACAAAATGAAACATTGGCATAATGATGAAATGGAATAAGAGGTTGAGAAGAATTAATAATGAGTTGAAATAAAGTTTCATGGAATGACATTGGATGATGCAGTCAAGTACAATAAAATGTAATTGAATGTGATAAAATGAAATGAAGTGATGATATGACATGAAATGGTGTCATGTCAGGACACCCAAAGCTGGACAAAAAAAAAATCATGCTCCATCCCTGTCCCATAACCATTAAAAAAAAATTCAGATTAAGAGTTGAGTAAATGTGAATAAATGTGTTATCTGCTTGAACATTTGCCTACTCAAGAAATATCCTGCACCTAAAATATAACTTCAGGCTGGGTAGCAGTGCTGTGTGCCTTTAATCCCAGCACATGGGAGGAAGAGACAAGCAAAGGCCAGCCTGCTTTACAGGGTCAGATCTGATTTATAGAAGTCTTATGTACATTTACAGATGTCCCAATGAAAGAATCTGCCCAGTCCTTCTCTGGCTTTAAAAGAGGAGTCTAATAGTTCTGTGAATATTTACAATTAAGTCACACAAAGTTAGCTACTTGAGGCTTGAAGCCCTCACCTCTGACTGAATTTGAGACACCTTTTAAGGAATAAAATTATCTCATATAACAATTTAAATAAAAATAGTTATATAATAGTGGATTAACACAATATTTAAAATAAAAGGTTAGTCTGGTATTGACAGTTACATAAATCTCTGTGTTCCCATTTGCTAAGGAATTGATCTATGAGTATATCAAAATATCATTAGAAGTCATTTTCAATATGTTTCTCTATTTTTTGTTCTTTTAGACCAATATTATTGAGTTTTTCTATGCTATTGGTTGGGGGAGTGGGAGATTATGATCAAAATATAATGCAAGGAAACAGAAGTGTAGTGTTGCTGCACCATCTTCTGGCCTAAGTTCATCATGTACTTGTCCTGCAGAAATGAGGACATGCATACCAGGTGTAGGGTGCCACCTTGTGGAAGTAATAATTTGTCGCACCTGATCAGTGTCTTCTCCCACATTTGCCTTAGTCCCTATGTTTCCCAGCCTTAGTAATAATGGAAGGGCACACATGCTCTCTGTTGAGATTTATGCTCACCCTTTTAAGTATCAAAAGTCTAAAGGTCTTTCAGACCAATGATAATAGTAGGATATCCAGATCACTGAATATCATTGGATAACTCAGGCCAGTGTTTTCTGTCTAGTGCAATGGGACACTGTTCTCCAAATGCCCAGCTGTTCTTACTTTATAAGCCATGTCAGATGTCATGCTAAACATTCAGTCATTAGCCTGAACCCCACACACAAATGGTATATTTTATAATAAGCTATTAGGAAAATGATTATTTGTGGTTATAGGACACCAGGAAGAAGCTGCCTGCTATGGTGGTGCCCACTATTATTTGGAGAACTCCAAGAGGAGGACAGAGGCAGGCAGATATCAGGGAGAACATCCTGGTCTATGTAAATAGCTCCAGGCTAAATATACAAAAAAGAAACTTGTTCCAAAATAAATTTTCAGCAGTTGGTAATCAAGATGAACATGTCATTGCAAATATTATAGTTTGCATCTTTTCTGTGTACATAGTATAAAACTAATTTTTTTCAGTCCAAGAGAACATTCATGGCAAACTTAGAAACACAAGAAACCAGGCAAATAAGAATAAAAGTGATGAAAACTTTAATATAAAAATCTAAACACCTGGTGATTAACAGCACTGGATTACCAGGGTTCAAATCCCACCAACTATATGGCATGACAATCACAACTGTCTTTAACTCCAGATACAGGGGGTCCTGACTTCAACAGGCAGACTTCTGACTTTCAGCCACATCTAGTCGACAGAGGACAGCCATGGATACACAAAGTACACCCGTTTTCAGAAAAAAAAAAAAAAAAAAAAAAAAAAACAAGGGTACTACATGTATAGGAATAAACCACATGACTCTCACAGGATATTTTGGAATCCAGAGCATACTACTACTAAAACAGGTAGAGAGTGGTACCACATACATCTAATTCCACAGCAGCTAGGAGACAGTTGTCTCACTGTGAGTTCTAGGCCAACCTGGCCAACAGAGAGTACAAGACCTACCAAAGCATATAAGAAGAAATGCCCTATTCTTAGGGGGAAAAGCAAATAAAAGCTTGGGATGAGAGCTAACCACTGTAATACACTAAACAAAGCTGTTGCTAAAAATCTTTATAGCATAAAATGTTCAACAAGAACTAGTTTATATTGACTCTGCTTTTCTCTAACAATCCATGAAGAAGGACTTCTGTTTCAGTTATGGTGAGCAACTTTACGTACTATTTCCCATCAAGCAATTCTATCCATGCAAATGAAGTCATTTCTATGGTAACTGGTTGCAGGTAATTATGATGGCTGCCTGATTCTGACATTTTGTGACTCTGGTTAAATAAAGAGGAATCCTGGATTTTCTGCCCAATGAATGATTTTGTAAGTTGGTTGAAACTTAGGTGTGTGCTCCATCTGTGCTTTCTCTCCCTCCCTCTCTCTCCCTTCACTTTATTATTTTGTGTCTGACTATTTTGTCTGTTTGTATTAGTGGGTGTACCACATGCATGCCAGGGGTGAGCAGAGTCCAGAAGATGGCCTCACCTATCTTGGAAGAGGAGTACAGAGTTACACCATGTATTTAAATTAAAATATAAATAAATAAACAAAGCATAAGTCCTGTAACCTTGACTCACTCGAGACATAACTATGGCTGCGCCACCATGCCTATTTCCTGGGTTTTTGTTTTTGTTTTGATTTGTTTTCAAGACAGGGTTTCTCTGTGTAGCACGGGGCATCCTAAACTTGCTCTGTTGACCATTATAAGGTTGTCCTTTTTATTATTATTGACCAATGACATTTGACTAAAAGGACAGAAGTTAGATAACATTCCAGTCATCTGTGAACCACTTTATTTCACCATGAGAAATGCATGAAGACCGATTGGCCATTAGATGTCGCCAAAACACCATCTTTAGATTCCACCTTTTAATTGAGCCACTCCCTTTGCTTACTTTCATTTGTTCACAGATTGTGTACCTCTTAGCTATCCACAGCCAGGCTGACCTTGAACTCAGAGTTCCTCCTGTCTTTGTCTCCTCAATGCTAGATTCCAAGTGGATTTGGATCATGTTTACACATGATTTTGTGTAAACATGAATGGAAAAATGGAGAGCACATTTCTGTTCTGGGACCCTTGAATACTTACTTAATTACTTATAAATGAGTGAGGGGATGGTCCTGGGTGTGTATGTGAAGGTCAGACAACAAATGCAGGGTCTTTTCTCTTCTATCATGGGTTCTATGAACCCAATTAAGGTGCTAGCACTTTTATTCCAAGAATGGTCTGCTCCTTAGTATTGGTATTCCACCTGCATCACTAGGCACATCCTTGAAGCAATTTTGTTGTGTTGTTGTTGTTTTGTTTGTTTGTTGACACAGTGTCTGTCAGTATCTCCAGCCTTTCTGGAACTCACTAAATACACCAGGCTTGCCTGCAAATCAGATATCTGCCTGCCTCACCTTCCTCTGTGCTTAGTTTGAGGTTTGGACACCATACCTAGCCCAGGAGATGACATTGACTGAATATAATGAGTCATGTCTGTACCTGAAACCATGCCAAAAGGGTGTGGCCTCCATCACAAATTCTCTGGTAATGCAAGATGCCAGTACAATATAATGCTGGGTCTGAATAGATGGTTCAGGGAGTAAGACCACTTGCCTATCTTCCATGGGAACAAGGTTGAGTTCTAAGAACAACATGGTGACTCACAACTATCTTCAGTAACTTTAGATCCAGGGGATCTGGTTCCTTGGCCACCAGACATGCACAAAAGCAAAATAACAACACACATGAAATTAATTAATGTGGTTATTATGTTTTTTAAAAACTGATAACTTACACCAAGATTGTATTTCTCTAATTAAGGTGCATGTTATTTTTGATTGGGATTTATCTGTGTTATCAATTCACCCGATAAAGCATATCCCATTGTGAGCTATGAGCCTGGCCCAGAGAATCTTGTAATCAAACGTACATCTCACTAAACATACAAAGCACTTAAACTCACACCTCACTAGTTTAAAAGAGTCAGGTCATCACATACAATACTATTACACATGAAATGCCTCATGCCCTGTGCAAATAAAATAAAAAACAAAAACATACTGGATGAAGCACGATAATTTTCAAACATAATAGAGGATTCTATCAGAATCACAACAATTTCCCAGTGTGCCTGTGTTCAGTCTCCTCATCTGTGTTAAACCCTTATGCTAAAGGCCAAAGAAAAGGTAACTGTGAGCATGTGCATGCTATGCTCTAGTAAGGAACAGTATTTCATCACAAACTAGAGCAGCCTGTGCGTTTCCATCATGATGAGCACTAACTGATGTTTTCTGCAGGAGAAACTACACAGGAGCTGAAGATGATTCAGCCTCAGAAGTCTGTTTCTGTGGCTGCTGGAGATTCAGTCACTCTGAACTGCACTATGACCTCAGTGTATCCTATGGGGCCCATTAAGTGGTTCAAGGGTACAGGGCAGAGTCGGCACCTAATATATAGTTTTACGGGAGATAAGTTCCCTAGAATTACAACTGCTGCAGATGTTACAGAGAGTAAAACCGTGGACTTTTCCATCCACATCAGTGATGTCACACCTGGTGGTGCTGGCGTCTACTACTGTGTGAAGTTCAGCAGAGCAGAAGCTGAAAAGGAGCTTCAGTCTGGGGGAGGCACAGTGTTGTCTGTGCTTGGTGAGTACTGCATTTTCCTCCTCATCCCTCTTGTCTCCAACAGGTCAAAATGTGTCCAAGATTCTGTGAGCAACAAGGAAGAAGCAAGTGTGAAAGTGACCCTCATATTTATGGGATGATGATCCCAACAGTAGATCAAGGAAGCTAGAACAGAGGCCCCCTTTCTGGTAAATCCATTCCTTTGTCTGCCTGCCCAGCAGTACTCATCTTTCATCTGTCGTAGCCTACATAAAAACCCTGAGAACTGACTGCCTTGTCCAATGACAGGGTTAGACATGCCATACTGCCCCAGAGTGTATTTGCAGTACTGATTAATTCTTCCTTTTGTACTCAAACAACATGGGGCTGTGTCTATGCTAGGTTCCACACTACATGTTAACAGAGATGAGAGAAAGCCAGAAAGCAGGAGCTCTTTATCCAAGATGTGTCTCTCCTCATTTCCAGGAAGAAGAGCACAATATTGTAGAAAGTAACAGGGTCTGATCATGGTTTTTATTTCATCTTCATCTGCAGCACAGGGAGAACATTCTTGATGTGCCCACATTCCCTATGGAATTAGTAGTCTAGTTTAGATGCTGGCACCAAGCTAGGCCTTTGCCTTAGATCTGCCTGAAAATAGTTTGGTCAGAAATCAACTTTCTCAGGCACTGAAGGTTCTGGACAATGTAGGCATATATCCTGGAGTGACATGGATTGTGGCTTCATCCTAATTTGATAGATGCCAGAGATAAAGACACTGAAGTAATGCAATGCCTAGGCAACAACAATCAGCAAGTGTCTCAAGAATATGCAATCTATATCCTTTCAGTGAAATTTCATCTGCCACATCATTTGCCCTAAGGGTGCCCGTGGTGAATAAGGAGGGAAACAAAATAGCATTGTTCTTGGCCCAATCTCCATTATATCATTTTCTTCTTAAGCATGTGATATAGGAAAGAGATCACTTCTTCCTTTTAGAGAAGAGCCTGAAGTACATAGAGGACACCTGACTGATGATCAGGGGAGGGAGAATCAAGATTTTCCCAAAGGATCCTGCATCATAGACTAACAGAGCATACATGATTTAAATCTATGTAGTTTATTCTCTAAGCAGCAGCCAGAATGGAGCTGCATCCTGAGTCCATTCTTGAAAATGTGGTTTGCCCATGGAAGAAGGAAAGGCATGTTCTGCTAGAGCCTTGGGCCCCTGGGACAAGAACCTCCTGTCTGGAGCCACCTGGAACAGGGATTTGGCCTAGAATTCCTCAAGTCAGGTTTTCAGAAAAGAGTCAGAGGCATTGACAGGGTTACAGAAGGGGACAGTTGCTTGGTCAGGGCACAGGAAATGGCCTGTGAGACATGGCAGGGAAGTGAGGACAGAGTCTCTGCTTCAGCCTCAGTGTCCTCATCTGTGACATGGTAATGGCCACAGATCCTTTAGAGGGAATGTCATCACCAGACACAGCAGCTACCCCAACTTCTTACATTTTTTATAATTTTATGTATTCGTTTGTTTATTTTTTATTTAACTTTGGTTTTACATTCCAACAAAATTTCTCACTCCCACCCCTTCTCCAGCAACCCCCCACCTCTCCCCTGGCCCACCACCTATCCACTCCTCAGATCAGGTAGGGGCTCTCATGGGGAGTTCACATAGTCTGGCACATTAAGTAGGGGCAGGGCCCCTGGGTTGGGGCTGAGCATGGCATGCCATCATAGAGAATTTGCTTCAATAAGCTAGCTCATGTACCAGGGATGGATTTTGGTCCTACTGCCAGGGCCCCCTCAGAAGCTCAAGCTTCATAAATGTCTCTCACATAAGGAGGGCATAGTTCAGTCTCATGGAACCTTGTCAGCTGTTGGTCCTGAGTTCATGAGTTTCCACAAACTCGGTTGAGCAGTCTCTGTAGATTTCTCCATCATGGTCTTGGCCTTCCTTGTTCAGGATTTCAGTAGCTGTGAAGAAACTCTTATAAAAGAGAACATCATTTGGGGTTGCTTACAGTTTCTTGGGTTTGAATCATTATCATCCTGGTGAGACATGACAGTATTTAGGCAGACATGGTGCTGGAGAATAAACACAGGTAACAGGAAGTGAACTGTGTGTCACACTGAACATATCTTTAGTTAAGGAGACCTAAAATCCCACCCCCACTTTTATATACTACCTCTATCAAGGCCAAACTTACTTGAACAAAGCCACATCTCCTAATATTTCCCTAGAATTGCAAGGTTTCCAGAGGAAGCCAGCAGGAACCAATGATAAAACATATAAAACAAGTTGACAATTATCATCCTGTACTCAGGCTGACCTTGCTCTTCCTCATTAACTAGTGGGGATCTTTGCTCAACTGTGGAGGCAAAAGAACAAGGGGTACCAAACAAGGACCAGGACACACCCTGGCAAAAAAATTTCCAACTCGAGGAAGATAAACAATGCCTGTGGCTGGGGCAAAGCAATCACTTTGGAGTAAAGCAGGTCCTTGGTGTGGCAGAAACTCTGGTGTTGATCCCAAGTACCACAGAAAACAATGACAATGGGGGTAATATGTAAAAAAAAGTTCCTCATAATGTCATGTCATCACTGGTGGCATCACAATCACACCCTTGTCTACATACTTCTTTATAGCTAAACCATCTCCTCCTGTAATCTGAGGTCCAGCAGTTAGATCCGTACCAGTGGAGACAGTGAGCTTCCCATGCAAGTCCAGTGGCTTCTTCCCTCAGAACATCACACTGAAGTGGTTCAAAGACAGAAATGAGCTCTCTAATTTCCAAAGGAGAAAGCACCTCCTACAATATCTCTTCTCAAGCACAGTCCAAGTAATGCTGGGCACTGGGGATATACACTCTCAAATTACCTGTGAGGTGTCCCATGTCACCTTGCGAGGAAATCCTCTCTATAGGACTGCCAACTTCTCTGATGTCATCCGAGGCTCAAGCTCATTCAGAATGGTTTGGGCCATAGTTCTCAGGAAACATTCATGCACAAAGTGGGAATCATAGATTGTGACCAGCACATAAAGGAAATTATATTAACTTTGACAAAAGTAACAATGCTTACACAAATTATGATCCATGCCCCTCATTCCTGGTATTTTCATACATTTTACTGTTGTTATCACTTTCCCAGTGCACCTCCGTATTGTGCTTATAGATTTCTCTTGTTATGATACTCACCCTCTGACCCTATGTGTTAGGAGCTGTGTTTAGGGGCTCTACTCTGGCACAAATATTCATTCTGTCCCCATGATGAACTTGCAATGGAGATGGTTTCTCTATACTTCAGCTTTTCTTCTGGCATCAGTCTGCCTAGGTTCTGTCTGTCTCAGCTTCTGCTTGTGCTGTTTCAGTTGCACCCGCTGTGGAGATCAGCCAGCAACCATCCCTTACACGGAAGCAGATAAATGTCACCTGCCAGGTGAATAAGTTCTACCCTTCGAGTATTCAGTTGATTTGGTTAGAAAATGGAAATACATCAAGAATAAAAGAGCCTTGGTTAGAGAATGGCAATGCATTAAAGATAGAAGAGCCTTCTATACTCACAGCAAACAAGGATGGAACCTACAACTGGACCAGCTGGTTCTTGGTGAACAAATATACATATGAGGAGGACCTGGAACTCACCTGCCTGGTGGAGCATGATGGACAGCCACCAGCCATTAAAAAACCATACTGTGGTGGTCTGTGCACAGCAGAGGGAGGAAGGTATGGATACAATGTCTAGTGAGTGTACAACACAGTTTCTTGGTTGTTTGTAAATTTTGACTTTTATTTTTGAATGTCAAAGGTAGCATTTATGATTATTGTTTGATAATTCTAATATCTACAAACCAAGTTAAATGTTAAAGCAAGCTTTCATTGCCAACATCTCACAGGTCTTATACATCTCTCCATTAATGTGTTGATATTCACAGATATTAAATAATAGGAAGGCATCATCCTACCCTAGCATCCCCTCTTATTTTTCGTTTTTACCTAATATTTGTTATAGCCTCATGTTCACCTTTTTCATTTTCAGTATCTTCCCTGTCTCCATTCTATTTTACACTTCTATGATTATCTCCATCCTCATACAGTGTCCTATGCTACCTCCTAAAAGTAATTCCAACAGGCCTCCTGAGGACTGATAGTTTTTGTGTGGACTGTGAACCCAACTGATACCGAGTGGTCAAAACAGAGGCATTATTTCCTCCTGTTTTGTTATAATGAACAAATATCTATGTAGTTAGACCCTAGCTGCACACTTACTGCATGCAGGTTTTGATTTGGCTGTGATCTATTCCTTTCATTACTTACCCAATGAGTCGTCAGTTTTATAGACAGAGAATCTAGGGCTGGGAAAGCAGTAGAGATGTTGAGTTCTTGCTCTGAGATCATGTGAGCTTGTCTAATGTAATGAAGGCAATCTAAGATCCCTGGGAGCAATGTTATCAAGAATATAAAGGTGAATTTTTCTAGTTGTGCATTCCCCCTTGACTTGTTACTATCATAGGACTTAGACACAGTTAGAGAGATTCCTTCATCTGAATCTATCTTATTTCCCTATCATGAAACATCAAGAGTGACCATTAACTCCAATGACTTTTTAAAAACTTATGTTCCTGTCATATAGCCTGTGTTGTGAGCTTTATCTTCTAGATAAACAATAGGTCACTCAAATGTCCATTGTACACCACTAAAACAGTAAAGTTTGGTAATGTTACACCAAGATACTTTATGTTGCTTGTGGCTATTGTAAAGGGTGATGTTTCTCTGATTTCTTTCTGTCTCTTTGTCTTCTGCAGAAAGTAGGGCTACTGATTTTTTTGAGTTTATCTTGTATCCTGCTAGTTTGTTGAAGATGTTTATCAGCTGTCGGAGTTCCCTGGTAGAGTTTATTGGGTCACTTATGTAAACTATCATATCATCTGCAAATAGAGACAGTTTGACTTCTTCCTTTCCAATTTGGATCCCCTTGATCTCCTTTTGTTGTCTTATAGCTTTAGCTAGAACTTCCAGTACGATATTGAAGAGATATGGAGAGAGAGGGCAGCCTTGTCTTGTTCCTGATTTTAGAGGAATTGGCTTAAGTCTCTCTCCATTCAGTTTGATGTTGGCAGTTGGTTTGTTGTATATTGCTCTTATTATGTTTAGGTATGTTCCTGTTATCCCTGACCTCTCCAAGACCTTTATCATGATAGGGTGTTGAATTTTGTCGAAGGCTTTTTCAGCATCTAGGGAGATAATCATATGGTTTTTCTTTTTTAGTTTGTTTATATGGTAGATCATGTTGATAGATTTTTGTATGTTAAACCATCCCTGCAATCCAGGGATGAAGCCTACTTGGTCATGGTGGATGATTTCTCTGATGTATTCTTGAATTCAGATTGCATCGATGTTCATCAGGAATATTGGTCTATAGTTTTCTTTCTTAGTTGTGTCTTTGTGAGGCTTGGGTATACAATGTTTCTTAATCTTGAACAGTTACTATTCCTTATGTAGTTAAGAATCTTATTGCTAAAATGGGTCATATGAATCTTGAACAGACCTACTGAAGGCAAGTGAAAGACTACATGTGGTCACCTAAATCTAAAGAAAGGGAGAAAGGTATGTATCTTCTTTTTGAGACAGTGCCTATGTAGTACAGGCTGGCTTCAAATTTGCTATTTTCCCATCTTGGATACAAGTATTGGTGGTGGAAACAGCAGTTTTGGGAAGTAAAGCAAAAGCAAGCAAGCAAACAAACAAACAAACACAAACAAAAAACACAATAAAGCAAAAAAGCAAAAAAAAAAAACCATTTGGAATAAATTTTATGTGTCTTGAATAAATTTTGAAATGCATGGTACATTCTCATTGTAACTATGCTTGCTTCTTTCCAAGAAAAAATTGTAAAGTGTATGGAGTCAGAAAACGTAACAGCCACTTCAGAATTCATCCTTTTGGGACTTTCAAAAGAAAATTACATACAACCACTTATATTTGGGCTGTTCCTGTTCATTTACTTAGTATGCATCATTGGGAACCTGCTCATCATCCTGGCCATTGGCTCTGACTTCCATCTCTGGAATCCAATGTATTTCTTCCTCTGTAACCTGTCTTTCACAGACATTGTTTTATCTTCACCATGGTTCCCAGATGTTAGTGAACATTCAAGCACAGACTAAATCCATCACCTATGAAGGCTGCCTCATCCAGATGTAGTTTTTCATTTTTTTTTCTGGATTGGATAGTTTGTTACTGACAGTAATGGGGTGGAGTGGTGGTAAAAAGTTGTTTGCCTTCATGAACATGGATTGTTCACCTTGATCTCTTACTTTCTGTTCTAAAAATTATTACTCTATTGTAATGTTTATGAACCAGGACTGCATAGGTATTTGACTTCAGATCACTGTTTTCCCCCATAGTGCAGCCTTCCCTGAGTGTTCTACAATATTTAGCTACTTAACACAATTTATAGCCTTTATTTAATGACATTAAAAGGTGCTCTTCTCCCATTATGCTATAGCCATTCACGCAGAATGTCTCTAGAGTACCATCAGAGTAAAATCTCCTTTGCTAAGAACTACTCAACTATGACGAATAAGAAGTCAGAAAAAAAAGTAGTAAAAAAAAAAAAAAATTAAGTCAAGGGATATCCAAACAACAGAGACCAAAAACAGGGCACACCAAGATAGTGGTCTCTTGTCAGAAATCCTTGTCATGAGAAGGGCTGAGATTTAGAAGCAGTGCCAAAGTGTTATAGAATTAATATGCCTTCCCAGTGAGAAATCACTCCAAGAATTTAAGAGTTTAAGAAAGGAAATACTCTTTAATAGTAGCATGTCACTGGCTATGGCTAATACATAAAAGTAAATCATCCTCAAACAATAAAATTTACCAGCAAATATAGGTCTTAGGGTTGCACATTCCACATATCTCTTTTAGATCTCAGTCCCATGTTATATTTTAAAAATAGCAGTTTAAACAGAAATAGTGTCTATAAGTATGACAGCTTGGCCAGTGGGACACAGCAAAGATATTAACAGAATTACTTTTGAAGTACAACAATACTACTGTTCTTTTCAAATAATTGGTAGTTACAGTCATCCTGCCCACCTGACAGAATTATGCTTTTCCTGAAACAGTATAATGGCTGACCAAGACTTAATGATGATATCCAGTGTTGCCCTCTTAAGCTGTCCCTTAGAGGCATGTTCTATGATTTGAGGATAACTGAGAGTCAGACTTGCCTCCTTCTCTTAAGAGATGAGTTGGAGGTCAATGTTAGTGAAAAAATATTAGGTGAGACATTTTCTTAGCAATTCCAAACTTTATGGTACAAAGTTTTTGCACTTTCTAAAAATCCTGGTGAGTACAATACTTATTTTTCAGTCACACAGAGGCACCTTTTAGCTAAATTCTACTTTTTAAAAAACAGTATTTCCCAAACAAGAAAATTTTCTCTTTACTGAAAAGGTTTCTTATATAATACATTTAGATTACCATTTTCCCTCTGTTCCTTTCAGTTTTTTCCCAATTCCCTTCCCACATGAAACCATCCAATTTTGGTCTCACATTAGAAAACAAACAGGCTTCTAAGGGGTAATAACAACATCTATGATATAATAATATAAAAACAGTGGAATAGGACAAAACAAATAAAAAGAGACCATGGAAAGGCACAAGAAACATTTTCAAATTCAGAGACCCACTCATGCTTACTCAGGAATCTTGTAAAAATACAAAATTGGAAGCCACATATTACTTGTGGAATACAAAACAGAGAGAAAAATACAATTTAAAAAAAAAGGGGGGGGCTCGAAGAAGGAGGAAGAAAAAGCTGAGACAGGGCACTGAGAGCCAAAGAACTCTCAAAGATATATCTGAGCCTGTTTTCTGTTTCAGTAGTATGCACTCTGCCAGTACTTAGGGCATGCCAATTTATTCTTCTCCAGAAATAAAGATAAATAAAGAACATTTACTAAAGATCTTTTGCATCCGTTCAGGCATGAACTAGTTAATCCTGGGGTCTCAGTGGCTTTACAAAGAATTTAAATTGTACAAAAGAAGGGGACTAGTCTCCTAGACAATTCTATCTACCTGCTTAGAATCACAATCCAAGTTTCCTTCCACCCATTTCTAGGATGATCCATGTGGCAGTCTCCAAATTCTGGACTCCAATTAAGTGTTTGTGCAGATGGGCTTATTTTACCTGTGACCAGAACCAGAGCATCATGTGAATCTATGGGGTAACCAGAAAAAAAAAAGTAATAAAAATGGGGATGGGGTGGGTACTAGTGTGCTGAGGTCTTCCATTTGAATCCTCACAGAAAAACACAATTTGAGGTATTCCCCCCCCCAAAAAAAAAACCCACCACAGACACATGATCTCCTTGTACTCAAGAAAACGATTTGCTAGCCAGGGAGCAGGGAACAATTTGTGTGTGTGTGTGTGTGTGTGTGTGTGTGTGTGTGTGTGTGTGTATGCCAAAGATCTTATTAAAAACTATTCACTCACTTGGATTTTCACAATGTAAACAAAATGGCTTTTGTTACACTACAAAAAGAATAGCTACCACAGGGCTGGGGATAGACTACTTACTGCATGCTTGAAACTTTGAGTTAGAGTCCCAGCGTTGTGTAATTTGGAATAGTGACATGGATTTGTAACTTTAACCTCTTATGAGATAAAGGCAGAAGGGTCAGGAGTTCAAAAACATCCTCTTCTCCTAGGCTGCAGTTTGATACCAGTCAGGGCTATGAGAGATCACATTTAAAAAAAGAGAGAGAAAAATAAAAAGACAAAAGTTATATTCATCTACACTACTTCTATTAAACTGAGTAGATTTCATCCTGGGGACAGATATATGGAAGGCTTCAATGGGTGTAAACAAACTTACTGTGGGAGCAGACATCTGAACAGGGTGTATGTAGCCTGTTTTCTTCTGTAGCCCATAGTCTTCACTAGCATAGTGATATGGTGTGCAAGCTGCCCACCTCTCTCCAGCTTTTCCATATAGTCCTTTATTCCCTGTTTACTTCAATAATGTGATTTCTTTAAAGCCTCCCTATATTCCTGCATGAAGGATAGGCATACTTATTTGTGTTTCTGCTTTTGGTTAGCTTCTTTTCCCCCACGTAATAATGACTAAACTCAGAGCCTCATGCATGCTAGGCAAGTGCTTTATGCATGTATTCACCAGTTGTTTCTCTTGACTTTTAATAAGCTTCTACACAAAATGTTAGCATCACTTCTCCATGTGTCTGACAAACCCTCTTTGGGTCTCCTGGATTCTTCCTAGAGTTAACTTGTTTATATCTTTTTTTTCCTAGCATTTCATATAGTTAAGGATAAGCCAATGTTTTACTGACCTTTCCCCAACGCTAAGTGTAAAGAATATAACTGATATTCAATGTATGTTCACACTGAAGTCTCGAGAGAGAGAAAAAGTTCTACTTGATTAGTAGTTGAACTAATGTTACACAAGACAGATGGTTTATGCTGGAGAAGTCTCAGAAATAATAATAACGAAAACCACAGCAAGACTAAATTAGTTTTCAATTAGAAGTTCCTCTCAGAGGGAACACATAAGGCACTTTGTTTTGTGAATTGGCAGGGAAGGGCAATGAGACACAAGAGCCTTGGGCCACAAAAGTGCCTATGAGAATTCATTAGCCTTGTCTGCCCTAATAGGGAGGAACTGGACACTAGGGAGAAGTTGTATTGCATTCCCAAGCCTCCCAATTAAACAAATAGCATAGTTTTTCTCAAAGCTGAGAAAGTATTTTCTTCCCTTAGGTCAAGCCTCTTTTCCCTCTAACATTAGGCAAGAACCTGTAAGTGACTGTTATTCTTTCACTTATGAGCTTAGGTAAACTTTTGACCTAAATATTCAGCCCTTTAATTCAGGGTGTTAAAACTACATGTACTCCAGAAGTGTGGTAGACTGTTGAGTGGAGAAGAGGGCATAAGGGACTCCTAACAAAAGACAAGGTTCAAAGCTGTGTTAAAACACCTGTTCACACACTAGCCCAAATGTTTCACTAGCCGGAGGATGTGAAGATCAACCATGAACACCTGACTGTTTCTCCATCTCTTCCTCTGTAGAAGATGAATGACTATCTTCCAGGGATCTGGAATAGACACAAGATAACTCACAAAAAAGAGCTCAAGTTTGCTATTTTTCCCATCATCTAGTAAAAAGAAAAACAATCATGTTAGTGAAGATTGTTAAAGTTCAAGGTCAGAATATATTTTCTATGCTAACTAAATTCATTTCAAAATTGACCTTCATTCCGCAATCAAAACAGTTAGCAATGTGCAACTAAAAGGCACCACATTGCTTAAAGAGAAAGATTTGTATGGGGGGAGCAAAAATTATGAACTACAAGGCCAATGCTAAAGCAGTGAAAACACCTGTGAGTGAGGCTCTAGGCTGTGGTGTCACTTGAGGGTACACTATTTAGTCAGTACGACCAGGTCTGGGTTCCATCTCTCGCACTGGACAGAGGTAAAGAAGTTAGAGATGCAAGTGCTTTTAAAAACAGTAAGAAAAGTCAAGTTTTGACATGGTTAAACAAGGCTTTTTCAATTCCCCCAACACTAGAATGAAGCAAATGCCATACTACAATGACAACTGGAATTGCTCTGCCATGGCAAAATAAACTCATATGCAATTATGCAGAAGGCATGACAAACCCTCTTCCTACTTGCTTTATTCTAAAGGATTAGAAAGTGGAAATGCAGTAATCTTCTGAGGATTTCTGTATAAGCCTGTTTCCTGAAAAGTTCAGGCAGCCAAGAAGAATACCTATTATCTGTTAGCAGAGGTTTAACATACTATACCTATCTATGTTAACCCTTACTTTGCCTTTCCTTAGAGTATTTATCTAATTGCTACATACCTCTGCTTGTATTCTGAATCCAAAAGCTTAGAGTAGTTTCATGTACAGATTACTTTCATACTACTGCCAAGGAAGGGCAGCGTTGGTTTCCCCGAACACTGCAAATATAAAAATCTACAGATATTCATGTTCACTACTCTAAAGTGGACAATATGTGTACATAACCTGTGCAAGTCTTCCCATATATTTAAGTCATATGTGGATGATGTATGTTGAGGAAAATTAGCTAGATTCACATGATTGCCATGTGGAAAGTAATTTTTCTCTTAGTGACTTAAAATATAGTGAGGCAAGAAAGTAATTACTTGTTATAATATAGTCTCTGATTGAAAAATAAACAAAGTCCTGATACTAAATTAAAAATGCTTATGTTTTCTGCTGAAAACACATATAAATACCAGGAGCCATAGTAGAAATCTATAATTTCAGTACTAGATGAAAGCAGAGATGAATTCAGGTAAATCTACCCTTAATATATTCACAACCAAACTCACAATAAGTACCTGATATCCCCCAAGGTTTTCTATAAAAGAGAAAGGCAGTATAAACATACAGATGTTTTCATACAGCCACCCAAGTATAATCCTAAGAAGTAAGGATATATGTATTCTTGACTACTAACTCTATTTCAAATCTCATACCCTGTCTTAGGAGAAATGTATAAAGAGTGTATCTTCTCTGTGTTACCTCTTGTGAAGAACAACACCGACACCTAATATATGGGGTAGAGGAGCATGTGAAACCAAGTGATAAGCCAAGGACCCTCAAAAAGGTAAATGTCTGTTTCAGTAATAGAGCACATGACAAGGCTACTGAGAATATACTATGAGTACCTCCAAACAACTAATAGAAAAAAATCAACTAACGAACACAGCACCAAATTCAGAGTTTAGTCCTTGTTCTTGTGATTATCTATCCTAAAAACATACTAGACCTAACCCTGGTATGCATTGAGATCATTGCTGCTGCTTTTTTCATGTAGCAAGGTCAAAGAGTTTAGTAACAGACCTTACAGAACAGTGTGAACACTCTCTTCATAGTGGGCATCTAGGTAGGTATCAGCACAGACCTACCTAGCTGCTGATGGACAGCTGACAGACCTTCTATTAAGTTTCTAAAATAGGGTCACCATATGGCTGCTGGATTAAGAATGAATGAGAGGTGGGGGGGTACTTGGGAGGATGAAACTAAATGTCTCAGTCCTAAGAAGTATTACCACAATTAATAGAAACCACTAGAGATATTTCTCACTTAGAAAAAACAATGATGAACATTGTCTCTGCTACCAGCAGTAGCAGCATACACAGCTAGACAATAAAATCTGCAAGGGAAGAATGTTGGCAAACAGATTATCCCAACAGAGTAATATTGATGAAAAACCTCAAAGAAGAAATATTAAAATCAACTAAAATATGAAAGAATGTAGTGAATGTTACACAATTAAGATATAGATTTAATTATCACACACAGAGTAAATATAAGCAATGGGAGATGAAACAAATATTACAGAAAACTAAGGAAAATGGCTTACCAGGCACACATCTGGTACACATACATCCATGGAGGAAAACATTCATATACATAAAATAAATCTCATATTTAAAAAATGAGTTTTGTATTTTATTGTCATCACCCAACGATTTCATACCCTGTGAAATAGTATAGGATCACTGTCTCAAGGGTAAAATAAAACCACAAATCATTGATCAATGTGACTTACTCCCATCATAACTATCAATAATCCTGTCTTCCCTTTATCTACCATGAATTCTGAAAGTCTTTATAACTAGTTTCTGGGGGTCCCCTCCTCCTTCCTACTTTATCAACCTAGAAGCTAGTATTATCCTTTAAGAAAACATAAACGGGAATTTATCAAGCCTTCTACCAACACCCCAATGGACTGTGGTTTCAGCCATCAGGGAGGGTGATTGAAAATGACACTCGATAAATATTTCAAAACCAGTTTGGGGAAGACAGTGAGACTATGTCTTAAAATAATTAAGCAAAACTAAACTACTTTACCAAGACTAACAAGCATTCATTCAGACCTGGTTCTTGGTATACTCTAACACCATATTTAACCTCAGGCTTGTTCTGGTCACACCAGGTCCTTGGCTGCTGAGTAACTATATCAAGAATAGTACTCGATGGTTTTGAGGTGCCAAGGAATCTGTTCTTCAGAATACAAGGCACATAGTTACCACATCTCTGTTCAAGCATTTCCTTTTGGGAACCTGCTTCCCATGCTGGGTTACCTTGCTCAGTCTTGCTGCAAGGGGAGGAGCTTGGCCCTGCCTCAACTTTGTTCAAGTCCGTAGGAGGCCTACCCATTTCTGAATGGAGATGGAGGAGTAGTAGAAGGGGACCAGGAAGAGAGGAGGGAGGGGGAACTGTGGTGGGTATGTAAAATAAATGAAAAACAAAGTGTTATTTAAATAAAATTAAAAATATTTTCTAATCTCAAGTGCTACTTAAGCTCCATATTTCCTCTCAGCATCATACATAACATTTTCTTTTTAGCTGCTATTATCTGATATACAACCACAAATGCATGAGATACCCTGACACCAACTAGAAGGAAAGTCTCACCCCACAATAAGAATTTTGAGCCACTGCTTTCAGTCTTAGGTATTAAAGAATAATGCTGTCATAAAGAGGCATTAGAATTTAAATCCTAAGAAGTCCTTGTCAATAAGCAGGTTTTAGGTGAACTAAAATCTCTTGTCTCAGATGCCATACATGTGAGATGTCAATGCTGATAGTATTTGCTTCTTTGGGGTTTTATGAGAACTGATACCTGCTATGTCCAGTTAGGATTTTCATGTTTATAAATTTATAATGGAAATACTAGGACTTCACCCCACTGTTGAGAGAACATGGATCTAAGGATGGAACGACTTAATTTTTTACTGTAACATGAAGTTCTTTGTTCTTCTATACACAGTTATCAACAGCATGTCAATAACTTGAAATGTCACATGAAAACTGGACTTAAAGTACATACAAGCAGTATATCTAAGCAGGGTGTTGGTGGCACATGCCTTTAATCTCAGCACTCAGTAGGCAGAGGTAGGTGGATTTCTGTGAGTTTGAGGACTGCCTGGTCTACAGAGCTAGTTCCAGGGCAGGCTTCAAAGTAATACAGAGAACCCCTATCTAAAAAAAAAAAAAAAAAAAAAAAAAAAAAAAAAACAAAAACAAAAAAAAAAAAAACAAAACTAACAAAAAACAAAACAAAAAACCAAACAAAAAACAAAAAACAAATAAAAAAAATCTAAATCTAATAATTACAAGAATACTCACTAAAACTTTAATTAAAGGTAACAGTGATCAGATTCCCAGAGAAAGGGGTATGGGTTCTGGACAGCATTCAGCAGGGTAGAATAGTGGCATCTTGCCTTGTCAGTGAACTTGTAGTAGGTGTAGACATGACTCCTTTAAGCTGTGGAGAGCACTCTCTTGAGTTGCAGAGAGCATTGGAAGGGCAGGGACTGCATCTTCTGGAGCAGGAAGGTCACAACAATTATTTACTCTTACCCGTGTAAGGTGTTCCCCAATAAAACACCTATTTATCATTTATCTTGGGTCTGGTGGACTCATTTTTACCCTGCCTCCAGGGTAAGAAACTCACTTCCAACCGATAAACAAATATCCATACGACTGTAAAGTTGTAATCAATTTTATTGTTTTCTCAGGTAATAGAGTCTAGATGTAATAAATCAAGTACCAATATTAACTCTTTCAGAAGTCACAGTACAGATGGGATTACTGTGACTTCTCCTGAGAGTCCTCTTTAGAGTGTGGTCTTCATCTTCAGGGTCACACAATGAATTAAAAAAAAATTCAGACTTTTTTTCCAAAAGCTTTTTCTCAGAAAGCCACACAAATACCTCTGTTTATCAATGTCCAGGGTCTTAGAATGTAGAGAATACTAGTTGCATAAAAAACTGCAAGAGTTCTTAAAGTAGCACCATTTACTAATCAAACAAAACCATGATTCTTGAGCTATAGGACTTTAAGTGGATATTGGAGAAGCAATTAGAGGTCTTTGTCATTCTTTTGGACAGAAATCCTCAAGCAACCAAAGGATCTACATTAGGAAGCTTCATGCTTTGACCACAATGCATATGGCACAGGTACCAAAAGCACCCACATTACCCAGTGCATGGCATCACACAATTCTAAATACACCACTGGTCAAGTTAAGTTTCCTAAAGGAAAATTAAGATAGGAACAAAGCTATTATAAAAAATACTATATACATATCATTTGTAATGGGGCCTAAGAGTTATTCAGAGGACCATAACCCTAAAACAAAAAAAGATCAAGAAAATTAAAGAGGTCAAATCTGTTGTCATCATAAAAGACTTGTAATTAGAACCTTTCATCCATACACAAGGAGACTATGGCTGAAAGCATTTTCTCAGTTATCAGCTGTGTTTGTTCTCACACAGTTCCAGAATAAACAGAATTTTTTTGACAAGGATGCTTTCTGTGTATTGTAGGTTATTTGGTAGCATCTCTAGTGTTATCTTTGTATATATCTGTAGTACCTCTCTCCCCATTCTCAAAGCCCCAGGTTGAGAATCAACACTGCCTGAAAAAGATTTCTACAAACACTTGTATGTCAGAATTCCCTGTCAGATGCTTGTGAGGCAACAACAATAAACAGCTGGCCTGTTTGCTCATCTCTTTTTACTGACTTTCCCCTGTTTCTTATTCCTGAGATTTTTCTCTTTACTTTGATTTCTCCCATGAGGAACAAATGTGAGAGGAAAGATTTCCCTGATTATTCTACTGATATTTACTCTGGAGTGCCCATAAACTTGCTATTACAAATAGTGCTGCTATGAACATAGTTGAACAGATGTCTTTGTTGCATGGATGTGGATCATTTGGGTATATGCCTAAGAAGGGGATTGCCAGGTCCTGTCGTAAACTAATTCCCATTTTCATGAGGAACTGCCATACTGATCTCCAAACTGGCTGTATGAGTTTGCACTCCCACCAGCAGTGGAGGAGTGTTCCCCTTTCTCCACATCCTCTCCAACATGAATCATCATTGGTGTTTCCTAATGTGAGGGAAATTTAACCTGAAATTGTTGTTGTTGGTTTTCAAGAACTGAAATTTATAAAACCCTTACAATTCACTCCTGAACCAAGATTAGTATCTCTCACCCCCTCATAAGACAAGCCTTTTGTTTTGTGAATAGCAATTAGCATAAGAAGTAAAACCAGCCAATAAGTAGAAAATTTTAGTTTATGGTGTGTTTAGTTCTACATGAAATATTTATATCACATACCTTCCTTCCAAGTCTCAAAAGTTAAACCAGACAAGGGGAATCAAAAGAGCCTAAGAGTCAGAAACAGTGCGTGTTTTCAGGGATGTAGTATTTTATGCAAATGACAGTACTATTGAACACATGACCTCACAGCTGCTGGGAATGAATACACAAAACCTGTAAAATTAAGCCAGCCAAACTCTAGCACACATTTAATCTAGCCTTAGATGAGAAATTATTGGCAAATGATACCTGTGGGGAGGGAGATTAATTTTTCTTCAAGGCTGTGGTCCCTTAGAACTATCTGTATTCAAGTAGATGGTATCATGCACATTTACATACAAGAAATACTAAGTGAATTCATTTTAATTTCTTTATAAAATGACAGCATGTGTATTTGGGAGTGAAAAGTGGTAGTGGCAATTAGGAGAGGAATTTGTCAAAGAGAATTTTATCAAAACATATTATATGTATGTGTAACACTCGCAAGCAGTAAAAATGTATGGCAACAGCAAGTGAGTTTTATGCATTTAGAATTAATCTACAAAAACGGATTATAGTAGAAAATACATTTTTAAGTGTCAATTACACTTTCTGCCAAGCTTGACTACTTCAGTTTCATCCTCAAGACCCACATGGTGGTATAGAAAGTTGTAAGTTTCCTCTGACCTCCACGTATATGCCACATTATGTTCATGATACATAAGTAAGGTCAATAAAACAAAAGTATTAATGACAGAGCCTACAGACATAAAGTCTCACCATGTGATGTGAACAATGACAACTGCAACAGATCTGCTAATGAGGACAGAAGAAATCTCAGGAGACTCCTACACTATACAAAGAACCAAAGGTAGCTAAGGAATGCTAAGAGCAGGAGAAATACTCTTTCCAAGGGAAGAAAACACCAACTGGATATATACAATAAATATGTAAAATACCAATTAATAAAAAACAAGTCCATGAATTTAAAAAAGCATGAGACTGTCAGTAAGATATAGGAAAGAGAAATGAGGTGAGATAAAATATATAATATGATAATCTCAATGTATGAAATAAATAATAATAATAATAATTATAAATGGCTGGGAAAACTGAATGATGAAATTCTCCCAAGGAGTCATTATATCAGTGATGATGAAATCACATCTATGCTTCTATAATCAATGGCAGGCACTCCAGGGATTTCAATAATACTTCCATAGCTGCTCTAATGAGGGACTTTGGATATTCAACCCTCTGGGAGACAGAGAAACAAAGAACCAGTCTGGGAATACCTCATTCAATAGATCTGCCTACTTCAGGAAGAAAAACTGTGCCTCCTACTACAAAAGATATGGCTTGACCAAGTAAGATTTATCCAATCCATCTGTGTTTCACAAACAGGAACATTTTTTTATCTTCCAGAGCAAGGTAATTTCTGGATAGTCATTTCTGATCTCATTAAGTGTAATTAATATATTGATCAGGTATGTTTTATATCTATCCATCTATCCATCTACACACACACATACATACATACATATACATACATATATATATATATATTTATATATATAAAATTCATGGATCAAATTACTTTATCATATGTTTAATTATAGATGTAATTGCAGATTATATGAAGATGTATGACTTTGAACTCATATTTTTCTATATGTGCAACGTTCCATAACACATTTAGCATTATGTAACCTCTTAGATTTTCATAATACTCATTTTGTATGTGTTCTCTGTTTTATTTTTCCAACTTCTACTAAATATAATTCTTTCTGATAAAATTTTAGAACCCTTGGAAGGGTTCACGGCTTAGTAATCCATAAGAAAATGGCAAAAACATTTCTATGTATTGATTTCTGTGATGAGTGTTTTGTTCTGTTTACTTCTAGTGACAAAACAATATCTTGATGTTCATCAAAATATACTGAAATATTACTGAATATTTGCTTACATTCAGTGTGAATGGTGTGATAGAAATGACTGGTAGAATGGTTTCTATGAACAGGCTATATAAATACTTACAATCATCGATTTTCTAGTGTGCAAACACAGCACTCAATCCTCACTGCCTGAAAAATCTTGTGTTCTCATTTGTATTATACTGGGTCTCTGAGACTCCTATTACACTAATGACTAAACAATGGCTTAGCCACATGTATATCTCACAGTAGTCATAAGTCCTACTTGTGACCTGAGTGTCTTAAATGTGTCACATAGGAAATTTCTCTGTTGGAGATTTATATTCTGTGCACCAAATATTGTGTTTACATTTATACATGTCT
The DNA here is from genome assembly GCF_943737965.1 of Phodopus roborovskii. Taxonomy (NCBI): domain Eukaryota; kingdom Metazoa; phylum Chordata; class Mammalia; order Rodentia; family Cricetidae; genus Phodopus; species Phodopus roborovskii. The sequence goes on from NW_026125281.1 coordinate 32,964,097, forward strand.
AAGTGTTCTCTTGTATAAACATGGTGGTAGATGAAAAATAAGAAGTATCAATTAGACATAATATTTCCACATTTAAGTAGAAATATGATATTTGATGAGCATTTCTTAATTATACAATTTTGTTTTCAAATTTTTTCTTTGTAAACTCTGAAATACTGTTATGAGTAGGCTTTCCTACTGGCCTGGCCCCACTGCTGTACCAGCCACAGATAACACACAGAGATGCTATATTAGATATAAAGCTGTTAGCCTATTACTAGCATTTCTTATTGGCTAGCTCTGTCTTAAATATTAACCCATTTCTATCAATCTAATTATTTCCATGTGATCTCATCTTACCAGAGAGAGGATCTGAAGTTTTACCCTGTTGGTCCTACATGTTGAAACTCCTCTACCTCTTTCCCTGAAACCTCCTTGTTTTTTAGTCCCACCTATCTTGCTTTACTATTGGCCAACAGTGCTTTATTTATTAACCAATAAGAGAAATATATTTACAGAATGATATCTCCCATCAGAATACTTCCTCCTGAAAGGCTAAACTTTTTTTTTTTATTAATTTCATCACTTAGAAAAAAGTATATGAGTTTATGTTAAAAAAAAAAACATGTTCCACTGACAAGAAGATGAAAGTGAAAGAAGGGACCTTATTCTTGCTGAGGGTAAGTTAAGCTAGGACACTCAACTATATAAATAAACTCTGCAGGTTTTTAAATAAAACTGAAAATAGAACTTTATATAAAACTGACAAACTTACACAGCCTAGGGCACATACCAAAGGGACTCTATATCCTATATGAAGAGTATTTTGTATTCATGTTAATTGCTGATTTATTCACAGTAGTAAGGAATAGTTGAATGGACAATGAAAATGTGCATATACACAATGAAGTTTATTCATGGTGATGAAAAAGGAAATTATGAAATTTGCGAATAGATACATAGATCATATAAAGTGAGACAACAAAGACTGAAAAGATACATATGATATATTCTGTCTAGCATGCTGTTACTATGTTTAATTTCTCTTTACCCTTTCCTCTCCTGTTTCTGTCTGCCTGTTTCTCTCTGTCTCTATCTCTCTGTCTCTGTCTTTCTGTTTCTTTCTACATGCATGTTTGTACAGGGTTACTATAGAGACATGCCATAAATGCAGAAGGAAGACAAAAGAATTAAAAGTTTATGAGGAAGTAGGAAAGATAATAGAACATGGTTGAGTGATGGCATAGAATTATTTATGAAAATGTGGAGTTGAAATCTATTACTTTGGAAGGTAATTTAAAGATATAGAAAAGTTTCAATTGTGGAGAGCTACACATCAACATCCCTATTACATCACTTCAGCTGGGCAGTGGTAGCATTTGCCTTTAATCCCAACAATCTGGAAGCAGAAGGATCTCTGTCAATTCAAGGTTATCCTGGTCTACCGAGTTAGTGCCAGGAAAGGCTTTGAAGTTACAGAGAAACTGTGTCTCACAAATCAAATCAAAACAAAATCTCTTCTATGGCTTCCTGTCTAGCTTATTACATTTTGGGGGGGCAATAGGGGTTTTTACAGAAGCCTTCCATGCCTCTCATTTTCAACTGTATATCCGTAGTCATCAATATCCCAGATAAAGTACCCTCCTTTTCTTGGCATTCGCATCATGAATCATGAACCTCCACATGGGTTCTGGATACAGCACAAATCATAAGCATGGCCCGTTATTCCATTAGGACACAAAAACAGACAAGTTCCTAAGAAGCAGTGCAGATGAGTAGCAAGGCAACTCATATCTCTATGCCAGTGTTGTTGTAAAGGCAAGACTTAGTTGTATTTAAGGTAAAGGCACTGCGAGTTTGAGCATGCCTGAGAGTGTATACAGATAATTTTTTACTTATATTTTTTTTTCAGAGGATCACAAGGGTGGAAAGGAAGCCATGGAAGAGATGGGAAATAAGTGTGATTGGGGTTCATGGTGTGAAATTACAGATAATCAATAAAAATTTTATGTTGAAAATATTTTTTCAAGACCATGATAGTATTTTGTTCTTTTTTGCCTTTGTAATTAATGAAAAAAATTGTTTTGTAAGTGGAAAAATTGTTATTAAAAAGTCACACTCAAATGACAAATATAAAAGCAAATGGGACCTGTTGGTTTTTTATATATTATTCAAGTGTTTTCACAATGTGTTTAACTCAAGGTTATGTTTTGTGATTCCTATGGATTAAAAATGACATAATTCAATTATTTCATTAATAGTGATGTGGCAATGAAAGGAATTTACATTTTCAAAACATATCAACACTCCATTTAAAAAGAATACTCTTCTTAATGATAGTAGGTTTAGAGCTTATTTTAAATTGCATTGAAGCAAAAAGTCACTGAATAAACAATGAGAAGATGATGGAGGCAAGTTTTGTATAGAGGAAAGTTCTTATGCCTTTATGTCCTAATCATGTAAATGATAAAAATCTTCATTAGTCACACATTTCCTCAAAAAAAAAAAAAAAAAACCCAACATATATTGAGCCTGCAAGATGACTTACAAAGTAAAGTCTCCTGTTGCTAAGGTTTATGAGACAAAGACAGAGAACTGACCCTGTAAGATCCTCTACCCAAATATAAAAAATAAGTGAAAAATTCAGCATGTATTTAAATAAACTGCATAAAACTTTAAGTATTTAAATGAAACTGAAATATATGTCTGGGTTTAGAGTAAAACTTTTATGTCTAACATGTCTCCAAGTGATACTGAAGCATGGTATCCAAATATTTCAACTCACTCTGTGTTTGTGTTAGGTGTATTAACAACATGGAACCTGGAAATCAAACAGGCATCTTCTACTTTTTTCTAATGGAACTGACTCATGATGCTTCAATGGAGCCCCTCATCTTTGGCCTCTTCCTGTTTACATATCTGGTCACAATTCTGGGAAATTTGATCATCATTCTTGCTGTCAGCTCTGACTCCCACCTACAAACACCCATGTATCTGTTTCTCTCCAAACTTTCATTTACTGACATCTGCCTAAGTACAACCACAGTCCCTAATATGTTGAAGAACATCCACACACAAGATCAGAGCATCAGTTACACAGGCTGCCTCACTCAGGCCTGCTTTGTTTTGAATTTTGCTGTATTAGAAAGCTGTGTCCTTGCTGCAATGGCTTATGACCGCTACGCAGCTATTTGCCACCCCCTGAACTACACAGTTATTATGAATCCAAACTTCTGTGTTCTGCTAATTCTATTGTCCCTGATCATTAGCATTGTGAACAGTTTATTACAGTGTCTGATGGTACTGCGGCTCTCATTTTGCGAAAACTTTCAACTTCCTCTATTCTTCTGTGAACTTGCTCAGGTCATCAAGCTTGCTTGTTCTGATACCCTCATCAACTACATTCTAATATACCTTGCAACATTTATATTTGGTGGCATTCCAATCTCTGGAATAATTTTCTCTTATACTAGAATTGTTTCTTCTATTTTGAGAATATCTTCACTGAGAGGAAGGTATAAAGCCTTTTCCACTTGTGGTTCTCACTTCGTAGTTGTTTCTTTATTCTACGGTGCAGCAGTGGGAGTTTACATCAGCTCTGCAATTGCTGTTTCACCTCATATAACTACAGTGTCATATATGATGTACACGGTCCTCCCTCAAATGTTGAACCCCTTTATCTATAGCCTAAGAAATAGGGATATGAAGAAAGCCTTGATCAAACTTATCACAAAGGTATCTTGCTTTCTGTGATATGTCAATTGATTTTGAGTTGATACATTCATGGATTCCACCAAGAAAATACCATTATCACAAATTTGTGACGTATAAAACTGCATATAATAAGTAAATATATTTGTAGATATAAATAACACATATATTAAATATGTAATAACAAATGAAAAGAGTCAATTTGAGAGAAAAGAGGACATGCATTACATAAATGATGTAATTATATTTCAGTGAGGCAAATAAATTGAACTTATAATACTGCAAATTTGCACCTTCTTATTTTTCAGAACTTACAAACCCATATGTTATTTATAATTCAAAGATTTCAACTGCCATATTCTACTATGAAATACAATGTTAAATGTCATTTATGCTCTTGTACTTCACCCAGACATTTTCTCCTAAAACACTTGAAAGTGTTTTCCTTGAAGAAATTCATGTAGTACTTCAAACATTTTATATGCTTTACTTTTCTGGATAGTCTAAGGATTATTTTTTGAGAACTATCGTGTGTATGTATACATGTAAGTGCATGAGTATGTAAATGTATCTGTGTATATGAGTGCATGTGCTTGGCTAGACCAGAGGTCTTATGTTTTCTTGGTACTGGTTACAGTCTGTTGTAAGAGGCTTGACACTGCTGTTGTCATTCAAAATCATGTCCCATGAAAGAGTAGTATACACGCTTCTACCGGGGGTCATCATTGTAGCCTTAATGATTATTTCAATTCTTTTATTACTATAACTCCATGCTTTCTACATGTTGCTATAAATGAGTTTACTTTCCATAGCTTTTATACTTACTACAAATGTCAAACTACATTATACTTGTTTTTAAATATATGAATGATAAAAATTTTCTTAGTTTTTAAGGATCAGTTTGATCTCCATATCTGTGCCTCTTTTCAGTGTTCATAAGCTCAGCTTTTGATTTGAAGCATCAATATATCTGTCCTGGAACAATATTCTATAAATACTACAGGTGGATTACCAACTGCCTCACATACCATCAACATTCACAATATGAGTTATGGAAACCTCCATGTATGCACTAGAAATCAGGTAGTGCATGTGTATGGTTCTATTTCCAATATTTGGGGAAATTTGGGTAGGAAGACAATGACTGGTTTCAATTCATCTGTTTGCTTGTGGAATATAAAACAGACACTGAGAAGCTTATCTTTTCATTAGGGTTATTGTATATACTTCAAGTGGGTATGCTTCAGGGTAACTAAAGAAATATGAGTTACCTGTTTTCCTGGGGATGATAAATAAATGTAATACAGAAAATAAGAACATGCACATATTTGATAATAAATCTACATATATACATATGTATGCAATACAAAAACATATTCAAGTAATTTGTACAATAGTTCAAAATTGCATATTTAGGGAATTTAAAGTAAAATGTTTCTTTTTGAAAATTGAAAAATTGAACAATAATACAGAGAAACCTCAGAGATATATTGTATTGATTTATGCTGTTTAATACATTTTACAATTTTGAAAGCAAAATATCATTGCTTATTATTTTAAGAAGCATATAAATATTTTTGTTCCTTTTGTATTTTGTTTTGGTTTTCATTTAATAATCATAATTAAAGCACAGAAAGCTATAGCCATGGGCATCATCTTGTTTTTTTTGCCTGTTGTCATCCTCCTGTGATCTCTTTAAATATTCATAGGTAGAAAGTAGTTTCTGGTAAAGACCCAGTAAACAATGAAGAATAAGAGGCAAGAAGTGAAAACCAAGATAACCTGGTCACACACTCATATATTTGCTATTCTAAGTTAATTACATGATTGCTAACAACAAAAAAATGTCACATTTGCCAAAAATGTATACATTGATATGAAGTATGAAAGCTATAACCAGACTCCATGAGACACTAGCCAAATGAATTCTTCTCATACAGTGCTACAAAGTAGAAGAAAACTAATGAAGATTGAGACAGTAGAGCAGATGTTTTCATAGTGGACCAGTTCTGTCCACCATTCTATATCTTCATCATACCACTACCTAAAGAAAATCACTGTGTGTAGATCTTTCTAGGCAGAAAAGCAAAATCTAGAAGAGTTTGGATATCCTCAACATGAACACAAAGACATTCCTCAGTCATCTTTGGAAATGAAACAGAAGCCCATGGAAGCTATATGAGTAGGAAACAAAAAATGGCAGTGAATCCAGATACTGAGACCAGAATAGTCTATGCAGCCTACTCACCTGGATAAGAATGCCAAATTTGATTACAGAATATAGGCAGTCCCTGGAACTCTTGGTGCACTAATATCCACAGCTCTGCATAACATAAGTCTACCTTTGTAATTCCTCTGAGAGTATGAAGCAGATGAAAATCTTGAGAAGTAGTACTCTTGAATGAAGAACTTTTACTTGAATTATTCAGTCATTAGTAGAGAACATTGAAAACCTTTAGTACTGGCTCATATCCATTTTGAGTACCCTGAACATTTAGTTTATTGTCTCCTTATTTTATCCCTTCATTCAATTTTGTATTCTCAAAAAGCAACTGAATGTTATATTAGAAAGTTATTGTATTTCTGTAAATGTGCATCATTTATATAGCATAATATATTGCATATATAATATCTGTGATAATATGATAAAAATGTTTCAAGATACCATTATTTTTTTTTTCTGCAGAGTCGTATTTCATGGTGTAGATGTGCCACATCTTCATTAACCATTCTTCAATTGAGGGGCATCTAGGTGGCTTCCAGGTTCTTGCTATTACAAATAGTGCTGCTATGAACATAGTTGACAAATGTCTTTGTTGCATGGATGTGGATCATTTGGGTATATGCCTAAGAGGGGGATTGCCTGGTCCTGTGGTAAACTAATTCCCATTTTCCTGAGGAACCCGAACCACCAGGCAAGTGGATGGCACTTGAAGAAACCATCCTGAATGAGGTAACCCAGTCACAAAAAAGAGGAACATAGTATGTACTCACTCATATGTGGATTTTAGACCTAGAGCAAAGGATCACCAGCCTGTAATTCACACCACCAGATGAACTGGGATACAAGGTGTATTCTAAGAGAGTCATATAAAGTCCCTCACAGAACTGGTAAGGGACAAGTCCCCCAGAGCACAGGTGAAGTGGGGGGGGCAGTGAATGGAGAGAGAAGTAGGAGAAAGCGAGGGGGAGGAAAACACATGCGACCAGGAAGATTGAGCCTGGTTAGGAATAGAAGACAGGAGAGAGAGAGAGAGAGAGAGAGAGAGAGAGAGAGAGAGAGAGAGAGAGAGAGAGAGAGAGAACATAAAAGAGGGAGCCAATATTGGTTTGAAGATAAAATTGAACACAAAGAAAGGTCTAGAGAACTACAAGACTGTCGCCAACTAACAATTTGAGCTTCCGTGGAAAGGGTACTATAAATGCCCTTCCCGGAGAGTGAGATCAACAACTAACTTCTCCATAGAGCCCTCAACTAATGCCTGTTGGAAACAGGAGCAAACACCCATACATAAACACTGAGTAGAAGTAGAATCCACATGCAGATGGAGAGGACAAGACCACGTGGCAGAAACACATAGAGACAGCTGACCTGAACAAGGAGGAGCTAACAGGCCACTAGACTGATAGCTGGGAAGCCAGCATGGGACTGACTCAGGCCCCCCTGAATATGGGTCTCAGCCAGAAGGACTGAGCAGTCTAAGAGACCTCAGACAATGGAGCCAGGATGTATCCCTGGTGCACAAAAGGACCTTGCTAACACATCCCCCATGGAGGGATAACTGCCTTAATCTAGAGACAGGAGAGAAGCCCTAGTCCCTACTTCACATGACCTGTCAGATCTACATGACCCCAACTGGATGGCATTCCCCTACATATGGAATTGGGGTGGGGGGATGGGAGGGGAGGGTGGTTAGAGTGCTTGTCAGAGGGCAGAGAGTGTAAAAGGGAGAGAGGGAGGGAAGGAGGTAGGTAGGGAGGGAGGGAGAGGGAACTGGGATTGACATGTAAAATAATAAATTAAATAAAAATAATGCTTTGACTCCAAAATTTAAGTCTAAGGACAAGTTACTGGGGAAAAGGATTTCTATTTTTGTTTCCACAGAAAATGAAAAGCTGTGGATTCCTTCCAGGCTAATGTGGTTTGATCAAGCCAGACCACCTGAAACAGAGTACCAGGTGATCCTACATTCAAAACAGCTGGACAAAGCAGCCTTACAGACTACAGCCAGGATTTCTGCATCTTCTTAGAATTCCCCATGACAGCGCCCCTTACCAGCAGGAAGTAGTTTGGAAAGAACAACGCCCAAATTCCCAAATATTGTCTATAAATGTTTGTTTTCATTTAAATGGACTTGGTTATATAAAATAAATAAATAAAAAAATAAAAATGTTATAAGTAATAACACATTAACAGTTGGGAAAATTGATTTACCTAGATACTAGATTATATATTATGTTGTATGTTATAGGTATATTATATAATTATATATCATATTTTAAATTTTGTTTAAATTAAAAATAATATTATTTTACATATCAATCCCAGTTCCCTTTCCCTCCCATCCTCCCATGACCCACACCAAGCCCCCATCACATCTCTGATCCACTCCTAAGAGAGGGTGATGCTACCTATGGAGAATCTGTCATATCATTTATGGCAGGACCTTGGCCCTCTCCCTTGTATCTAGGCTGAGAGAGTATTCCTCCATAGGGAATGGGCTCCCAAAGCCCATTCGTGTACTAGGGATAAATACTGGTTCCATTGCCAGAGGCCCCACAGACTGACTAGGACCCCCAACAGACAACCACTTTCAGGGGACCTGGTTTGGTCTTATGCTGGTTCCCCTGCTGTCTTACTGGAGGTTCATGAGCTTGCTCTTGTTGAAGTCAGCTGTTGCTATGGGTTTTCCCAGCATTCTCCTTTACTCATCATTCCTTCTCTACAATTAGATTCTAGATTCCAGGAGTTTGGTTCTGTGCTTAGCTGTGAATCTTTGTTTCTGCTTCCATCAACTACTGGATGAAGGCTCTAGGATGGCATTTAAGGTACTCATTAATCTCATTATAGGGGAAAGGCATTTAAGGAAGCCTCTCCACTATTGCTTAGTTTCTTATTTGTGGTTCATTCTTGTGGGACTCTGGCAATTTCCCTAGTACCAGATTTCTCTTTAAGCCCATATTGTCTCCCTCTATTAAGATATCTCTTTCCTTGATCTCTTTCTCTGTTCTTCTTCCCAACCTGACCTTCCAGACCCTCATGTTATCCTCCTTCCTTCCATTCTCTCCTATTTCTCCTACTTTACTCCCCCATCCCCATGCTCCCAATTTACTCAGAAGAACTTTTCCCTTTCCCATTCTCCAGGGATCCATGCATGCCTTTCTTAGGGTCCTCCTTGTTTCCTGGCTTCTCTGGGTTTTGGATTGTAGGCTCATTTTCCTTTGCTGTATGTCTATTATACACTTATGAGTGAGTACATAGTATGTTTTTCTTTTTCTGTGTCTGGGTTACCTCACTCAGAATGGTTTCTTCTAGTTCTATCCATTTGCCTGCAATTGTTTTTCATTGTCCACGGGTAGTACTCCATTCCGTATATTTAATACATTATCTTAATTCATTATTTGGGTGAGGAAACTCTAGGTTGTTTCCAGGTTCTGGCTATTAAAAATAATGCTGCTATGAACATAACTGAGCAGCTGTCCTTATGATATGAAGGTGAAATCTTTGGATATATGCTTTAGAGTGGAATTGATGGATACTGAGGTACACTGATTCCCATTTTCCTGATAAAGTGCCATAGTGATTACAAGTTTGAATTCCCACCAACAATGGATTGTTCCCCCTTTCCACATCCTCTCCAGCATTAACTGTCTTTGGGTTTTTGATTTTAGCCATTCTGACAGGTGTAAGATGGTGTGTCAGAGTTGTTTTGATTTGCATTTCCCTGATGGCTAAGGATGTTGAGCATCTTTAATTGTCTTTTGGCCATTTGAGATTCCACTATTGAGAATTCTCTATTTTGATCTGTACTCCATTTTTAAAATAGGATTATTTGGTGTTTTGGTAACTAGCTTCTTGAGCTCTTTGTATATTTTTGAGATCATTACTCTGACAGATGTGGGGTTGGTGAAGATCTTTTCCCATACAATTATAAACAGTGTTAACTAAATATTTTTTTCATTATTACATACAAGCTACATTTAAAATGTCTTCAGGTGACATAAGTATATTTATGTAATAAAATTATGTTTGTATTTAGTTGATTTGGAAAAATGAATGTTACTTCACAAATTATCTTATTATGAAAAGTAGTTAATTAGGAAAATGTACATTTTATTTCTTAACATAAATGAGCTTATTCACAAACTAGATTTATAATCCACTTTATTTTATTCATGATTACATGAATTTTTAATTTTCTCCTGAGTACTTGAATACTATGGCATAAAACAGTGAATTATATTTTAATAAAGATGCATATAGAATGTTTTGAAGTGAAGTTTTGATGGGAATTACTGCTTATAATTGGTTACTAGTTGCAAATCCTGCTATCTCACTATCTCATGACTTACTATGGGAATATAAGAATTTTGGCTAGTAATAGGTTGCCCAAGCTCAATTAGGTTGCCTCACAACTGTGAGAAAATTGGTAGTACTAAGTGGCTGCACTAAGACATGGTACTCTGAAAAAGAAATAAAGCTGAGAGAAGTTTATTTTGAAGGTATCTGAGGGATGTAGGGAAGTTAATACATTGTGTATATGCTAATAAAGATAAATAAAACTTAATTCACAAATTATTCAAATGTTCACATATTTATTCTAAAAGATCAATATTAGCTTGACTAATTGTTGTTCTGCTTTTAAAACTTTATTTTAAGTAGTTTTCATATAATAAGCATAATTATTTCAAGTACAACATTATCCAATTTTGCATTCCTATATAAAAATAGTCATCTAGTTAATAGCCTATCTATATTTAATGAATAATCAAAAATTTTCATGATATATACAATTTATTACATTTTTCTTTTGTTGAATTATTAAATTACTTTTGCTTATTCAATTTTATTCTGCATAACATTTTTAAACTCATCCACTTGTGTCAGTAATTTATTACTTTTTAGTTGAGTTATACTCTATTATTGAGAATTTTTTAACAATTTTAGAATACTTTTACTTATTAAAAAATTAGACTCCTTTGTTCATTTGTATTCAGAAATATTTGTGCATGTTTACTATTATGTTGTAAAACACTGGTGACTGACATATATGTATAATGAGGTACATTATTACTAATGGATGAACATATGCTTCAGGTTTTCAAAAACATGGTTGCATTTTTATTTTTTGTTTTAATATGCATAAAATTAGGGATATGTCACAAGTCTTAAAAATATATAAGGTAACAATCACCAACTCTATAATATTTGGGGGATATAACGTGGAGATTTGCAGCATTGCTAGTCTATATAGTGAAAACAGTAAAAAAGGCTAGTTCCAATAAAAGAATAAAGATAACTTCAGAAAATAAAATAAGAGAAATTCTAACGTCCATACTAGAAGTGTATTCTAATTATGGCTGCTCTGCTTCAGGTGAAGAGGAAAAATTAAATGTGAAAAATAAATGCAGTTAAAAGGTACAAAACATTGCTAACATCTCAGAACTTTAATGGCTTTTCCAAATGGTTAATTTCTCTGCCATGGCAGATGTCTTTGCCATGTTTCTAGTATTAATCTAAGTCTTAGAAAACCATGATAAAATGTTCTACCCAAAAGCTACTTATAAGGTCATAAAGTTGAATTGGCTCATAATCATAGGTTACAGTACATAACTTAAAATAGGTAACTAAAGAAGTCATATCACATGCACAGACAAGACCAGAGTGAAATGAATGCCTCTATACTGCCTGATTTCTAGGTTGCTTACATTCATCTTGTTTTTCCTTTTTGTTTTCTTTTTTATTTGCATAGAGCACAGAAACTCTTGCCAGGAGATTATTACCACTCAGAAGTGTTGGGTGTGGCAACACCAGTCATTAAACAAGACAGTAGTGTATGGACATGTACATGAATCAACTATCTATTGGGCAAATATTCATAGCAGTCTCTCTTAAAAGGATCTAGCTTGTGAAAAACAAAACAACTCAGCTATAAAACCTTAAATCTACAATGGTGACATCACTGAAGGATACATTAGTACAATTGTTGTATAAAAGTGGTGGCAGTAACCAATCACTATCAGTTTGGATTTAGGACTCATTCTGTAAGGTGGATCCCATATCTAACACTGCTCAAATGAACCTGAGACTACATAGAGCATTAGACGGTAACAATAAAGTGACTAATAACATTCTGATAATGTTGTAGGTATGTGCATCATCAAAGAAGCTTCATTCTGTAGTATATGGGAATAAATACAGTTATCTATGATTACATAATGTGCAGGGATAGACTTTAGAACAGTTACTCCTAACTGGTAGGTCATCATCAAGTCCCTCACATAAGAGCTAATTGAATGCTGAAAACAAGGTGGAAATATTGTAACATCAGTGGAGAAATACCAAGGAAACAAAGCCTTCTAGACACAGTAGTACTGAAGTACATATTAGTTTGTAAAAATTGTGGCATCATTCACAAATCCTGCACAGGTCTAACCAGATGGAGTCCCAGTAATGAGAAGAAAAATAGAAGCAAGTTACCAGCCCTAACCCAGAAACTATCTCCAACTAACAACCACTCACAAACAAAAAAATTTTTTCTTTGCATTGAAATATCACTGGATATACAAACCATATTTAAAGGTAGGCCTTTAAGTATGGTTGTATCATATACAAATCATACTTAAAGGTAGGACAACATAAAACAAACTCAGTGGTATTTTTGGAGGTTATTTTGTTGTTGTTGTTGTTAAATTATATTTTGTCTGGACATTTCTTCTTAACTTACAAGTCTTTCATTTACATATAATATTTTTCAATTTAGTATTTTTATATGTTCTGTGTGTACAAATATATCCCTCTATCTGTATGTATTTCTTGGCATTTTCCTTTGGCTGTTTGTATTTTCCTACTCTGGCTTATTTCATTTTAGTTATTATTATTAATTATTATTATCATTATTACTACTATTATTATTTAGTTGTCTATCAGCTTTCTAACATGCAAAATAAGGGAAAGGAGTGGAATTTGGTGTGTGGGGGGTGGAGATGTTCTAGGATGGGAGGACAGGGAAAATGTGATCCAAATATATAGTATGAAAAGAAGTATTTTCAATAAAAATGAAAATAATTAACTAGTTATTACACTTTTGATTGATTTTCACATTTGAAATAAACATATATTTATTCTGGTTTCACATTTCATGCAATAAAATTTATAAATACTTTGAAATAAATATGTTAATGATGATAACACTTCATATAATTGATGTTCATACTATTACCAAAGGATGGGGGTCCATCTAGTTTCTCAGAATCTAAATAAATGTAGTTCAAGCCCCAGGATACTAATCATACTATTACAAATATGGGACTTTTGTTTAAGCAGCAAATTTTTCCTACCTTCAATTATTTTTGAACACCAACCAAGAAAATATGACACAAGGACATCTTAAATTCAGTTCTGTGATGTTCTGTGATGTTCTGTGATGTTAAATAATGTGAGAAGCATGTAAATTAAAAAGACAAGAAAAAGAGCTAGACACAAAGCCATACTAAAATGCAAATATTGATCATAAAATACAATCATTCCAGAAATAATATAGTGGCAGAATGACAAATGATTGTGGGTTGAAATAGTGTAGAGGCTATCTTAAATTTCCTTCCCCTAAATGAGATTGATGACTACCATAAATGCCATCATAGAGTCTTCACCCAGTAGCTGATGAAAACAGAAGCAGAGATGCACAGCTAAGCACTGAGCCAAACTCTTGGAATCCAGTTGTAGAGAGAGAGGAGTGATGAGCAAATGGGTTAAGACCATGCTGTGGAAACCCACAGAAGCAGCTGGCCAGAATAAGTGGGAGCTCACAGACTCCAGTCTGACATCTGGGGAACCAGCATAGGACCAAACCCGGCCCCTTGAACTGGGTGTCAGATGCTGGATCTGGTCAGTCTATGGGTCCTCTGGCAGTGGAACTAGTATTTTTCCCTAGTGCACGATTGGGCTTTGAGAGTCCATTCCCTTTGGAGGGTTACTCTCTCAACCTAGATGCATGGGGGAGGGCAGAGGTCCTGCCACAAATGATGTGACAGACTTTGATGATACCCAATGGGAGACAACACCCTCCATGAGAAGTGGAAGGGGTTGGAATAAGGGGTTGTTGGGTAGAATAGGAGGATGGGAGAGAGAGGGAACTGGGAATGGTATGTAAAATAAGATTATTTTTAATTTAAATAAAAAATTAATTTAAAAAAGAAAATCAAAGCACATGCTAAAACTCTGAACAAACTATTATGCCAAGGAGTATTCTGAAATCTTCTTGTATCCTGGTTTTCCAGACTGTATTCCAGGGTGTCCACTCACTGTATATATGATTAGGACTGGCCACTTGGAACTGAACAATTTACTAGGAAAAGGTATATTCTCCCCAATGAAAACCTGTATCTCTTCATCTAAAGATGGGTCCTTGTTAAATTGAACACATTCATGGTAGCAAACAAAGTAGTACTATAATTGTGCATATGTTGTATAGATTACCTTATTGTTTCCGTTTCATGGGTGCTGCTTTCCTGTCATATATAAAAGATGGTATCTAATTGTTGTCCTCTTGTAGTTTAAATATTTCTACTCCATCTTCTCAGATGCTTCATAAGCCTTTGGTGTAGAGGTTGCAGGGTAGATTGACAAAATGAATTTGTGTACTATACAGTATATTCTCTGCATTTTGATCAATTGTGAATTTTTCTGATGGTTTTCTGTTACTGCAACAAAAGCTTTTTTGATGAGGCTGAGAGCTACACTTATCTCTGTGTATACAGACATGTATTTGGAACACATTTTGAATTTATTCCAGTTGAGGAAAATTGTCAGTAGTAGACTCAATTTTAGAATTCATAGAATTCACAGCCATTAGGCATGAATTTTCTCCAATTAGAAATTGCTTCATTCCAATTTTGTATCTATTGGCTACCTGAACAAAGTAAATACCACTCTTGAAGCCTTCTGGATATCTTCACATGCTGACATATTTTGTAGTTCCTGGGTCCCCAACTGACTATGGTTATTAATTGCCTTTTTCTCTTATCAGCTTACATAAATACTTCAGATATTTTGAGAGAAATCACCCAGGTCAAATACAGCTGGATTACTCTAATGATTGTATCCAAAGATTATATAGTAGTGTCTTATTTTCAAGTACTGAGAGGCAATCAAGGGTAGCAGCCAGAGCCAATCAGTTTTCAAAATTTAAGCTTGACTCCCCTGAATAACTTGAAGGAACTCTTCTCTTAAGGACAATGTTGTTTTGTTATAGAGTCCATGGCTCTTCCATTAGTATTAGTATTATCATTGCAAGTGGCACAATGTCACACCCACATAATCTCTCTCTCTCTCTCTCTCTCTCTCTCTCTCTCACACACACACACACACACACACACACACGAGTGTTCATATATTTTATAAAATTGTAGGTAAAGAGAAATTAAGGCATTATACTATTCTCTTTTCAAACACTGTTACCATTATTTTTCAAATCCTGTCTGTACTCTCTGTATTTCATTTCTTGCTTCATACAATCTGTAACCTACTATCCCTCTCTAGATGCTTCCCCTTTTCCTGTCCAAGGTCCCATTTTACTGTCATAGTTTCTACACAATGCTGTATTTCTTTTTTTTATAATTTATTTTTTAATTTCTATTTTACATATCAATCCCAGTTCCCCCTCCCTCTTTCCTTCCCTCTCTCCCTTCCTCCCTCTTTTTCTCTCTCCCACCCTCTCATGCCCACCGACCACCCTCCCCTCCCATCCCCCCCACTCCACATGTAGGGTGATGCCCTCCAGGAGGGGTCATCTAAATCCGTCAAGTCATTTGGAGTAGGGACTAGGCCTTCTCTCTTGTCTCTAGGTTAAGGGAGTATCCCTCCATGGGGGATGTACCCCTAAAGTCCTTTGTGCACTAGGGATACATCCTGGTTCCACTGTCCAAGGTCCCTTAGACTGCTCAGGGCTTCTAGCTAATACCGATGTTCAGGGGGTCTGAGTCAGTCCCATGTTGGATTCCCAGATATCAGTCTGGGGCCCCATTAGCTCCTCTTTGTTCAGTTCAGCTGTCTGTATGTGTTCCTAATGCAATATTTCTTATAAAATTGTTTGCAGAACCATCATCTTGGGCAAGATCTCCTGATCTCAAGCTTACCTGTCTTTTTTATTTTCCATCCCTTGGTCCTCCCTCTCAGGAGCCTGTCAATGAGGAACAACCTTGAATATAATATAGAAGCAATGACTTAACATGGCTGAGGAAATATCTCTGCCAAAGGGCATATGGCAAGAAGTGGTGTAGCTAAATCATATGATCAATCTACATTTGCTTTCTTTTTGAGAATATTTTCAGAACTTCACATAGATTAACATAGTGTTCACAAGTTCCCTTTCCATAATATCCTCATTAGAATCTGTTGTCATTTGCTTTATTGATCGTGGTCATTTTGGACTGTTGTAAAGTGAAATATCAAATTAGTTTTCATTTTTATTCCCTAATAATTAAGAATTTTGAACATATTTAATTAAATTTCCTCTCTGTTTTCCCAGTTGGGAGAAGCTTCTATCCAGATCAAGTTGGTGATAGTAGATATGTTAAAAACCCAGGTCATGGAGATTTTAAGTAGCAGCATAAGAACATTTTTCAGTTATTTTGACAAATAAGCATGTTGTAAAACATCATTCTCAAAATTTATGTTTATATCCCTACAGATAAGCTTTCTCAGTGTTGGTAAATGATTTTTACTTAAGGAACTAGTGATAAATTCAAAGACATAACTCTTGGAAATGCTATGAATAATTTAATGAGAGTTCTTGGAGGTATCTCATATATATTACTGCCTATTCTATGTCATTCATGGAAAGTTGTGGAAGAGACAATAGAAATATTATTAGAGCCAAGAGTGCTATGAAATGTAATCTGTCTAATGAGCTCTTAGAAGTATATGGCTTATGGGTGAGGGATAGTCACTTTTCTTTGTGAAGATGGCCACTGGTAGGTTTTGGGAGTCTGAGTAAATATCCACAAGCACATGTGATTATGAGCAGCACTAATTGGGCTCAATTATTCAAAGATTATAAAAATAATAAAAATTTAAAAAGTTTGTCCTTGGGAGAAGTATGTATTGAAGAGGAAGAGTTGCAAGAGTAATGGGTGGTAGACTTGCAGGGCCAATATGATGAATGGATATTGTAGAAATGTAGGAAAATTTCAAATAATAAATGTAAATAATTTTAAAAAATATATTATTAAGAGAACAATGATTTTCAGATGGTGCCTTAGATATATATCGTCTGAGATCCACAAGGATGACCTCAACTAAGAATCTAAGAAATGGTGGAGAGACCTACCTTAAATGCCCCTACCCTATAATGAGATGAGATTGATGACTACCTTAAATGCCATCTTAGAGCCTTCATTCAGTAGCTGATGGAAGCAGAGATCCATAGCTAAACACTGAGCCGAACTCCTGGAATCCAGTTGTAGAGAGGGATGATTGATGAGCATAAGAATCAAGACCATGCTGAGAAAACCCACAGAAACAACTGAACTGAATAAGTAGGAGCTCACCGACTCAAGTCAGACAGCTGGGGAACCAGCACAGGACCAAACCAGGCCCCCGGGACTGGGTGTCAGTTGGGAGATCTGGGCAGTCCATGGACCCATTGGCAGTGGAACCAATACTTACCCTAGAGCTTGAATGGACTTAGAGAGCCCATTACCCCACAGAGGGCTACTCTCTCAGCCTAGATATATGGGAGAGGGCCTAGGTCCTGCCCTAAATGATGTGACAGACATTGATAATCCCTCATAGAAAGCCTCACTCTCCCTGGGGTGTGGAAAGAGTTTGGGATAGGGAGATTGATGGGCAGCGTGGGAGCATGGGAGGGAGAGGGAACTGGGATTGATATGTAAAGTAATATTGTTTCTAATTTAAATAAAAAGTATCCTCTGATGCTTTTGATAGATTGCATATTTATATGAGGGAACCACTGTTGTAAAATATGAAAATTAAATAGCATAATTAATTAACTTTTTAAATATTTTCAGAAAACTTGACCACCCTCCAAGATTTTGCTTATTTTTACTTAACTGAAAGATAGAGGTGGAAATCCCAATCATGAGGCAATTTACTCACTGTAGCAAGAGTCAACCAGGTGAAACGATCTTTAAATAAACTCCTTCATTCTGTTTTTTTTATCCTTAGTACTTAGTATTTAATCTTAGGTACTTTCCTTTTTCTGTGATAAAACATCATGGCCAAGGGAAGTTGTTAAAAAAAAAAAAGCATTTAATTTAGGGGTGAAAGATTCAAAGTTAGAATCCATGAGCATGTGAGCATAATGTTGGAGAACATGACATTATTCAGGCTAACAAGATGAAGGAGTAGTGGCTCAGAGCTTACACCTTGAGGTGCAACCACAATGCAGAGAGAGAAAAGACAATAAGGATAGTGGGAAGACTTAAAACTTCAAATCACACACTCAGTGACACACTTCATCCTGAGGCCACAGCTCCTAATCTTTACAAACAGTTTTACAAACTAGGAGAAAGAGTATTCCAGCATATGAGCCCATAAGGGCAATTCTCATCCAAACTAGCATAATCACTTATCCTAACAAGGGTGTATATTAACATATATTAAGAAAAACTTTGTAATCATGATAAATTCCTGTTGCCATCAGCACTGATGCTTATGTAGCTCTATTAAAACAGAGAATAGAACTCTTAACATTATTATTCATATTAGCTGATTTCATTATTTCATAATGACTACAACTTATGCATTTAATTACTTTTAGTATCATGTAAGTGATTTACACTTAATGTCATGTAAGTATAAAGATGAGGTGGTGAATAAATCTCAACCAGATGCCTTCACAAGTGTGCCTCTGGTGTGTGCCCTTAGGTTTTAGTATTTGTAGTCAGTAGTCTGAAAGACAGATGGGAATATAAAACTCTTTCTTATCTCTATAGCACAATGTCTGCACAATTAAGCATTTGTATAGGTCAATATGATTATCTCTTCTGTTGATAGAAGTTATCACCATGATAAAGCTATAAGTTTTTTGCTTAATTGTCAATGTTGACAATTTTGTAAAAATACAGATATTTCATAGAAACAATAGATTAAAGATAGTAACTCTATTCAGAACTTAAACATTTGCTTTTGAGATCTACATCTGCAAAATGCGCTGCTCATATTTGATATTATTCTCATCCAAATACTTGTCAAAAGCCATTGTTTTCATAATGTAATATCCAATACACTTTGGCTCTCCCAAACAAAGCAAATGACAGGACATCACATGGGTTTTAGATAAAAAAGAATGAAAAGAAAAGCTACTTTTTAGACTTTATGTTCATTTATAAAAAATATAATATAACCTCCAAATAGTAATATTCTGGACAAATGTAGAAGAGAAAAAATACATGGAGACTGGAATGTCATAGAGAAATATCATTTAGATATATCTAAATAATATCAAAAGGTGATCTAAATGTGATATTATTTAGCTATATCTAAATGATATTTAGAGAAAAATACATGCAAAATATAAAGTGCTGATATAGTGGAGAATATTAAAAAGTAACATATATACAGGACCATGACAAGAGATAGTTATGTTATTGTTATGTATGATTATTGATAAAACTAGTTAACTTGTCAGTGTATTTCAGTAATCACTCTTCTCTTTAAATGTTTAATTTTTTATTTTCAGGAATTTTATAAATTATCACAATGAAGTACAATCATATCAACCCCTGTTTTCCCCTTCAATTCTCCTCACATCTGTCCCAAAAAAATGCTTTCCATTTTAAGGTACATTTTGGATAATATACTGAATCCAGATAGTGCCACATTCTCCAAAATGAATGATTCCTGTAGAATGAATAATAAAAATACAAAGTCAGATATTTGGGTTAAGTGGAAGACCAGAGAAGCAAAGTAGCCTGCCAGAAGCTCTTACCTGTACCTCAGACTGAAATGGGTGATCCTGTCTTCATGAATCCTCAGATTGAGTCTGCCTGCATTTGTCTCCTTCCATACTATATTCCTCTCTAGGTCTGGGGATAAAGGCATGTCATCCCAAGTGCTAGAATAAAATGTTTGAGCTCTGTTTCTCTATTAGACTGGTTCCCTCTCTTGTAGTTCAGGGTAGACTCCAACTCACAAAGATCCATCTCTTTCTGTATCCCGAGTGCTGAGTTTAAAATTGTGGCCATCACTGCCTGTTGTCTATGATTAACTACTGGCTTAGGTATGTGGCTGCCTAGTGGCTTAGTATACATGTGAGCCTAACTAGTGTCTTAGCTCTTAATAGGGTGTGTGGCTAACTAGTGGCTTAGCTTTGCATGCTGATCCTCAGGCAAGGTTTATTAGATAGTAAACAAAATATCACATTTCCCTTTTTTTCTAAAATAAAACAGAAGGCTATAACTAATGTAAGAAAAACAACATACAGTAAATACAATAACTATATACTATACAGGCAGCACATACATCAACAATGTCTAGTTCAGTTGCATTTGACAAATTCAGAAAAAATACTACATTATCATATTTTGGTGAGTCCAAAATCTTGTACCTAACTTACTTTCTATCTTAACTTGAATTACCATCCAAGGTTAATCTCTCAACCTTACCCATTTTACACTTCTTTAGTGAGTTTTTTTTTCCTACATCTGGCAAACAAGGAAAACTATAACTATCTAGTCTTCATTTTCCTCAGAGGCCTGAGAAGGAGACAATATGAACTGAGTAAGCAGGAAGTATGAGCAAGCCACTTCCAAAAAAATGTGAGAAATGACAGAAACTGCTGGGTTCCTAGACAGTCACTCAAGGTTCATCTGCAAAATTGGGGCATCCATCTTTGGCCTATAGACGAACATAACAAACAGACTTTTATGTGAAGCAGGATTTTTGAAGGACTGTTGCCACGAACCACCCTGGGACGAGGGTTCTCGAAGATTAGGTGGGTAATGATTAGGTGGTGACAAACAGAAACAAACACAGAGGCTGTTTGAATCTGAGTGTGTTTTGCAGCTTTCAAGCAAGGCCTTTTATCTAGGATAAAGAATAGCTTCTCAGAGATTGTGTTCATTGAAGCAAATCCAGATAGAGCAAGTGACACCATCGTTGTTAGGCACAGTAGCATATAACTTATTAAGGCTAACAATATATCAGAAAATCATTTAAGGCTAACGACAACTAACTGCCCATTATCTAAGATCAGGTAAATATTTTTTTTTAATGGTCAGTTGTTGTTCAACATTTATTGCCTAGCTCTTCTGAATCTTTGAAAAATTGAACTATTGACTTTTTTTCTTATCAAAAGGCTTTCTTTACCAACTGTTTAACCTACTCTCAATTACACATGTACAGCTATATGAAGTTTTACTGTTGGGAAAGTTTTCACCAATACTATTTGTGCTTATGTGAATGATTTGAAAAGTGCTGGTTTTCCTGAAGACAATGTCATGGTCTCAGGGGAATGTTTCTCATTTGTGTCTTTTGTTAAAATGTAAGTATAGGATTTCAGGAACATTTTGTTAACATGAGAAAATAATAGAAGTGCAGAGATTGCCATGAGAACTACTGTTCAATACTTTTCTCAAGCCAAGAGTTCCAGGAGACCTTCTTTTAAAGTTATCGCCTCAGTTTATGGGACTTGTCACACAGAATCTACTGGATTTGGTGTGGCAGACTGCCCTGCCTTGTATTTGCAAGGTTTGGCAGTCACACTCTTTTGTGCCCTGCTTGTCCATTTTGGGCAGGACACTATCATCAGTTTACTCAAGATCACCTTCTTGCTCAGTGACTTACTTTTGTCACAAAGAAATTAAACTACTTAAGGCGTTTCTTCAATGTCTATTACCTTCTCTTAAGCTATGGTATTAAACGCCATATTTAAAGATCTCTGAAGTTTTTGAAGATGACCTGTCTTTCTAAAATATTTGACCTTGAAAACATTCCTAATGTGACTACAAGTTTGATTATAACAGGTGACTAATTACTAACTTGCATTTCCTTATTATTCTATATAATTAATTAGTAATATCAACTAGATAAAAAGGAAGAACGAAAGAGAAAAAGAAAGGAATAGAGAAAGAAAAAAATATTCTTTCTGTAGTAGCAAAATATCCTTCTGCAAGAAGTGGATATGGGAGATTCCATATCTCTAGCTCTAATGTGTTGTTCTGTGGTATTAGCATCTTTCTGATCAGATACTCCATTGTAATTGTGGACAAGGTTCTAAAACTGCTTTAACTAAGTGTATCCAGTCTTTAGGGATAATTCTATTACAAGCTGACCACAATTTTAGCATCTGCTTCACAAATGGTGAATACATGTCATATGAGACTACTGCTTCTTTAAATCTCCTTAAATCTAGCATTGGCATAGGAGTCCAATTAGCTCTTAAAGGGTCTCTATTATTTGGAAATTCTTGTAAGGTTACTGGATAAAATAAGATTGGTTGTTTGAAAATGTTATGCTGTTTCTTTCTAACCTTACAATGCAGTGCTGAAATTGGTTCTCCTTTAAATTCCTTTGTATGGGTTTGAATATACCTATGATCTGTTTTATTAAGTTTTTCTAAGGCCTGTGTCTTGGCACTCATACCAAACAATTTTTAAGAGCTAAACCAAGAATTATCAAAATGACAAGGATTATCAAAATGACCATTAACTATATATCAATACCAGTAAAGATGATTATCCCTTCCTTAAAATATTTCATGTTTTAAACATCCATTTTATAAGAACACTGAGAACTAACTCTCTCCATTGTGACAGTGTTTCTATTCTTTTAAAAGTGAGGAAAAAACTTTGTTAAGTACCTCCTTCCTTTAATAAATCCCAATTGTCTTACCAAATCTGCCTATACGGTGAACTCTGAGGCATAGTACCTGTTATCAGAGAACTATCACGTGGCCATGAGATGAGAGTATCAGTCTGAGGAGAGGGGCTGTAGGAAAAGCCCGTGACCTACACTGGAGGAGGGGGAGGGATTGGCAGTCAGGAAAAGTGCACACAGTGTTGTAGCAGGAATGGCCTGAAGACAAATCTAGCCTGGCTAGAGTAGATAAGTCCTGTGGCATTTGGAGCCCAGGTGCTTCTGGAGTTTGGGTGTCAGAGATCTTTAAAGATGTTACAAAAGGAAAATCCCAAAGTCACACAGAATCTGAGGGATAAAATAAAAGAGAGCCTACCCATCTGCGCAGGGACTCTATATAGATCTGCCCTGGGGTAATAGCTTTAAAGCCACAGGCAAGTGGCTTTTTCATGATTTTGTACCCCAAATGTTGGACACCAAATATAGCACAAATAATAAAAATCCAGAGACTGGTATTGTGGTTAAAGCTGAAGATCAGAGAAGCAAAGTGACCATTCATTTGCACTTACCTCTTCCTCAGACCAAAATGGACATTACCATCTATATGAATTCTCAGATTAAATCTGACTACATCTTTTTCCTCCAATTTTATATTCCTCTCTAGAACTGGGGTTAAAGGCATGTCATCCAAACTACTGGAATCAAAGGTGTGAGCTCTGTTTCTCTTTTAGACTGATTCTTTCTCTTGTAGCCCAAGGTGGCCTTGAACTCACAGAGATTCATCTGCTTCTGTCTCATGAGTGCTTGGATTAAAAGTGTGGCCACAACTGCCTGTCTTGTATGACTAACTACTAGCTAATGTGTGTGGCTACCTAATGGCTTAGTGTGTGTGTGTGTGTGTGTGTGTGTGTGTGTGTGTGTGTGTGTGTGTGTGTGTGGCTAACTAGTGGCTTAGATCCACGTGCTGATCCTCAGACAAGCTTTACTAGATCATAAACAAAATATTACTACAGATTACCCATGTTCTAACAACTGCCCACTCCCAATAATTCTTAAGTAAGGAGTTGGACCTTGATATTGTGTACTTTATCGTTGTAAGGGTTTTGACAGCCTTGATATTGTACAGTTCTTTTGTATTAGCCACAATCATTGTGAGTTCATGAATTCAATAGCCATGTCATGTGCAGAAAAAAGTATTTTACAGCACTTCTCATAAACATTCATCCCTTAGGTGTTTTTTCTTTCTCATCTTTTGCCATGTTCACTGAGCCTTGTTAACATATGGTTAACATAGGTGTCTCTTTTAGGAATAGTAACACAATCTCTTATTCTTAGCAGTTTGGCCAGTTATGAATTTCTTCATTGACTACTCACTGCATCAAGAAGAAACTTCTCTTACCATTGGTGATAGCAATCCAGGTCAAAGTATAGAAGCACAAATATGTATAAGCCAATCATTATGAATATTTAAAAACACATGATCCTGCTCCCTCTCTTCAACTAAGTTCCAGGAGCTCAGCCCAGCACTTGGCTGTGGGTCACTGCATCTGCTTCCATCAGTTACTGGATGTAGTTTCTATGATGACAATTAGGGTAGTCACTAATCTGATTAAAGTGGAAGGTCCATTAAGACACCCTCTCCATTATTGCTAGGAGTCTTAGCTGAGGTCATCCTTGTGAATTCCTATGAATTTCTCTTACACCAACTTTCTACCTAACCCCATAATGGCTTCTTCTATCAAGGTATCTTTCATTGTTCTCACCTTCCACACCTCCCGCAACACAGTCTTCTTGATCTCTCATGCTCCTATCCCCAAATCCCCTCACTTCTACCCACTCTCAGCTTAACCAGGTGATCTTAACTATTTTCTCTTCCTGGGACAGTCCAAGTGTTTCCATTATAGGCTCCCTCATTTTCCTAGCTTTTCTGGTGTTGTGGATTGTAGCTTTGTTAGGAGTCAAGAGCATGATGGAGGAAAACAACAGAAACAGCTAATCCAAACTAGTGGGACCCCAAGGACTGTGGGCTGACAGAGTAGGAACCTGCATGGGTTAACCTAGGCCCTCTGAATGTGAATGATAGTTATGATAGGCATGATCTGTTTGCAGGCCCCTGGCAATGGGACCAAGACCTATCCTGGGTCTTTTGAGCCATTTCCTGTGGTTGGATACCTTTCTCAGTCTTGATAGGGGGGAAGCGGGTTAGTCTTGCCTAAACTAGGTATGACAGACTTTGTTGATTGTTTAAGGAAGGCTTTATACCCACTGAGGAGTGGATAGGGAATGGAAAGAGGGAAATGTGGGGATGCATGGGAAAGGGAGGGAGCAGGAGATGGGGTTGGTATGAAAACTAAAAAATAATTTTTTAATAGAAAAAGGAAAAACAATAAAAATGATAATATCTGTTTTTAGCATAGGGTCTATGATGCTTGGGTTTTAGACCAGGACTAAAGTATCAGTCATGAAATTTCTCTTATATACAGAAGCCTCAAATTCATATAAGAAATTATATTATCCCTTAAAATTCTAGTCACTATAGTGTCAGCAGGTTTATTTTGCCTAGCACGCTGGTATTGATAATGCAGATTGTAGCACTGGATAAGAACATTAATGTATTCCTTTGCTCAGCAGCCTGCACAAAACTTTTCCAGTTATGTGGAATGAGAAGTGAGTGTGATTGGGGTGCATGGTATGAAATTCCCAAATAATCAATAAAAATATGTTGGAAAAACATAATTACATAACTTCCTCCTTCCCTTTCATTCTTAAAGAATCTCTCATTTATTCCTGTTGATTATTTTTCAAAGAACTTTTATTTACTTCTGAATCTGAGCTTTTAATTATTTTGTTTTTGTTTTCTTGGTGTTTAATTTTGCGAGTTCTATCACATTAGAAGTTAATTTTCATCAGGGAGTGTGATTGAGCCTTTGTGTTAATATAAATTTGAGGCATTTATCCTTATGTTTATTTAATTTGACATGCTAAGATTCTACAAGTTTGTCATTATTTCTAAGACCCCTCTTTCTGTTCAATAGCTTTTAAAATAAAGACATTTTTTCATACTATTGTTAGCCTCATACTCACACCTATCTTTACGTACAATTTCATCAGGAATGAAAGACATCATTATTCTTGATATATAAGGTATATTCATAAAAATATAGCAAGAAACTACAAATGTGTGATCATTAAAACATACCTGTAAATGCTTAGTGAAATTTATTGGCATATTTTATTATTATAACTCTTTCTTATATATTTTCTATGATTTTATTACAATAAAATATTTCATTTTAACTGAGTATTTATAAACTCATATGACATGTTTTGATCATATCTATCCTAACTACTTCTCTTCCAATATTCCCCATATCACTCTACCCTTTCCCATTCTTAGGGCATATATCCTTTGTTTCTTAAAAGGGTATTGTCTACTTAGTGCTGTTTGTATGTGCCTAAATTTAGTGGCATGTACTAAAGCGCTGGTACCCCCTGCAATCACATCTGAATGACAAAAACTGGACATGCACAAAAGGCTACCACTCTGGCCAGTGAAAAGATATAGTAAAGAAATTATTCCAGAGTTAAGTATTCATGTGCCAGCAAAAAGGGATGAAATAGTATGTCTTTGAAATCATACTTTATTTGGCATCTATATGTTCCATAAACTCATGGCAGTTATAAAGAAAACCAGATGTCAGAAGGAGAGTTTCGTTTTCTTTTGCACAATCAAGTGATAATTATGTATAAGTTGCAATGTATGTGCTTTTTTATATACTTGACAAAAATGTATTTTTTATTGATAATTTGGATGGAACCAAATTTCACTGTTCACTTTAGAGAATTATGTATATAAACAAACTGATATATTTAATATAGTTAATTTTATTGCTAATGACACATTTTAATAGATATTCTTACTATGATAGATAGATTCACAGTACACATCTACCACATTGCTCCTAATCTAAAAATTAAGTTGCAATTCTCAGGTCACTAATAATACTATCACATATGGACAGTTTTGTTATAGTAGTATCCATACTGTATACAGTTTACCAACTCTAATTATTTTTGAGACATCAACAGGGAAAATATAATGCAATTTCATCTATAATTTTAGGCTTCCTTTGTATGTATTGTTGATTAAGCAACTGCTCTAAGAACTAAAGTAATGAATAGATGGAACTTAATCCAGACAACATATTATAAACAAACATTATAATGAGTTGAAATACACCAAGTCATCACACATTGAAGTCATTTTAGTGACTACAAAAAAGTGGAGAATTTTTGCTCACTAGATTTTTACTTAATTTGAATTTCTGTAAAAAGGCACATGGATACAGTATGATATATCACACAAGAAAAATTAATCTACCAAAAAGTTTCTTCAAGGCTTCCTTCATTTCCCTATTTCGTAGGCTATAAATAAAGGGATTCAGCAATGGTGGAACTACACTATACATCATGGAAGCCATTGCTGTGTTTTTGAGAGAGTCTGTCACTGCAGAGCTGATGTACACACCAAAACCTGTCCCATAGAACAAAGAAACAACAGACAGATGTGATGCACAAGTAGAAAATGCTCTGTGTTTCCCTCCAGATGATGGTATTGTCAAGATTGTGGACACAATATAAATATATGAAAAAATGATTCCACAGACAGGACCACCCCCAAAGACAAAAGCTGCAACAAATACCAAAAAATTATTAAGAAATGTATCAGAACAAGCAAGCTTGATGATCTGAGCAAGCTCACAGAAAAAGTGGGGTATTTCTAATTCTGTGCAAAAGGAAAGCCGGAGGACCATCAGACTGTGGAGTAAGGCATCCATAATGCTAAGAAAAAGGGAGAATAGAATCATCAGGGCACAATAAAATGGGTTCATGATAACTGTGTACCGTAGGGGTTTGCAAATGGCCACATATCGGTCATAGGCCATCACTGCCAGGAGAAAATTTTCCATACCACCAAATATTGAAACAAAGCAGATTTGAGAAAGACATTCTATGTAACTTATGCTATCATCCTTTGCTTGAATGTTCACCAGCATTTTGGGGATTGTGACTGTACTAAAGCAAATGTCATTAATGGACAGAATAGAGAGGAACAGGTACATGGGAGTGTGCAGTGGTGAGCCAGAGCTGATGGCCAAGATGATAAGCAGGTTTCCCAGAATTGTGATCAGATACATGGAGAGGAACATGGTGAAGACCAGGGGCAGAAGTTTGCGATTGTCTGTCAGTCCAAGCAGATGGAATTCTGAAAATGTTGTATAATTTTTCAGTTCCATATTTTTGTGGGAACTTTGAAAAGGATAAAGTAAAATGAAAATTGAATAATGATCATCTGTGTCAGAATACTTAATTATCTGTTAGAATAATCTTAGACTAGCACTGGAGTTACAGTAATATTCTAGTAAGAGAAACCTATATTCTATTGTTAAATCACCTCATATATTATGGTTGGTCTTAATGCTTAAAACACTCTTAAGACTTATCTCAACAGTTAAAAATAAAGAAAATATTTTGTAATATTTTAAGAGAGATATTTATTGAGAAAACACATATTTCTGAATCAAAAAAATCAGAGCCATGGATGTCCAGAATTAAGAACCAGGTAAATAAAACACTGGTTAATATTAGATTAAATTATTTGATTGTTGGACTGAAAAGACACACATCAAGAATATACTTTTCACATTTTAATCTTTCTCATTTACTTTCTTACTCATGTTACTTCTGAATGAAATTTTCATAAGATATTTGCCTTAATTTTAGAAGCTTACCTGGATATTGGGAATTGAATATCTCTCCCCAGGAAACAGTACCTTTAAATGTCCAAGTGTTTCTGGTTTTGAGTGTAGAGTTACTATGCTTTAAACTTACATATCACACTGAGTTACACAGACTCATATCTCATAGGAATAATTAGAAAAGTCCCTCATTAGTCTAGATTAATCTAGTTATGTACTTCACTATTATTGTAATCCCAAAGATGCCTTCTATGATAAGCATGTAGTATTTGGGTGGTTTGTTCTCTAACTCTGGAGACAAGGTGTGTGACATATCATTCTATTTATTGCATCACTCTTAATTAACAAATGTGGCATACAAAAGAACTGTGAAATTTGTTTTCCTCTGCCACATAGTACTGCAACCATAATATCCACCCTAAGCACATGGGACTAAGCAGTTGAGGAATGGACTCTCTGAAACCATGATCCAAAACTAAAATACACATTCCTTCTATGCATTTTTTCAGATATTTACAGTGTCAAGCTAAATTATTTAAACATTTATTGAGCACATTTGGACTTATATATCATCAATTTATTATTGTTTTTTTAACCAGATAGATAAATAGATAATGAATAGGTAGATGGTTATGATATATTAATACATTATTTTTAAGATTATATAGTTTGACTAGTAAATGTAATCAAGATACAAAACCCTTCTAAAGCATAAAGTTGTGAATAGAGTTTCTAAGTATGTGCTTTCTTTGACCTGATGCTTGCTTTAATTCATGTACAAAAGTATTTAATTTTAACAAATCCAATTTATGAATTTGGATTGGAGACTGTCTGTGTATACTGCAAAGTAACATTTAAAAAATAATATTACCAATCATCAGAGAGGATTTCTCAAGCAGCTGATGGGAGCAGAGGCTCCAAACATTAAGAGGAGAGAGAACTCAAAATGAATATCTCCACTGGAAGAAGGTAAGAAAGATTTTGGGAGCCAGGGGGTAAAGGACACCAGGAGACTATGACCCACAAAGCCGAGTAAGCATGGCTTATAAGGTCTCACAGAGACTGAAGAGTCAATCATAGAGTATGAATCTGCCCTTTTTCCTCTACAAATAGTTATGGTTGTTAGTTTGGAGGTTTGTGAGACTCCTAACAGTGGGAATGAGCATGACTTTGACTTGTTTCCTAGCACTTGGGACCCTTTTCTTTGAACTGGATTATTTTTCCCAGCCCTGAGGGGAGGGTTTGTGTCTAGTCTTACTATGTTTTATTTGGTTGCTGTCCTTGGGAAGGTCTTTTCTGAAGGGAAACTGGAGAAGTGGATCTAATATAAAGACATGGCATGACTGGTATAGAGACTGAGAAGAGTAAAAGGAAGAGGAACTGCAGTGGGGATTCTATATGAAGGGAGAATAAATATCAAAAGAAAACAAATACTCCCATAAAATATTACTCAAGGAAATTTTATGAATGTTTTTCCTATATTTTCTTTTATTGACTTGATAGCATACCACTTTTACATGTAAACAGTTAAATGTTCAATATGTTTTCATTTCATAATTGTAGCTGATGGTATATTAATAACTTGTAAATGCTTTTATATAGAGCTCCTTTATTTTTGACATATGGATTAATTACCAATTACAGCCTTGGTCCATTGCTAATGACCAAGGGCATTTGAAAGTATCTGCAAATATTCCGAAGAACAACATTGCTATACTTGGAAGAGGATTTCTGGTACTCAATATATTATTTTAACTATATAAGCCAAAATTTGAAATATTAGAAAGTAATTCCAAAGTACTAGTATAAACTGGTATTTAGAAAAACAATTAGCATGGTGGATGAGAAAAAGTAACTTAGGGGATAACATTTTCTAGAAGAAAATTTCAGAACCTTTAGAAAAGAAAGCAGTCTGTCAAATTCATACCAACCTGAAACTCCAATTCTCCTGCCACAGCCCCTGATTGATTAGATTAGAGCTATGTGTCACATGACAGGTAGTGCTTTTTAAAATAATATGATTTTTTTCCATTTAAACTCACATCGAAACTAAAGCCGCAATGACCCAAGGCATGTGCTCATGCAAAAGATGAGCTCTTGATATGCATAAAAATACAAATTCCCCAAGCCTCTTTCCCTCCATATATAGCTAAGATAGCATTTCTTCTTTGAGACAGATTGATAAATATTTGCTGAAATTAATACACCAACTGAAAATTGACTTTAATGAAGTGAGATCCCATAGTTTATGGAATGAGATCACTTGAAAAACTACCCCAGATTCAACACACATAGAATTAACATTAAAGTCCAAAATGATAATTCATTCTGGATGAATTTGGTGATAGATGAGTCATTAATTGAGTTCCATATTTACTTTGTTATATTAACACATTACAGGTATCAAAGTTCACACCAATTATACAATTACCAAACATAAATACTAAGAATGAGATGGCTCAAGGCATCCTTCATTTCTCCATTACATGAGCCATAGATAACAGGGTTCAGCATTTGTATAATTAAAATGGGCATTTTAACACCATATTTTGAATTGATGAATAAGCAACTGAAGAGCTGAGATGGCCAACAAAACCCATCTCATTGAACAAGGTTTTCATTGAGTGTTGAAAGACTTGTATCTTTGCTCTGTTGGTGAGCGCCTCAAAATATATGATATAATTTAAATCCAGGAGAAAATAGCCCAGATAGTGGCACATCAAAAAATAAGATACACACCACATACATACAAGATGTTATTGTTGAAATTACCAGAATTGGCAAGATTGATGATCTGTGCAAGATCAAAAAAGAAGTATTGGGTTTTCTGGTTTATAAAGGAGGACAACTGCAATATTGACAGACTGAGCAGTAGGGTATTCAACATGCTAATGGCAAGGAAGAGTACAACTACCAGGTCACAGAGGCAGGGGCTCATGATGACTGTGTACCTCAACAGGTAACAAATGTCAACATAATAATAACACATCATGCCTGTGAGGAGGCTGTTTTCTAGGCCACAAAATTGAAGACAATGAAGGGATGAGTGATGCAGTAATACAAAGTAATTTTTTGAGCTCTTGTGTAAATGTTCATCAGTATCTTGTGGAAAATTATTGTGCTTATAATGACATCAGTGAAGGGCAGATTTGAGAGTAAGAAGTGCATTGCTGTATAAAATGGAAGTCAGAGCTGACAGTCTGTAAAATTAGTAAAAATTCTCTTGAATGGTGACTAGGTATTTGAATATCAACAGGCTGAAAATGAAAGTCTTTAGTGGAAGATCATCTTTTAGTACCAGGAAAAGAAATTGAAAATCCATATTTGCTTTATGGTTTTGATAAGTTATACAAAAAAATAGATTGAAATAAATTGCTCATTTTATAAATGTGACAGCAACACAGAGTAACCTTTTATAATGAAACAAGGGGTGTTTACATGGATTTTATGATAGGGTTCATTGATGAAAATCAAGTCTCCATTTACAAAAGTACTTGAGATAAACTTCTTGACTCTAAATATTAGAAAGCAAATTCATATTACCAAAGAAAGGGACATTTTCATTAATATTTTATAATGAAGGTAGTACTCAGATTCTTACTGCCCACTCTTTCAACTTTCTCTCATGCTTCCTGTAACTTATTTGATGAGAATCATGTTTTCGTGATTCAACTTTACATAATTGTTTCAGGATTTTTTTGAGGGGGATGTTCAAGAAAGGACTTCTTCTCCTTATAACTTTGACTGTCCTGTAACTTGCTTTTAAGACAAAATGGTCCTTAAACTCGGAGATATTCCTACCGCTGACTTCTGAGTACTAGAGTGAATAGAATACCTGTGCCACCGCATCTGGCTCAGATGGGGATGGTGGGAAGGAAGATAGAGTATGTAAGGCATGGTTAGAACTGACAAACTTTTGGGTAGAAGTATGGAAACCTAGTAAAGTGGAAAGTTCCTGGGATATATGAGAGTGACCCTAATGAGGACTACTAGTAATGGAGAATATAGTCTTAATTGGACACCTTTTATAGCCAAGCAATGTTTCCAGTGAATGGGAAGGATTGCATTTGGTGAAAATGTTGGCCAAGTGGGTCCCATGGATATCTTCAAATAATCCAGGTTGCTGTTAGCACAGAGGGTCACTCCATGAAAACAGAAACCACATCTCCACAAGTCCTTGAACATAGAGGTTGAAGTGTTCCCAGACTTAAACATTTACCCATACATTCTAATCTCTTTAGTTTGAGAGGGTACTTTGCTGGGTATAGAGAGAAAAACCAGGACACAAACCCTTGACATAACAATCTATCCTGCCTACAAGTTTGCAGGAAGAATGATGGCTACAAAATTTATGGGTGGGGCAAACCAATGTTTGGTTTAACTTGAGGGCTACACCACAAGACTTAGCCCATATCTTATACTATCTATATAGCTAGGAACCATAGGCTAGGCAGCAGAGAGACATAAGGTAGAACAGGACTGGGAAAAAGATGAAACCATTTCTAATGATAATATGATATATTCATAAATCATATTTTTGTCCAGTCATCCTCTGGCAGCAGATGACAACAGGTGCAGAGACCCAATGTCAGACATTCAGAGAGAGTCTTAATTGGGGGTCTCCATCAGACACTTCTATAATATTGTGGAGTCCCACAGAAGTGGGGAGGAAAGATTGTAGGAGGAAGAGGGATGGAGGACACCAGGAGAACATGGACTAGTGAATCAATCAAGTATAGTACCTATGAGCTCACAGAAACTGAATCAACAAGCACAAGGCCTGCAGTGGTCTGCATCAATTCCTTTTGTGTATATGTTATGGCTGTTAAGTTGGTTTTTAAAGTAGGACTCAAAACAGTAGTAGCATGTTTATCTCTAACTTTTTTGCATACTTTTGCAAAATGGATTAATAAGGATCAGGAAAAACAGGTAGACTAGATAGATGTTTATTCAGGGAAAAGTAACTTACAGCAGAAACAGATGAACACCACCAGGTTACTGGTCCTAAGGATGCCTTTGTGTGCTCTCTGTCCCTGTCCAGCAAGCAAGATAGTGCTCCAGGACCCCTTCCCTAGACTAGTTCCCCCAGGTCATGGCTGCCCCTGTCCTCACCCACAATGGGCATGGTCAGGTTTGGACAAAGTGAATATCTCACTACACTTTTGAGACTCATTTCCTTCTATTAGCTTGCCTTGTCCAGCCTCCATATAAGGGATTTTGCCTTATGTTATTTTATGTTGTTTTGTCTTGTTTGGCTATTGTCTCTAGGAAGCCTTCTTTTTTCTGAAGAAATGATGGGAGAGTGGATTTTGGGAAAAGAGGAGGTGGAGGGCAACTGGTCAGATTGCAAGGAGGGGAAACTGTGGTCAAGATGTATTATATGAAAGAAGAATCTATTTTCAGTAAAATAAAAAAAGGGTTGGAAGGAAGACAGAAGAACAGATAGAAAGAAGAAAAAACAAAAGAAAGAAAAGTAAATGGTGTTTTCATACATTTCTTGTACTGATGAAACTGTAACAAGAAATACTGAATGTTTACCAGATTTGTTCTAAACTTGCAAGGAAAAATAAACTCTTTTTTTTCAGAGCAGAAAGGAGTATCTATTTCTACAGTAACAGGTGCATAACAGGTGATCGACACATCCACAGAACTCCTCAGCTTAGGATCCTGCAAGGACAGTTTTGATAAAGCTCTTCATATAGTTTTTGATTCTCCATGCAGACAGCTTCATGGGTAATGTGCATGTTATAAAAGCACGAAGACCAGAGTTCAGAACCCTAGAACTGTAGAAGCTATAGTTGCTTGGTGACTACACTTTTGCATGGCTGGATCTGTAGAAAACCTTGAAACCAAGATTGTGAACAGTTGGGAGTATGGCACTTCAGACCCAGATACTAGAATTCCTACAATTCTGTAAAAAAAAAAAAAAAAAAAAAAAAAAAAAAAAAAGCATTATGTAAAGAATCCTTTGTGACAGGTTTCCATCAGCTACTAGATGAGGGCTCTATGATGGCATAGAATTTAGTTAGTTATCTATGTGATTATCAGGGAAGGGCATTTAAGGTAGCCTTTCCAATGTTGCTCAGGTTGTTAGTTGGGGTCATCCTTGTAGGACTCTGGACATTTCTCTAGAGCCAGTTTTGTCTTTAAACCTATAATGTTTCCCTCTATGGTATCTTTTATTTATCCTCTCATCGATTTGTGCCCTGACTAAATCTTCCTGGTGCCCCATGTTCTCCTCTCCTCTCCTTATCTTTCTTCTAACTCCATCTCCATTCACTGCCCTCTCGCTTGAAATATGCTCAGGAGATCTTGTTCCTTTCCTCTTCTGTGAGGGACCTTATATGACCTTATATGAATCTCTTAGGTTCCTCCTTGCATCCTAGGTTCTCTGGCGGTGTGAATTATAAGCTCGTGATCTTTTCCTCTATGTTTAAAATTCATATATGAGTAAGTACATACCATGATTCTCTTTTTGTAAATGGGTTACCTCCCTCAGGATGGCTTCTTCAAGTTCCATCCATTTGCCTTCAAGTTTCAAGATTTCATCTTTTTCCCACTAAGTAGTATTCCATGGGGTAAAGGTACCACCTCTTCTTTATCCATTCCTCAATTGAGGGGCTTCTAGGTTGCTACCAGGTTCTTGCTACTACAAATAATGCTGCTATGTCTTTGTTGCATGGATGTGGATCATTTGGGTATATGCCTAAGAGTGGAATTGCCTGGTCCTCTGGTAGACTGATTCCCATTTTCCTGAGGAACTGCCACAATGATCCCAAAAATGGCTGTACAAGTTTGAACTCCCACCAACAGTGGAGGAGTGTTCCCATTTTTTACATCCTCTCCAGCATAAGCTGTCATTGGTGTTTCTAATTTTAGCCATTCTGAGAGGAGTAAGACAGTATCTCAGAGTTGTTTTGATTCACATTACCCCAGTGGCTAAAGATTTTGAGCACTTTCTTCAATGTCTTTCAGCCATTTTGGATTCCTCTTTTGAGAATTCTATATTCAGTTCTGTATCCCACTTTTTAATAGGGTTGTTTGGTGATTTGTTGACTAATTTCTTGAGTTCTTTGTATATTTTGGAGATCAGCCCTCTGTCAGCTGTGGGGTTGGTGAAGATCTTTTCCCAGTCTGTGGGCTACCCTTTGGTCTTGTTGACTATGTCCTTTGCCTTACAGAAGCTTCTCAGTTTGAGGAGGTACCATTTATTAATTATCTATCTCAGTGTTTGTGCTACTGGTATTATGTTCAGGAAGTAGTCTCCTGTACCAATTTGTTCAAAGGTACCCACCCGACTTTCTCTTCTAAGAGATTCAGTATGGCTGGATTTATGTTGAAGTCTTTCATCTATTTAGATTTAAGTTTTGTGCATGGTGTTAGAAATGGGTCTATCTGCAGTCTTCTACACACCATCATCCAGTTGTGTCAGCACCATTTGTTGAAAATGCTTTCCTCCTCCCACTGTATATTTTTATCTGTTTTGTCCAAAATCAGGTGTTCATAGGTGTGTGGGTTAATATCAGTATTTTTTATTCGATTCCATTGGTCTACCTGTCTATTTTTGTGCCAATACCAAGATGTTTTCATGAATATAGTTCTATTACAAAGATTGGAGTCAGGGATGGTGATGCATCCTGAAGTTCCTTTATTGTATAGAGTTGTTTTGGCTATCCTGGGTCTTTTGTTTTTCTGTATATAGTGGAGTATTACCCTTACAAGGTCAGTGAAGAATTGTGCTTGTATTTTAATGGGGATTGCATTGGATGTGTAGATTAGTTTTCACAAGATTGCTATTTTTAACTATGTTTATCCTACCGATTTAGAGCATGAGAGATCTTTCCATTTTCTTGTATCTTCTTTAATTTCTTTCTTTAAAGATACAAAGTTCTTGTTATATAGGTCTTTCACTTCTTTGGTAAATGTTACTGCATTATACTTTATGTTCTTTGTGGCTATTATAAAGGATTATGTTTCTCTGATTTCTTTCTAAGCCCCTTTATCATTTGTATATAATAGGGTACTGATTTTTTTTTTTAGTTAATCTTGTATCCTGCTAATTTGCTGAATGTTTTTATCAGCTGTAGGAGTTCCCTGGTAGAGTTTTTTGGGTTACTTATGTAAACTATTATATCATCTGCATACGGTGACAGTTTGACTTCTTCCTTTCTAATATATGTCCCCTTGATCCCTTTTTGTGTCTTATTGCTTTAACTATCATTTCAAGTACAATATTGAAGAGATAGTGAGAGAGTGAGCAGCCTTCTCTTGTTCTTGATTTTTGAGGAATCATCTTAAGCTTCTCTCCATTCAGTTTGATGTTGGCTGTTAGGTTATTTTATATTGCTCTTATTATGTTTATGTATGTTCTTGTTATCCCTGATCTCTTCAAGACCTTTATCATGAAAGGTTCTTGGATTTTATCAAAGGCTTTTCCAGCATCTAG
Organism: Phodopus roborovskii; assembly: GCF_943737965.1. Taxonomy (NCBI): domain Eukaryota; kingdom Metazoa; phylum Chordata; class Mammalia; order Rodentia; family Cricetidae; genus Phodopus; species Phodopus roborovskii. The sequence continues at coordinate 33,001,031 of NW_026125281.1, forward strand.
TGAATTGTCATGTTGTTTTTATTTTTCAGTTTATTTTTTTTATGGTGGATTACATTGATAGATTTTTGTATGTTGAACCATCCCTGCATCCCTGGGATGAAGCCTGGTGGTCATGGTGGATGATTTCTCTTATGTGTTCTTGGATTTAATTTGCCATTATTTTATTGATTATTTTTACATCAATGTTCATGAGGGATATTGGTCTGTAGTTCTCTTTCTCAGTTGTGTCTTTGTGTGTCTTGGGTACCAAGGTAATTGTAGCCTCATAAAAAGAGTTTTGTAATGTATCTTCAGCTTCTATTGTGTGGAACAACTTAAGGAGTGAACTTATCACATATGAAATGTGAAGTGCCTACATCTTTAACATGCCTCACAATTATTTGAAAAACCACACAGAATGTACCTATGGTAGGTAGTTCATATTTCTATGCCATGGATTTATGAAAAAAATTCATAACAAAAAACCCTAGTCAGTGTTTTGAAAACATTAATTCAGCATTTTTATTACCTGACAACTTATTTGACCATCTGTGCAAATGCTTTTTAGTATAGCATTGGTATTTATTAATTAGTATAATTTTATGCAAACATATTCATGTATTTATTTGTGTTCGGGTGCATATATGTTTTTTAAGTTCAAATGCACATGCAAGTGCATTCAGGTATTGACGAGAGAACCTACAGAAACAGCAAGCTACCTGGACAGTTACCCTAGGTCTCACAGCAACGTTGGTACACCTAGTTTTGGCTAAGGCCAAGAGTACTTGACCACAACAACAGCAAGGAGGTAGAAAGACTGTCTTACCCTGACTTAGCAAGGTCCAGCAGTCTTCTATATTTGTCTCCTGCAAACACATAGGACTGCATGTCCAAATCAGTGGTCAAGATGGGGGCAGTTCTTTGCCCAACAGGCCATTAGTTGAGGCTAGAATGAACTCCAGCAGGAGCAACAACAGTGTCCAACATATTTTCGGGAAAGTGCACAGTGCTATTAGGAGCAACAGTGTCTCATGTCAATGGAGTACTAATATTAAAACATTTAAATGCCATGTTCTGCATTTCTATGAAGTGATTGAAGATTAAGCACTTATGTCTGACTAATCTCATAGGTAAAGGAAACATGAGTGAAGATAATCTGTAATACTCAGGAACTTAGCTAAATAACTGAATGAAACTTCCCTGAGTAAAGCAGTGACAAATACCTAAACAATATAACTATTTACATATAAATTCATATAAATCCCTAAAATAGAAGTATAGTAGAAATGTCTAGACAAGAGGTAGAACTATAAAGGGCAGCATGATAAATATCCCAAATTGTATCAATATACAAAATGTCTGGAACACACGCAAAAGTATACATATATAGAATATGGTACGAATAATGTGCATAAAAACATCATAAATGAAAGATTTCACACAATATGACAAAATATACCATTCTTCTGGGAAGGGAATATAAACTTAATTTTACATAGCTTATCACAAATAAGGATATATAACAATGTAAGCTGCAAAATACTATTATCTCACTCTTACTCAATTCACAATAGGCTAATGTACCTATATCCCATCTAAACCATATCTTTCCTAACCATACCCTATTCCTGTCTAAAGGATAAACCTGAGTCTAAGCATCACCTTCCATACCTGACCCTAAGTAACTAAAACCAACCCAAAGAAGATGAATATTATCCCCAAATTCGAAGAGTAGGGAAAGGGGGCATCATTATCTTAAGGTTACTTCCTGCTGAAACGGGACAATGATTGCTCCATGGGATCCTGTAGGAAGAAAAATTTTAGCAACCAAATTTCTCAACAGAACTGGCTGTGACATATGTAGCTAGTCACTGTGTGGCAGAAAATGCTTGACTGTAGTTCTATTTGAAACTCTGGCCAGGGTGTAATAAGAAGGTACACCATTATAGCTAGCTATTCATGAGTTGTCTCGAGCCAAACAGTCTCAAACTGGTTTTAGGGTGATGTTTGTAGTCCAGATGCATCAGGTTGAGTCAAGTGGAAATGACAATGTGGAGCCCCATTTTCTTTCTGGAGAGTTCAAAGATTGCTGTTAGGAATTGTTATTATTCCTTGTGGAAAACTTAAACATCAATATTAAAGTAAAATTTTCAAGTTTTAAGGTATGCATTAAGGAAAGGCAACAATAAGGTTTAAAATGTATATGAGAAAATTAGGATTTCAGAGAGAAAATTGCATATTGTTAACTTATTATTTTCACTTATAAATTAGGCACAGCATAAGTAAATATTATCATGTGTTAAGCTGACAAGAGTTGGACTTGTTGTGGCTACTCTTAGATGTCAACTTGACTATATCTAAAATTAACTAAAGCCTAAAATGGCTGGGTATATCTCTAAAGGTCTTTGCTTAAGCATTTAAAGTGGGAAGATTCAACTTTTTAGTTATTATTTATTTTTAAACAAGGACTGCAGTTTCACTTCCCTCCTGTCTTCCCCGATACTCCCCCTATCGCCCCTCTCACTCACATTTACTCCCTCTGTTTCCAAACAGAAAAGCACAGGCCTTCCAGGGAAATCAACCAAACAGGAAATATCACATTGCAATAGAAACCTTCCCTCTTATTAAATCTGGATAGGGTAACTTAGGATAAGCAGCAAAGGAATCTGAGACAGCCCTGTTCTTACTGTAGGAGTACCACAAGACGAAGCGACATAACTGTCGCATATATGCAGAAGGCCTAGACAAATCCCATGCAGGCTCCCTGGTTGAAAGTTCAGTCTCCATGAGCCTCTATGGGCTCAGGTTAATTGATCCTATGGGTTTTACTATAGTGTCCTTGACCTCTCTTGTTCTAACAATCCTCTTTCCCCCTTTTCTGCAGGATTCTAAAAGCTCTGCCTAATGTTTGGCTGTGGATATCTTTATCTATTTCTATAGGTTGCTAGATGAAGTATTTCTGATAAAAGTTAGAATAGACACTAATCAATGAGTATAACAATAAATCATTAACATCATTACATTGACATTTTTGGTCTCTCATGTTTGCTTCTGTCCCAGTTATCAGCACTTTCCAGCATCATGGTTCTGGCATGTAAGGTACTGTCATGGATGTGTTACTTGGATGGGTCTCAGGCTGAACCTGACACTGGTTAGTCATTCCCACAATTTCTGTGCCATATTCCCCTAGTACATCCTGTAGGCAGGACAAAGTCTATGTAGAGAGTTTTGTAGTTAGATTGGTGTCCCAATTCCTCCACTGGAAGTCTTGCTTTGATAAAGGAAGTGCACAGTTCAGGATAAAATTCCCCTATTGCTAGGAGTCCTTGCTATGGTCATCCATGTCCATTCCTGGGAATTTCCATTACACTAGGTATTTACCTAACCCTGAAATACCCACCATTTCCAATTTTCTCTTCTAGTACTCTCCTATCTGTCTACCTAATCCTTTCTGTTTTCATCCCTCCTCACCCAGAGTGCACCTGTTGAATATATTCTATTTCTCCTTTACAAGGAGATCCAGGTGTTCCCTCCTAGAGCCCTCCTTGGTAGCTAGCTTCTTTGGGTCTGTGGATTGTAACATTGTTATCCTTTACTTGATAGCTAATATTCACTTGTAAGAGTACATACTATGTCTTTCTGAGTCAGGATTACCTCTCTCAGGATGATTGTTTTCTAGTTCTTCATCCAGTTTTCTCTACATTTCACAATGTCATTGTTTTTAAGAGTGAAGAAATACTCCATTGTGTAAATGCATCACACTTTATTTATTTGTTATTTGGTTGAGGGACATATAGCTTGATTCCAGTTTCTGACTATTATGGGATATCCACTTTTAATTGGTATCTTTGAGGTGGGAAGTCATATATTTAATCCAGATCTTTTGAGATGGGAAAACCCACCTCTATTCTGAGCCATACTTTTTGCTGGAAGTCTATATAAAAGATATTAAAAGAGACAGTTTTTCTTTTTGCTTTCCTGATTTCTTCTTCATTATCAAATCCATTCTTCATTGGCATTGCAACCTACTTGTTCAGAATTCCAACATCTATTGAAGACCAGCTGAAACATACAGCTTCATGAATTGAAGAACTCTTGGAATCTTTTACCTTCAATTCATAGACAGTCATTCTTGAATTAATGGGAGCACAGTCTGCAAATTATTCTAATAATTATTCTTTATATGTAGATATAGAGAGATAGATTCATTCTTTAATTAATGTTACATTATTAGAGCCTAATACAGTATTGGAACATGCATATATGATTAATAAATTTGTAAAAGACATAACACCAACACTGAAAGTTAATACAAACCATGACTCAGTTAAATTAAAATACCCTTGATTTCATTCATATCATAGTATGTTATAAATGTATATTTCTGTATTTCTGTGCTTGTATATATTAATGTGTACACACAGAAATTTTAGCAGTCTTACACTGAAATATGTGTTTTAATTAGTAGCATTGGGCATAATTTTAGTTACTAAAGTAAATATCTTGCTGTATTCATGTTAGTTTACTTTCTGTAACAAAATTATTTCTATGTGAATTAGGTACTGCATGACTGGGTAGCCAGATTAACCCAAGAATTATAGATAGGACCTAATAAAAGGAAACTGGATTTCATTCTGTGTTTGTATCCAGGAACAGACTTGGCAAGGCCAGTCTGAAGTCAAAGCCTTAAAGGAGTCAACTATTCCACATCGGCTTTGGTTACTAGTTCTAAAGCAGTCTGTTTCTTAGATATCCTGAATTCTCTTTGCCAATATTTTCTTGTTGAGCTCTCTGCTCACCTTGGCCATTTCCCACTGTAAATCATATATAGGATTCTGTACTTCTTGATAAACTTGCTTGACAAGTCCTCAGCTTATGTAAGACCTTCAGGTCCTATCTATTGATTTGTATTCTTTGTTTGTCATCCCCAATCCTCCTATTCAACAGCAAGTAATTCCAGATCCTTATTTCAGGTCAGAATGCATTAAGAAATCCAATGTTTGTGTTAGGTAATATGAAGAAATATCATTGTTCAGGAAAGATAATAATAAAAAATATGGATTCATAAATGAAAATTCATGTATGGCATGTAATGAATTGCTCTGACAAATTTAATAAATTTGCAAGTTCTGTATGTTTCTCTGTATCTATGTTTTCTTGTACTTTTTCTTTGGCTTTATCTTCCATTTATTTTATGCCATTTTGAGTTGGTTTTGTTTTATATTGAGTTATTTTTATTATTAGTCCCTAGATGCCTGTTAATTTTCTAATGAAACACATGTGGGAAGGAAGTTGGAAAAGAGTGAGAATATTTGAGGAAGGTGAAACCAAATCAGAATATGTTCTATGGGAAAAGTTTATTTTCAGAAAAAAAAAAGAAACTAATAATAATATAGAATTCAAAGGTTCAAAAGAAAAATAAGTTTTATAAGGTTTCATTGCCAATAATATGAACAGTACCTTCATTCACTATTGATTACATCAGTATAAGTTTTATTTTATTATTGAGAATTTCACATTCATGATTGCTGACCATGTCTATTTCTAAAGATATAACTGTCCACAAATATTTGTAATATAAATGGAAGGTCTTATTAATTTACTTATACCTTGTAAAAAAGTAAGTACTCACTCTAATTTTGGAGTAATTATTGTTTTCAATTGTTGTGTAAGTAACCAAGGAATCTGGCAGAAATTGTCTTTAACTTACTTTTTCCTGTTATCTCCAAGGAAGGGGGAGAAAGTTAAAATTTGCATTGTTGCTTCAAGTTATCCTTCAGTGTACTTTTAATGCCATTGTAAACCAGCCCAAACCCTTGAGATTAATTTTCTCAGGGCTTCCTTCATATCCTTTTTTCTCAGGCTGTAGATAAATGGGTTCAACATCTGAGGAACCACAGAATACATCACTGAGGCCACTACAGTCTTTTCAGGAGAGTCAGTCACTGCAGAGCTAATGTACACACCTAAAATTGTTCCATAAAACAAGAAAACAATGGACACATGAGACCCACAAGTAGAAAATGTTTTATATATTCTCCCTTGTGATGGCACTCTTAGAACTGCTGATAAAATATGTGTGTAAGAGAAAATTATCTCAGAGATAGGAATGCCACCAAATACAAGTGATGCAAAATATACCAAGATGTTATTAATGAGTATATCAGAACATGCAAGTTTAAGGAGCTGAGCAAGTTCACAGAAGAAATGTGACATTTTAATGTCAGTGCAGAAAGACAAGCGAAGAACCATGAGAGTGTGCAAGAGCCCAAACACAAAGCTAAAAAACAGAGAAATTAGAACCATAAGGATACATGAAGAAGGGTTTATAATTGTGGAGTACCTCAGAGGGTGACAAATGGCCACATAGCGATCACAGGCCATCACAGCTAGGAGACAGTTTTCCAGTCCAGTGAAAACCAACACAAACAAAACTTTTGTAAGACAAGCTATGTAAGTTATGCTTTGATTCTGGGTTATGAGGTTCATAAGCATCTTTGGTATTGTGTTTGTGTTTAAACAGATGTCATTAATGGAAAGACTAGAGAGAAAAAAGTACATGGGTGTGTGTAGGTTTATGTCAGAGCTGACAGCCAAAATGATGAGCAGGTTTCCTAGCACAGTGACCAGATATATGCACAAGAAGAGACTGAAGATAAGGGGTTGGAGCCGAGGATCATTAGTTAGTCCAAGGAGAAGGAATTCTGAAATAGCTCAATTTGAAAGGTTTCTGAATTTCATTTGTCTGATAATTCCTGTGGAAATGAGGCCTGAAGGTAAAAAGCAATGAATCTTTACTAGATTTACAATAATTGTATCACATTCTGACTTGTTGGAAGTGATAACTTTAGGAATGGTTTACGCTCCCTGATCACTCCAAGGTATGTGGCTCTACAATATTTATTCAGCACTCAGAAGTATTTATAAAGCGTGATACTGAACACCTAGGAGAAAAAGTAAAATAGAAATAAACTCTTCATACATAACATAAAACGTAAATGTGCAGACTAATGACCTATGCTCACTTTTATTTTCCTCTTCTACAATGGCATTTATTTTATCAACCTGAAAAGTATTACACAATGATAAATCACTGAACTGTATGAAAAACATAACATATTTTCCTAAACAATCAATTAAAAAATCTATCATGACACAGTAACATTTAAACATATATTCAAGGTAGAATATGTGAACTTGGCCGTGCTAGAGAATAATGTGAAGAGCAGTGAGACAACCTATGAGACACTTTGCACTCTCAATTGTGGGAGGACAGAGAACACCTCCTGAACACCAGGTACACTGCAGAGATTTTAACATGCATGGGTTAGAGAGGAATATCCTGAAACTCAAATTGATGTTTTAGGACAAACCCAGGTAGTACACTCATGAAAGAGTTCTAAAACTTTTAATGATCTCTCATGTTTCAGAACTTATCATTTTGTTTTCTGTTTTTCTGAAATGATCTCCTTTTGCCCATTGACTGTTTTTCCCATTTATTTTAAGATATTCTGAGTTTTATGTATAGCTGAATAATGCAGATGCAGAGTGCAACTATTCAAGGTGTTCATAAAATTATTACATTTGAGAAGAGGTAGATTAATGTTTGAGAAGTAATGACAGAGATCAGATGGCCAGCAGAATAACATGTCTGATGTTGATGGCACTATATGTAAGAATGTGCTAAGAACATTTAAGTTATCTTCTTTTTTTGTGTTGTTGTTGTTATGCAAGAGGTTTATTGGTACCTGATTTTTCATATATGTTCAGTTTTTCTTTTTGCTTCTTTTGCATGAAATTGTATCAAAATATCCACATTTATATTCATTCACTAATGAAGTACTTACAAACTTTCTGTTGTTGTGAAGTACTGCTCAACATCTCACTTAAGTGTAGGAAAACCGAAGATCCTATTCTCAGGTAAGACAGGTGCAAAAATGACTTACTGGTTATATAAAAGTGGAAAAAAAGAGTAGGCTATTGCTGGCTTATGGCTTAGACACTTTCAACTAGTGTTTATCTGTCTGGCAGCTATAGTCTCAAAATTCCCCGCGGGGTGATAATGACATTACCTCATTATAGATCAGAAATATTACCATCGTTCTTATTCCAGGAATACAAGTCTATAGAGACCAGGAGAGGGGAAAAAAAACAAGCATTCAGGAAACATGACTTACTGATCCTATGGCCATGCTTCTGTTATTCAGTGTCCTCTGTTTTCTCTGTTTTTTAAACACCAATCATTGAAATTCAGGAAGAAAACCATGCATTCTACTTGTGTTCTTTATTTCTTGTGATCAAGAAGGATATTTGAGTGCAAAGTCTGAATATGTAACACATATTTTATATTATATACCTATAATATATGAATAAATTTTGCTATAAAATTATAGATATTTTTATTATTATTTATTATTTTTATATACTTTAAAACATAACCAATATTTTATTTTAGTTATGATTACATTGATTTTGCAATTCATATTTCACTGCATTTGCAGACATTTGTGTGTTTGTGTGTGAGTCATTGTGTTCATATATGAACTTCAACTTTAAGATATGATGTGCCTGGCACTCTAAGTCAGTGTCAGTCTTATTATTTTAAAAATATTTGTAGGTCACAATCTAATTATTCAACACTAAAAACAATTAGGATTTCATTGTGATATATTCACATGTCAGTATATATTTTATTTTCAATATGATTACCCTCTTTCCCTTCCCTTCCCTTCCCTTCCCACCTCAATTTGGATAGTATTTCTATATCTAGCAGTCATCCTCATTTAACTTTTGCTTGATTTTTTTGGGACAGAGTTTCTCTATATAGTCTTATATCTGAGTTTCCTGAACTAACTCTGAAGACTGGGCTGGCATCACACTCCTGAGTTCTAAAGCCATGTGCTACCACCATTTGGCTCTTTACTTCATTTATGAATGTAACAAAAACATAAAATTTCTATTTCTATTTTAACATTTCTCTTACTATTCTTAATTATGTTCTTGCACAATACTTGATGTCATCCTTCTTTTTCAGGGAATAATACTAACATACAATTTTAAATCTGTATATTTTCTTCATGTATTCATCTCTTGATAACAGGAATTTAGGCTGACATTCATCATGACTACATGAATACTACATCAATAGGATATAAAATTAATCTTTGTTTTACTTATCTTATGGAAAATTGTTTATGATAATGGATCACTCATGACTGATTTTTAAATAGGCAATTATTCACTAATAATAATATATTTGATAAAGTGTATTAGGGTTCTCTTGAGTCACAGAACTTATGGAATGGATATATATATATATATATATATATATATATATATATATATATCCTTGTAGCTACTAGGTTATGTTCATTATGGATATTAAAAACTGAGAAAATTGAGTCTTTTCACATTGTTCATAATTTTCTCTACCTACACTGGAGAATATGTCCCAAGTATTTGGGAAGATAATTATTTTGATGCTACTACATATAATACTTTATCATGTGGGTTAACCCCATTCCACAAAAGTATAATTTGCTGACAGAAGTTTCTGTCACACTTTGTCCCACAACTGTTTAGTCCTCAAAAAGTACACAAAGGTTTTTATTTAGTACAAACTGTTTGGCTAATGTCTTGGCTTCTTATTGTTTAACTCTCTTATTATTTGCCAATTTTTATTAATCTATGTATTTCCACATAGTTTTGGCTTATCAGAGAATACCTAACAGCCATGACTTTGAGTTAGCTACATGACATCTCTCTTGGGATTCACTATTTGTTCTTCCTCCTAGAATTCTCTGGATCTGGTAGCTCCCACCTATAATTCCTGCCTGTCTACCTCCTGCCTGTCCACTTGCTGAAGCAGCTTTATTCATCAACCACTAAGAAAAACATATATTCACAGCATACAAAATGACACCCCCCATCATTTTCTATTTTCTGTATAAATAAAAAGGAAGGTTTTAACTTGGCATACTAAATTAAACATCATAAAACAATTATCAAGCAAGAAATACAATCAACAATATTTAGTCCATTAGTATTTGGAAAAATTTACAGAAACTGCTCTATGATTTATCCTAACTTTGTGAGTCTCAAGTTTTATATGTAATTTATCTTTTATCATAACTAAAGAAAATCATAACCATATATATCTGTCTTCAACTCCATCAAAGATCTCAGAAGAATAATATATAAACAAACTCTAGAATTGACAGAGATATTTCATTGCCTAAGGAGTCAACAAAAGTTCATATGTAATGTTGGGGTATCCCTCTTCAGTCTATAGGCTCAGAATGCCTAGAATACTTGTTATGAAGCAGGCAAGTTCAGCAGTCACATTTCTTTTTCATCTGTTTTCTCAGTTTGGACAGCATGCTATCAAAAAGCCCAGGCAAGAGCAGTTTCTTGTCCAAATGTCTATTTCTGCCATGTTGATGGCAAACTCCATAACGAGTTTCTCTGATGCCCATCTTCATTTCTGATATAATTGTTGCTGCCAGGAGAAATTGTGTCTCATTGTTAAGATAAACACTAATAAACCATTTTAAATGCCATATGCTCCAGGTCTTTGAAAGCTTTTGAAGAATGGCTATCCATATGAAATATATCTATGTATATCTAGAAAACATCATAAGTTTTGACTATTATAACTATCTATACTCTGCACATAATTATTTATTACATTCATATTTTATATAATTTTTTAATTTTTATTTTACATATTGATCCTAGTTCCCTCTCCCTCCCTAGCTACCTCCCTCCCTCTCTCTCTCTTTCCCTCTCTCCCACCTTCTCATGCCTCCGGAATACCCACCCCTCCCATCCACCACCCACTCCACATATAGAATGATGCCCTCCAGGAGGGGTCACCTAAATCTGCCAAGTCATTAGGAATAGGGACTAGGCCTTCTCTCCTGTCTCTAGGTTAAGGGAGTATCCCTCCATGGGGAATGTGCCCCCAAAGTCCTTTTATTTGCATCAGAAATACATCCTGGTTCAAGGTCCCTTAGACTGCCCAGGCCTTCTACCTGAGACCCATGTTCAGGGGGTTCTGAGTCAGTACCATGCTGGATTTCCAGCTATCAGTCAGGGGAACCATTAGCTCCTCCTTGTTCAGGTCAGCTGTCTCTGTGTGTTTCTTCAACCTGGTCTTGTCCTCTCCCTCTGCATCTGGATTCCAGTTCGACTCAATGTTTAGGTATGGGTGTTTGCTTCTGTTTCCAACAGGTACTAGACGAGGGCTCCATGATGGTGGATAAGTTAGTTGTTCATCGCACTATCTGGGAAGGGCATTCATGGTAGCCTTTCCACGGTTCCTCAAATTGTTAGTTGTAGTCAATCTTTTAGGTCTCTAGACCTTTCTTTAGGTTCAGTTTTTTTTTTTTTCAAACCAATAATGGCTCCCTCTTTTATGTTCCTTCTCTCTCTCTCTCTCTCTCTCTCTCTCTCTCTCTCTCTCTGCCTCTCTCTCTTTCTTCTGTGTTGTATCCCTACCCTGACTCAATCTTCCTGGTCGCATGTGCTTTCCTCTTTTCCCTTTCTCTTTCTTCTACTTCTCTCTCCATTCACTGCCCCCGCCACTTCCCATGTATTCTGGGGGACTTGTCCTTTATATGAATCTCTTAGGATTTTCTCATATAGTCTTTGAGGGCATCTATCATTTTCATGAAGATAATTTTTAAGTCATTCTCTTCTGCTTCATCTGCTTTGGGGTGTTCATGTCTAGTTGGTGTAGAGTCCCTTGTTCTGGTAGTGTCAACGCTTGTCTTTCTATTGTTAAGTGCTTTTTTTGTATTGCTGTCTTCCTGTCACTTCTTCCAGTAGATGCAGGTGGGGTCTCTCTCTCTCTCTCTCTCTCTCTCTCTCTCTCTCTCTCTCTCTCTCTCTCTCTCTCTCTCTTTCTCTTATGGTACTCCCCTGGTTGGTTTAGGTGGGTCAGAAGTTCGATGTCTGTAGCTCTGAGTGGTTCAAGCTCTCTAGGAGGTCTCTCCTCAGACAGGGCCTGGCAATGGGGGTCAAAGATTGGGCTCCAGGAAAGGCCTGGTGAAGGTGGTCAAAGATTCAGCAGGCAGGGACTCAGGTTGGTCCTTCTGGGATAGATAGGTAATCTCTTCCCAGGGGCTGGAGCTCTGGCAGAGGACGGGTAGTATGGGTCTAATATCAGGCAGGAGGAGACTCAGGGTGGTTCTGCATGTATAGGCAGGTCTAGTGTGCTCAGAGCAGCTCCAGGAAGTTCCCCAAAGGTGGCAGGATTGTTGGATTTTCCCTCTGTTCCAGTCTCAACCAGAGTGGTGGAACAGTGGGCAGGGTATAGCACAGGGTGGGGGGAGGGTAGGCTCTTCATGCTGAGGATGTGTATTAGAGCACCAGGAGAGCTCTAGCTCTAGCAGACCCCATCTCTCAGGAGATAGGGGTCAAAATCCAGCAGGAAGGGACTAGGGATGGTCCCATGTGGATACGCCTATATATTACATTTTTTAAAAGAGGTAGATAAACACAATATGTGAACCAGAGTAGAAATATGCATATAACAAAATTGATCTTAAATTTGTATCCGTAAACCAAAATCTATAGATAAGTATTCACTTCTATGTCATATTCCTTTTCTTTTTTCTTTAGAACAAGATTGACTCTGATCATTAACTATTTATAACCAAAATTTGGTGTTTTTTAGCTTAGTGGTATGATCATAGTTTTGGTGGAATTGTCCTTGTGGGATTCCATCTTCTTTTTGGAGATTTCAGAGGTTGCATTAAATTATTATTACTATTTTTTTGGAAAAAAAAATTCTGGGCTGTTCGCCCTTCTTTAATTGCTTATTTGTCCAATGCTTTTGAATTTTTTAAGATGGTTGTTTTTATTTTCCTGAAAAGACAAAAACACAAAGATCCCCTAACCCTAACTTTGGGGAGGTTGCTAATCTAGTCTTTATCAATTTCAATTTGTGGTATCTCCTGAAGGTTTTGTTTCATCTCCTAAAGATCTTCTATATAGCTCAGCTTCTATGGCTAACTAGTGTGGCTGCTGAGATTAAAGATGTGTTCCATTGCTACCTGACCTCAGTGGCTATAGCCAGCTTTGCATTCTGATCTCCAGACAAACATTAGATCATAAACAATATATGTCTACATGAATGATAATGAATGATGGTTTGAATGTGGGGAAATAGCAAATAATATAATGTTGGAAGTCATTGTAAGCTGGTGCACACACTTTTGATGTCAGTATGTAGATTTCTTACAATACTAAAAATATATGTAATATATGACTTAACTGTACTATTCTTTGTATTATATACAAAGGACTTTATTTCTGACAAAGCAAAGTTGAATACAAAAGTCATGACTAGTTGTTTGTTATAGGTCTGTTCACACAGAAACAGTCTTTGAAAGTCTCCCAATATGAAAAAGCCAAAGGCAGATATTTTTAGTCTATAATTCTATGAGGCTTTCAAAGAAGAGCTAATGTTCTTCTTTTTTTTCCCCACAAAATAGGAACAAAGAAATAGTTTCCAATTCATTTTATGAGGCCAAATACCCTGATACCAAACCACATAAAAACCCATCAAAGAACAGTACTTTCAAACTGAATCCAAGAATGCATCAAGAAGATCATCTATCATGATCAAGTAGGTTTCATCCCAGAGATGTAAGGATGGTTCAACATATGAAAATCAATAAATGGAATCTACCACATAAACAAAGAGAAAACTCCACAATCTCTTTATTAGATGTATAAAATTCTGTGACAAAAATCAACTGTTGTGAATCATTTATTTAACTATGCAAAGATGTGATATATTTGTTCATTCTGCATTTGGTAACTATGCAAAAATGTGTTGCATTTGCATTAATTAAATAAAATTAACCTGAGCCTTTAGAGGCATGGTTAGCAACTGGTTGACAGGAAGTAGCAGGAAGGAGAATAGCATAGATATTTCAGTTGGGACTTTGTGAAATAGAGTGGCTCCTACTGGTGCCAGTAAATAAGGAAATTTTGTAAATTTCTACTCTAATTCTCTGAGTTCCCAGGTTTTCACCTGCCAAAGACTTGCTTTGTTTGGGACCGAGGACTAGGAATGTGGTTGGGGGTATGGGAGTAGAGCTTGGGGAGTGTGTGGGAGTTTGGCATTCATGTCCCAAAGAGGAAGTATAGAGTCTGAGGGGGAGGTTGGGGCTGAGGATAATGAGGAAGCAGACATCCTATGAGGGGCAATGGTCAATCAGGATGGCTACCCGCAGCATTTAATTGAGAAAAGATGACAACTTTTTTATTTAAACACTTTATTTTATATATTAATCTAAATTCCCCCCTATTCCCCTTTTCTACCCCATTCCATCCACTACTCAAAGGGGTAAGGCCTTCCTTGGGGAGTTCAATGAAGTCTGGCACACAAAGTTGAGGCAGGACAAAGTCCCTCTCCTCTGTGTCAAAGCTTAGCAAGGTATCATACCATAGGGAATGGGCTCCAAAAAGTCAGTTCAGGCCTCTGGGTTAGTTCCTATTGACACTGCCAGGGGCCCCAACAGATCAAATCACATAACTGTCACTCACAATCAGAGGGTCACTTTGCCATTTCTCTCTTCAAACTTACAATCTTAAAAATGCAATCACAACTTTTTGTGTTGCTGTTTAGTTTAGTGCTATAAAGTTGTCCTTTAATTATGGAATGAAGATTTGCTGAGGTACACAAGATACTTTACAGAACTATATGTCAGAGGGTGGAAAAATAAGCCTTCTATTTGTCATATTTTTGTGTGCTAATCAGCAAAGAATGTTTTGTCTTCACAGATGTTATCTCTGTAAGGATCTGTGCTGTCCTGTAGCCTTCTTAGAGCCAAATGGGCTCTATTTAATTGGGACTTTCACAAAGCAAAGCCCAATGGGACACCAACCCCACACATAATTAACCTGTGATTATCATTTAACTATCTTTCCCATTTAAGTATCCACTACATCAACATTAACTGCAGGAATACTTATTTCTGCATAGAAGAGAAAGTGCTGTATTGAAGTTTGGTGTTCGCAGAAAAAAAAATTACCTGTATTGTTTTTGGAAGTCCAAGAAGTGTATGTCATTCCTTGGTGCTAGTGCCCAGGTAATCTGAACAGATCCTTGTTTATGTTCTGCTGGAACCATTTATTTGATACATTTTTATTTTTCTAATACCTTATACTGGTCTTAAAAGGATTCTGTACAGTAGTCCAGTCTTTGATGTTTTAAAGAGTATTCTATAAATCTCAATGGGATTTTTATAGTATATTGGACAAAGCAAAAGTTACAATAATATATATGTATATATATATGTATATATATATACATATATATCTTGAATAATATTGGGCTTGCTATGCTATAGCATTTATGTGTAGAACAGATCTTTTTTGCTGTTTTTTGTATTTTGTATTTATATTAACAAGATCATGGCTGATACTGAGATAATAATATTATTTACTTTTTTATATTATCCTATGATTATTTATAATATACAACAAAGAATACTACATAGAACACAATAACCATATAAATTAAGCATTGTGAGATATTAATAACTTTTTTACTTTTAGTCTTGTATAAGATCACATATATATGTGGCTATGTGTGTCTGTGTGTGTGCTTCGATTCATTGAATATAATATAATAAAGTCTCAGTAGAATAATGAATATCAATTTTTGTTTCAAGATTCTGTATGGAAAGGAACACATATATTCTTTATATTATTAAAAACATAATACATATGCATTCTTTTAATAATGTCAAACATTATATACTATGTGTTTTAATTTATTGGTTAATTTTTGGATTAACATAAATATTTTAATTATGGTACAGTCTTCTTTAACATATATTTATGTTTATTTGGTATGTTTTAATGGCCATTAATGTAGTCTGTAAACTTCATTTAAGAAATTATTTTTCTCTAGTCACTTTAGTTATTTTATATTTAAAAATATAAATTCATGTGTGCATGTCTGTGTATGAATGTAGGTATATACTTACCATGGTGCATATGAAAAGGTTAGCAGTTTTCTTCTGGGAGTTGATTCTCTCTTTAGACCATCTGTGTCCCAGGGTTCAAACTCTGGATGTCAGGCTTTACACCTTTACCTGATAAGGTTCATATTTGGTAATTCTTGTTGCTAACTCTAGGTTACATTAATTTAATTATGAGACATTTCATTATATGAAGGTGAGAAATCATAATATTGTTTATCTACATTGAAAGGTTCAGTTTTTGGTCATTTATACATACAAAGTTCAAAGGTAGAATTTTAATTCATGATTCTTTCCTTGAACTTGAGATTATAAAATCAAGGCTTCTCTATATTTATTTCATTTTCCAAACAGTATTTCCTTTCTAATATGAATGCTGGAAGGCAGTAGATAATTCTCATGTCATTAATAAATTACAAAATTATAACATATATGTGTTTCATAAGTAAAGCTCTGTTTCTGAAAATCCTTGTAATACTTAAAGATTGATAATAAATTGCAGTGATGTATATTAAGACACAAATATCATGTATAGTAATTTTATATTTTTCTTATACTAAGAAAGTAATGGGGCAAAAATTAACATAAGGTGATTTTATGTATACATACATACCAACTCATTTTATTTGGTTTTGTTTTTTGAACTCAGAATTTGAAGAATTTTTAGTCAGACATAATGTTCTACATTATTATTATCTAGTGTTTCAATGAGGTAAAAAAAAAGAAAGAATTCAAAAGCTTTAATATAGCCAAAGAACAGAAAATGAAAATAGATGATATTACAGAAAAAGGAGAGGTAGAACAAGATTGAGAGTTCTTTAAAGCTGAAATTTTTCTTTAATGAAGTATCCTTGGAAAAAAATATATCTATGTCTGTTTTTCCACATAAGTCTCCTAAACAACATGGAATTCACAAATCAAACAGATACAATAGAATTCCTGCTCTTGGGCCTTTCAGATGATCCAGAATTGCAATCCATTCTTTTTGGACTATTCTTGTTTATGTACCTGGTCACATTTCTTGGGAACCTCCTTATTACCCTGACCATCAGTTCAGATTCCCGCCTCCACACACCCATGTACTTTTTACTCTGCAACCTATCCTTGGCTGATATCTGTATAAGTTCAACCACAGTTCCAAAGATGCTATTGAATATCCAAACACAGGATCAGAGAATATCATACACAGGATGCCTCACTCAGGCTTGTTTTGTTTTGATTTTTGCTGGATTAGAAAATTGTTTGCTTTCAGCAATGGCCTATGACCGTTATGTGGCTATTTGCCACCCTCTGAGATACACAGTTATCATGAATTCACACTTCTGTATTCTACTAATTCTAGTTTCCCTGATCATTAGTGTTGTGAATGCACTACTGCTCAGTCTCATGGTTCTGCAGTTGACTTTCTGTACAGACGTGGAAATCCCCCACTTCTTCTGTGAACTGGCTCAGATCATAAAGTTTGCCTGCTCTGACACACTTATCAATAAGATTTTGATTTATATTGCAGCTCTTCTATTTGGTGGTATTCCTTTCTTTGGAATTTTTCTGTCTTATACTGAAATTGTCTCTTCTGTTTTGAAAATCCCATCTGGGCAAGGACGGTATAAGGCCTTTTCCACTTGTGGTTCTCACCTGTCAGTTGTTTCCTTGTTTTATGGGACAGGTTTGGGAGTATACATTAGCTCTGCAGTTACAGAATCTCCCAGGAAGACAGCAGTGGCTTCAGTGATGTATTCCACAGTCACTCAGATGCTAAACCCCTTTATCTACAGCCTGAGGAACAGGGACATGAAGGAAGGCTTGAGAAAACTCACAACTAGAATGGCTTCCCAAATGTGATGGGGTCATTTTCAGGATCAAGGGGAATCTGGGCATTATTCAGGTATAAGATCTACATATGATTGTGAGACAGAAACAGACTATTTCTTTCACTCAAAGAACAAATTTTCTTTGGGTCTACTAAATGACTAAAATTGCTTGATAAGCCTACATCAATATATCTATATCATTATCCATCTGACCCAGACTATTTGAAAATCTACTATATTTTAACTAAAGCAAAAATAGTTTCACAGTAATAGCATAGTCTAGATTATCTTGGCAATTTTATGTTCTATTGACGTTTCACAATATAAGATTCAGAGATAAAAAGATAGAGGAGAAAGAAAAACCTAAATCATTTATGGACACTGAAATTGTAATATTGACATTAGTAGTTTATCTGTATGAGTCTATGGCTTTGTTCTATGTATCTGTCATACTGAAAGAACATGTTTCATTTTATAAACCTATATAATTTTTGTGAACTCTCTTCCTCATTAAAACTTAAATTTCATTGGTGTCATTGAATTATTGCCTGGTAATCCTTTGCTTTCTGCATAATATCCATTTTGAGTGAATACATACTGTATTTGTCCTTCTGGGTCTGGGTTACCTCTCCCAGGATGTTTTTGCTAGTTCCATCCATTTGCCAGAAAACTTAAAACTATCTTTGATTTTTTACCACTGAATAATACTCCATTTTGTAAATGTACCACATTTTTTAAATCTATTGTTTAATTGAGGGGCATCTAGGCTCTGGCCAAAAAAGAAAAAAAGTACCATGAACACAGTTGAGTAAATGTACTTGTGGAATGATTGTGCCTTCTTTGGGTAGAAGGGATGGTAAGTAAGATGGTATCATGAGAGTTCAAGACAAAGTTGGGGAAGTGATGGAATGGGAGAACAATGCAGGGAGCCATTAAGGGGTTAGGGAGAAACCTGGTGCTAGAGAAATTCTCAGGAATCTACAAAGATGACCCTAACTAAGAGTCCTAGCAATAGTGGAGATGGTGTCAAAATGGACCTTCCACTTTAATCAGATTAGTGACTACCCTAGTTGACATCATAGAACCTACATCCAGTAATTGATGGAAGCATATGCAGTGACCCACAGCCAAGAACTGGGCTAAGCTCCTGGAGTTCAGTTGAAAAGAGGGAGGAGGCATCATGTGAACAAGTAGGGTCATGAGCATAGTAGGGAAAGCCACAGAAACAGCTGATCAGAGGTAGTAGGAGCTCATGAACTATGCAGGGACAGCTGGGAAAACTGCATGGGGCTGAACTACACCTTATCTGTTGGGAGACTGCTGGTATTGAGACCAGGAATTATCCCAAGTGTGTGAACTGGCTTTTTGTAGTGCATTCCCTATTATGGGATACCTTGTTCTGCCTTCATACTGGGAGTAAGGACTTGGTTCTGCCTCAACATTGTATGGCAGACTTTGTTGATACCCCAAGGAAGGCCTTACCTCCTGTGAGGAGTGGATGAGTCTAGGGAAAGAGGGTAAGTGTCAGGCAGTAGAAGAAGAGAAAGAGGTTATTGGGTTGGTATGTAAAATAAAAAGTGAATTGTTCAAATAAAAATTTGAAAAGTGCAAAAATAAATTTCAAAGATAATTGTTTATCAAAATCAATGATAGTTTCACTTGTTGGTTAAGATATAATTGTTTCAGTAGGTTCAGCACACACACACACACACACACACACACACACACACACACACACACAGCCTCAATAATCTCCCCATCCAACATAGAGGAAAATTTCAATGTGGAAGAAACTATAGCACAAAACAACAGACTTTCTCTCTGAAAATCATATTAGAAACATGAATACAACTGTAAAACTTCTAGTTACTTAAAGCAAGCCAGACATAGAGAAGTCCCAAATCTGCTATCTCAGGGTAACATTTTTATAAAGTGACTTGAATATAGAATGTGGAATAATCCCCTGGAGTTAATGAAATAATACTTCCATCCAGCATACTAAGAAATGGAGTTTGATATTTATAGAGTTCTCTGCCTACTTCAGCAAGAATGGAATCACATTCTTCACTTTTACCTAGGATGTTCTTTCTCTCTCTATTTCAGAAAAAGAGAAAAAGATCAAAATGATAAAAAATGAAAAATATCAAAATAAAATGAAAGTGCATAATAAAACACAAAGTTCATTCTGTGATGACCAACACCTCTTCATCTTAACCTGGATCCTAGTTGACATATCTAGTGCCACAATTACTCACTTTGGTAATTCCCAGAATTATAATTAAAACAGCTGATCTCTGAAAAGAAATGGTGAAAAGCAACTTTTTTTTTTTAAAACATTAAAGTTGGAAATAACTCAAAATATAATTGGTCAATTGTAATGGGACCTATGACTTGCTGGATCTGACTAATCATTTCACTATTGTACACCTTTAACCTACCCTAGGTCAACACCAGTTGTCTCATAGAAAAGTGAAGCTTGTGTTTACATGAGCTTCATTTAATCATTATATATATATCATATATATTATATATATAATATATATGTATATCACTAGAGAATCAAATTGAATTTATGATTAATGTAATCAGTATTTGAGTCAGTGCTACTATGTTGGACTACAATAAATAACATCATGAATTTGATTAATTATATAAACTAGAAGCAGCAACAATTAGGAATCACACAATGGCTCTTTTTAGGCTATACCATATCTGTTGGTTATAAATATTTAAATGCCTTGGGAAAATGGAATAGCCCTGGACATGACATTAGCACAACAGGATAGGGTCTTTGTAATAACAGTTGGAAAATACTGCATTTTCATTTATAAAGATTTCTGATGGTAGCATTAGATGAGCTCTTTAAGACTGACCAGTTTTTATAGTTAGATAAAATTAAGAAATAAAGGAACACTTTCCCTATTAAATGGAAAATTGATTTAGATAGTAAAAACAGAAAATAAACTTATTCCTGATCTCCCTAAATATAGTCCTAGGAGTCAAGATTATAGTTGACTGCAGTGTAATTCCAACCATCTTATGGCTAGTTCATTGATTAATTCAAAGAGTTACAACTAACAAAATTCCTGGATCTCATCAAAGTATGTTAGTAGCTTCAATCAGAATAGCAAAGTAGGGCAATGTTAAATAAATTTAGAGGAAAGAATAAAAATTTATTGTAATCAGGGAGGAAAATGTGAGAAATGTAAATGAAATGAACTGTTTTGTTTTCATGTGAATAAAAATTGTTTTTGTCACAATTCTTTGGATTTCATGGACATTTTCTTGGAGTCCCATAGTCATTTCTAATATGTTTGCATCATCCTCAATTGCTTCCATATGAAAAACTTTTTGGTTTACACTTGAGGTTAAATCCACCCCAGATGTCTAGCCCTAAGGTCTTGCTGTCTTTGTCCCATCTTACATCATATGCATGCAGCTGCCAACAAAAATCCACAAACATTTTTCAGCTTGGTTTTCACTTAATGCAAGGCATCAGATGCAGAGCCTAAGGGAAGAACTCACTAGGGCCCTATAGAAAGCTTCTCAAAAATAATTTGGTATGATTACTTTAACAAATGCACTGACCAACAAAGTTACAAGTTCACTTGAACAATAACACATAAACTGAGTATATAGCTGCTAGACACTACGGCTTCTATAACTAGCAATCTAGTGAACTGGAAGGGAATTATATTAACAGTATGCTCTCTTGGAGTTTTATCCCTTGGATTCTGCAGATTCCCAATCTTGTGTGTGCTTTGGGGGACTCTGAATGCTTTTTCAGAATCAAAGACTTTCGTCATGATGGGAATGTGATCATTGGTGCATTTTTCCCTCTTTATTATTTTTACTCAGCCAAGAAAATTCCTCATAAAAATCTGCCAAACGATTATGGGGATTTGAATATACAGTAAGTGTCTTTTAGTTTCCAGACTTCTTAGGAACTTGGGGTTGTATGGATTCAATTATCATTCTTCTCTCTGATTTCTACTGTGACAATCAGTCTTATCTATTCTCAAGTTTTTTTTTTTTAAATACTCGTTTTTTTCTTGATTTCTATGCTTCTTATAAGTAAGACTTTTGGCTTTACTTGTTTTAATAGTCACTTTTAATAATTGAGTTTTCTTGTCATTTTATGTCACATCTATAACACTCCATATTATGGATATTTTAAATGTTAGTTCTTCAGAAGGATTATTAATCAAGGATTGATATTGTATTTCATGGCATTATAGAAATTTAGCTATGCTCTTATGATGAGAGAGGATGAACTTAAAGCAGCAACTACTGAATTTTATATATGATGTTAGAATGACAATTCTTGCTTATATTAGATGTTTCTAGTTCTGGTGCAGCAGAAGTGTCAGAATTCGAATTTTGGACTGCTGCTCTGATACATATCAGAATTTTGTATGTGTGTGTGTGTGTGTGTGTGTGTGTGTGTGTTTCTTCTGCTAATTTTCCTGATGCTCAGAAAAACATTTCATGATTAATGATTTTCTCTATGAATTTCCTATATGCCCTTTATAGTTAAAAAGATGTGTTCATGAAGATACATTGATTGTGTGGGTAGTCACTACTGTTTCTTAACTGTTTTCAATTCTGCAGGTTTAAGGGATGGTTTCAGACATGTCCATTTGTATACTTAGTCCAATACAAGAAAAATATTTGAATTCATTCATATTCTTCTACAATGATGATTATATTCATCACAGTAATCATGATTATAAAAATATTACAAAAATAATAGAGGAGCAACAATTTTTTGTATTACATTAGTTTTTATATGGTACTAACTTTCAATAAGATTTTAATTCTAGACAAACATAAATTACTAATGAAAATTTCTTTCTATATAGAATATAAGAAATATGCACTAGCTTTCTGATTAATGCAAGCTTATTTTTGGGATCACAGATGTTTGGTAAATTATTTTTGTACTATGTTTATTTAGTTTATCTGTTTGTGTGTATGTGTATGTACCACACACAAACATTCTGAAGCCTAGAAATTTCTCCTTATTCAAGGAGATATGCAAGTGCTGTCTTCAGCAACAGGCCCTTAGTGTGTTAAGATAGCTAAAATCTTGACAACACCATGAATGTCTCAGAGCCAACAATCTAATTATATTTAAACCATTCATACTACTACAAGTTTCAATTGCTTATGAAAAATATCTTATTGAGCATGGTCTTTCCAATTATTTCTTGATTTCAATTAGATTTCTTTCCTCTATGTATGTTTTGATATACTTATATAATAAATGATATGCTTATATAATATGTAAGTTTGCATACAATGCCTCAGATGTAATCCTTCCCCATATTCCTTCCCTTACCAACTTTTTATCCAACTCTTCATTTAAACCCATGATCTATAGTCTCCTCTCTGTCATATATATATATATATATATATATATATATATTTCCTCTTCTCTGTGCTACCCTCTCTTCCTAAATAGTCTCTTACTTTATACCTAAATTAAGTTATAGTGTGGAAGAGTGCCTATTTATAGCTTAAAAGGTAACACTATATATAAAAAATACAGGCAATATTTGCACTTTTTCTTTCTGACTTACCTCCCTTACCCTGATTTTTCCTAACTTAATCCATTTATGTCACATTTTTGTTATTCCATTTTTTAAAAGGTAAATAGTAATTCATTGTATACCATATTTTCTATCTATTCATCTGTTTTTGCACATGCAAGCTGTATCTAATTTCTGGATATTAGGAAGAGCAAGAATGAACACAGATTGAATGTCCTACCAAACGCAAGCTGCTACATATGCAATATAGAATCTCCGTACTCTTTGTGAGACTCTGAGGTAGGATGCATAGTCTTTTGGGTATACTCATATAAGTGCCATAACTGGATCTTTTGGTAGAACTATTCCTGGATTCCTGAGGAAGTGTCACCTTTATTTGCATGGCTATTGTACAAGTTTTTATTCCTACCAACAATAAATAAGAGTTCAATAGTACCACACCCTTGTCAGCTTGAGCTGTTGTTGGTTTCTTGTATTGACCATTGGGCTTGTATATGTTGAACTCTTAGAGTAGTTTTGGCTTTCAATTCTCTGATGACTAAGGTTGTTGAATATTTCTTTAAGCGTTTGTCACTAATTTATGTTCATCTTTTAAGGACTGCTTGTTTAGTATTGTGTTCCATTATTAATTGGGTTATTTGTTTTTTAAACTACTTTATATACATTAGATATTAACTGTCTAGTAGATGTATAGCTGGTAAAAAAAAAAAGTCCCATTGTGTCAGATTTCACTTTGTCTGAATTATTGTGTATTTCTCCATGAGGAAATTTAATTTTAGTTGGTCTCACTAATTGATTTTTGTTATTATTGCCTATGGTTTTGGCATCCTGTTTGGAAAGTCTTTTCCTAAGCAAAAATATTCAAACCTGTCTTCCAGTTCATCTTCTATCATCTTTAGGTTATCTGGCCTTATGTTAAGGGTCTTAATACTTTTGGAGTTGAATTTTCTGCAGGGTGATAAATGTGGCTTTTTACATATTCTCCTACAATCATTCATCCAGTTTGATTGGCACCATTTCTTTTAAAGGCAATGCTTTCTCCATTGCATACTTTTGACTTCTTTGTCAAAAGTCAGGTGTTCATTGATGTACGGACTTATATATAAGTCTTCAATTTGATTTCATTAATGAGTGTATCTGTGTTTATGCCAATTATATGCTGTTTTTATTACAATAGTTCTGTAGTACATCTTGATATAGTGATGTGATAGCTCCCACAGTTCTTTAATTACTGAGAATTCTTTTAGCTGTCCTGGATATTTTGTGGTTCCATATGAAGCTGAAAATTGTCGCTAAAGTTCCTGGAAAGTTTAGTGTAAGAAGTTTGATGGGGATTGTGTTGAATCTGACGTTTGCTTGGTAGGACAGCAGTTTTTGCTATACCAGGTTTTACTATTCCACGAGCATTGGAAATCTTTACATCTTCTAATGTCTACTTTAATTTCCTTCTTTAATTAAATAAAGTTTTTTTGTCACAATCTCTTTTATTCTTTTGTTAGATTTATCAAATGGTATTTTATATTTTAAAACTATTGTAAAATGGATAACTATCCCAGGAATTTTCATGAAGATGGTGGGGAATTGGACTCTCGCTCTGGCAAAACACTCACCCTAAGAAGTGGGGCCAGCAGGGCCCTGGATGAGGGAAAGGCAGGCTCTGGGTAGTAGATGGTCTGGATACCTGGACTTGACCAATCATGTCAAGGTTATAGTGGGGAATGAGATGGGGTGCTAACATAGAGAGTTCTCAGAAAGGATGTGGGGATTCAATCTGGGAAGGTCCCAGACTCACATCAGGCTGAGGGCAGGCAAAGAGGCTTAATTTTTATTTTGTTAACTTCTGACCTCAGTTTGTATGTCTTGCTTTGTTTTTCAGTGTCCATGAGTTTTTGAAAATCCTGTGGCTCCTGTTGGTGGTCCAAATTATTATTTTAATTTAATTGTAATTGTTGAGACTTTCTTTTTTGTCCATGTATGTGATCAGTTTTTGAGAAAAGTTCTATCAAATGCTAAGAATAAACTATATTCTTTGTTTTGGGGTGAAATGTTCTGGAAATATTTTCTAGGAGTTTTAATTTTATTGTATTATATATCTTCATATTGTTCCTGTTTCATTTCAATTAATTTTACTTTAATTTTTCTAAATTAATCTTGTATTGGCCATCTAGTAGACATCAGGCCTTTCCTTCAGAGTGTTTCTCCCCCGTAAGGCAATATACAATAAAACTATTTACTTTACTTGCAAGTGGTTATCAATCAGAGATGTCCTCTGCATTATGGTAGGTATCTAGTGTTCACTTATATTTTCAGCATTGGAACTTCATCAGGACCAGACCTTTGCAGGCCCAGTGAATGCTGCCTCAGCCACTGAATTTATATTGCACTGGTCTTGGTTGTTCAAAAGGCCTTGTTTCCTTTATGTCATTTATTCTGGCTCTCTCACTCTTTCCATATCCACTTCTCAAATTTTATTGAACCATGAGAGCAGTAATTTGAATCACAGATGAGTGTTCTAAGGTGTTAGTGCAGTAAGTTAAGAAAAGTGATACACAGAGAAAGTCACCATGTAACAGGTTTCAAGATGAGGCTTGTTTTTTGTTGTTTATTTTTCTAATTAGGGAAAGGTATCAAAAAAAGAAGGGGAATGGGTAGGGGGGAGACCCATTTGGAGACAGGAGCAGCAGGAGAGAGAAGAGAGGAAAGATGGGGAGAGAGATGAAGGCACGAGGAGAGAGGGGGAGAAAGAGAAACAGAGGAAGAGAAAATAATAGAGAAATATGCAAGGTGGGCAGAGCCTACTTCAAGGGGGACACAGTGAATATGCAGAGGTGGTACACTTAGCAGCTGCAGCTGAGGGCATATCCTGTCAGAACTCCAAATACAGGCCAGTACAGATGTGTGAATAATATTTACTCTCTGTATATTGACTAGCTGTGAACCACTGTACTGGTTCTCATATTCTTAAGGAATGATATTTTCAGATGATGGCTAAGTAAGGCATGTATTTATGAGCATGGCACAATGCCATTATGAGTCATTTTATTGCAATGTTCATTAGCAGAGAGCAGTATTTGATTTTCCTACAGATCCCTAGCCTATCTAGTACCAGGTTCTTGGCCACCAAAGCAGGTATAAATTGTATCTCATAGACTGGGTTATAAATCCAAACAGATATTCGTTAGTTATTCCTACAAACTGTGTGCTCCTATGACAGAAGCACATTTGGCAGATAGGTTACCCTTGAAGATTGAAGGGTTGGAGTTGGAGATAGTGTTTATCTTTCTCCTTTGATTCCTTGTACAGTACCTTCTGGTACTAGGAACACTAGTCTGTGGATGGTGAAATGGCACTAGGAAAACATCAACTTTACTTTTCAATGAATTCCTGTAGTTCAAATAAGAATCCCTCCCTAGACTCACATATTTGAATGCCTAATAACCAGGGAGTGGAATTCTTTGATAGGATTAGAGGATTTAGGAGATATGGCCTTGTTGAAGGAAGAGCCACTCTGGAACTGAGCTTCAAGAATTCAAAAATCCATGCCTGTGGATCAGGAGGTAGCCTTTAACTAAAACCATGCCATTGTTCTCCTGATCACAATAATGAACTAAGCCTCTGAAACTGTAAGCAAGTATCCAAATAAATGTATTTTCTTATAAGAGTATCCGTGGTCATTTTGGCTCTTCACAACAATAGAATATTGGCTAAGACAGTTTTGTAGCTGGTGTCTTTAGCAATAGTGCTTTGCTATTGATTCAGGAGAAGCATCAATTGTCTTAATAATATCCTGGGTTGCTTGAAGGTTCTCACTAAACCCCTTTAATCAAGAACTTGATTAGAGGTAAGCCATTTCTGATGCTGAACAGTTCATTTTGTGATGAGAAGTTTGTAGTTGGTGCTCTGCCTCCACATTATTTAGCAATTTCATTTAAATTGCTTTCACTTATGTACTAATTTTATGAAGCCAATACTGTATTAGTTTTTCATATGAATTCTCAAATACCAGCAGTTTTAGCTCACTTGCCCACATCAGCCATCTACTGTCCCAGTTAGAGTCCTCACCCCATATATATGCATGACTGTTCTATTATTTTCATCCTAGGGTGACACATCCCTCTCTCCTAAATCCTTACTATATAGGAAAGTTCTGTGGTTCTATGAATAACATCAAGCTATTATCCACATGTAATAAATATACATAAGCTTGGTTAATTCAGGCTGATTTTGTTTTTTGTTTTGTTTTATTTTGTTTTTGTTTTGAGTTTCATCCACTTAACTGTAAATTTATTCATTTCATTGTTTTTTAAAGTCTGGGTAATATTTCATTATGTAAAAATATCACATTCTTTTATTCCATTCTTTTGTTGGCAGATATTTATGTTCTCTTCAATTTGGTTATTATGACTAGAGTACCATAAATGGAGGTTTCTCTTCTAGCTGAAAGATCCTTAATGACCACTCTGAGGTTTAATATTAATCATAATTATTTGGTCAATAGCTCGGGAATATGACTGACTAGGTCTCACAATTAAATTAATCCACTTTAACTAATCTATCAACATATGTCTGTGTCTTACTGGTAATGTTCTGACATATTACTCTTTTGGAGTCCACCATGGCATCTCAATGAGTCCACTTTCTTTCCACATCTCTGGTTGGACTTGCTGCCTAGTTATGTTCTTACCTACAGTCGTTCAAAACAGATTTATTCATCAACCAATAAAAGCAATACATATTTGCAGCATACAGAATGACATTCCACATCATCTGTCCTTTTCTGTTTAATTAAACAGGCTTTAAATTTACCATAGTAATATTACACACAACGAAACAATTATCATTGAAGAATTACAATAATATTATTTAGTCTATTTGTATTTGGCAAAGGAATCCTATGTCTCACAGTTTACTGACACTGAGGGTGTCAGATTATTAGGACTATTGGAAATTCTCTTTTTCTT
The DNA here is from genome assembly GCF_943737965.1 of Phodopus roborovskii. Taxonomy (NCBI): domain Eukaryota; kingdom Metazoa; phylum Chordata; class Mammalia; order Rodentia; family Cricetidae; genus Phodopus; species Phodopus roborovskii. The sequence goes on from NW_026125281.1 coordinate 33,029,335, forward strand.
TTTCTTTTTATTTTTTTATTATTAAAATAATCTTATTTTATATACCAATCCCAGCTCCCTCTCTCTCCAATTCCCCTGCTCCCCACACACCCTAGCCACTCCTCAGAGAGGGTAAAACCTCTTATGGTGAATGAACTAAGTCTATCATACCTCTTGAGGAAGGTCCAAGGACTGGTATTTAGGCTGAGCAAGGTGTCTTTCCATAGGAAACATGATAAAAAACAAAAAGCCAATTTATGCATGAGGGATAAATACTGGTTTCCCTGGTAGTGGCATCACAAACTTTCTAAGCCACCCAACTGTCACCCACATTCAAAGGAGTTAATTCATGCAGATTCCACAGGCATCAGTCCAGAGTCAGTGAGCTCCCACTGCTTAAGTCAGTTAGTTCTGTGTTGTTTTATTTTATTTTATTTTTATCAGATTATCTAGACCCCTTTGCACATTATTGCTCCTCCCTCCTTATGACTGGATTCTAGGATTTCAGCCCAAAGCATAGCTGTGGATCTCTGCATCTGCTTCCATCAGTTACTGGATAAAGGTTCTATGATGACAATTTCCATAGTCATAAATCTGATTACATGGGAAAGGCAATTAATGTAACTACTCTAGTATTGCTTAGATTCTTAGAGGGGGCCATACTTTTGGATTCCTAGGAATTTCTCCAGTGCCATATTTCCCACTAACCCCAAGAAAGTAGGTATCAAACTACCAAAAAATACAATTGAAAATAGGGTACAGAGCTAAACAGAGAATTCTCAACAGAGAAATCTCAAATGGCCAAAAAAGCTCTCAAAAAATTGCTCAGCATCCTTAGCCATCAGGGAAATGCAAATCAAAATAATCCTAAAATACTATCTCACACCTGTCAAATGGTTAAGATTACAAACACTAATGAAAGCTTTTGATGCAGAGGATGTGGAGTAAGGGAAACACTTCTAATTGCTGCTAGAAGTGCAAATATTTACAGCCCTTATAAATAAGTATGGTGGTTACTCAGAAACTTGGGAATCAATCTAAGAGCCAGCAATACCACTCTTTGTTATATACTCAAAGATTGTGCAATCACACCACAAGGACATATGCTTAACTATTTTCATAGCAGCATTATCCTTAATAGCTATAACTTGGAAACAACCTAGATGCCCATTGGCAAAAGAAAGGATAAAGGAAATGGGGTACATTTACCCAATGAATATTACTCAGTGGGAAAAACAATGTCATCTTGTAATTTGCAGGCAAATAAATGGAATAGAATAAACCATCCTGATTGAGGTAATCCAGACAGAAAGAAAAACATGATATGTACACACTCAAGAGTGGACGTTAGAAGTAAAACAAAGGATAACCAGCCTACAGACCTCAACCCCAAAGAAGCCAGTAATGAAGATGACTTTAAGAGAGAGATACATGAATCCCCCAGGGTAGGAGAAATAGACAAGCTCTCTGAGTAAATTGGCAGCATAAGCAGATAGGGAGGCATTGTAGGGGTTGAGGAAGGAACAAGGAGAGGAGAGGGGAGAACATGAAGAATTGGGAAGGTCAAGGTAGGAGATGGACAAAGAAGATGGGCAAGGAAAGAGACTCCTGATTTGAGGAAGCCATTATTGGGTTAGCAAGAAACCTTGTTCTAGGAAATTCTTAAAGAAAGGAATTAGTTAAAAGATAAAACCTTTCCCAGACTAAAAAATGTGAACCACTATAAAATTGAAGAAAGTTTGGTTTCTGTATGACTGCACACTGATTGATTTAAAAATGGAAAAATTAAATAAAGGGATAATCAAATTAACTGGTATTTACATACTGGTAACTATGGCGGTTTAATAAGAATCAGGATAAAGAAGTAGGCCGAATAGATGTTTATTCAGGGAGAAATAAGTTACAACCTAGACAGATGAACACCAGCAGGTTCCACCAGATGCTCTCCTCTCCACATCCCGCCAGCAAGAGAGCATTCCACAGCTCCTCCTCTGACCTAGTTCCACCAAAGACTAGGAGGAGAGAGGAAATAGTAAGGAGGAGTCAGCATGTAGAGACTGGAGAGGACAGAGGTCTGGGCCCACTCTCCAGTAAGATAAGACCACGTGAAAATACTTAGATTAGTAGAAATGGGTTAATAATTAAGACAGAGCTAACCAATAAGAAAGTAGTAACTGGCCAACAGCATTATATCTAATACACAGTCTCTGTGTGATATTTGGGGCTGCCACCGCAGTGGGTCCAGGCCAGCAGGAAAAACATTACTCGTAACAGGTAACTATCATTTTTATAATCTTCTTTGTTGTTTTGATAATTGTCTGTTTATATCTAAAATGTAGGTTCATATGAGTGCTAAGATACAGGCCTTAGAAAACCTTGTTAAAGAATATCTTAGAGATATTAAAATGTAAACAAAGGAATGTAATGGAGAACCAAGTTCAGTATTGCATTGTAAGGTTAAAAAGGACCAGACTAATGCTTTTCAGACAACCAATAGCAATATATCCAGTAACCTTACCTGAATGGCCAATTGATAGAGGCTGTATATTAGGTAATTGTACACCTTTGTCAATGTTAGGTATGTAGAAATTCAAGGAACCAATGAATTTGTGGGGATGTGATTTATTACATCAGTAGATTAACATTTCCCCAATCTTTGAAAAAAAACAATAATTTAATATATGTGTCCAATACAAATATTAAAAGGTTTTACCAAGAGAAATCACCAACCTTTCATATTGTAAAAACCAGGACTGCTGATCTTCGAAATGCACCAACAGCCCTACCTTTAATATGTTTGACAGACAAAGCTGTATGGATTGCACAATATCCTTTAGCAAGGGAGACACTGAAGGCTTTAGATGAACTGGCACAGGAGCAACTATATGCTCAGCATCTTGAGGAACCCACCACCTCATGGAATTCTCCTGTATTTCTTATTAGAAAGAAATCAGGAAAGTGGAGAATGATAATGGATCTAAGAACTGTTAATAAGGTGAATGGCTGCCTACAGTCTGGAATGCTTTTGCCTTCCCTAATGCCTAAAGGATGGCCCCTTAGAATTGCATTGAGAATTAGCATTTTCAAAAGCCAGAGATTCAATTTTTATTGTTATAGATTTAGAATATGTAGCATTATATTAACTTATGAAGTTAATCTTTGTTAAAAAAAAATCCTGATTTCTTCCTTAGGGTTCTGTCTGACTATTGTAAATGATGAAATTTTCTCTCATACTTCTCCAATTCTATCCCAAGCATTTGAAGCTGCTACAAAGCATAAATCCAGGGTATGATCATCATATAAAGATTGCTTTTCTATAGTAGCAAAATCTTCTTATCGAAGAAGTGATCTTGGGAGATTTCCATCCCTCTAGTTTTATACAATTTTCAATAGTGTCCACCTCTTCTTTGAACCATGTACCCCATCGTAATTGTTTCTTTAGCATATCATTATAAGAAAAAGACAGAAAATCTTGCCTTCATGGTGCTTACTTAAAATAATTCTCAGTCTTCTAAGTGATAGCAGTGAAAGGTCCTTCCATGGGAAATGTTAAATAGCCACACCCTGTCCCACTGTTTGGTAAGGCAACCACTGGAAATAATACATAAGGAATTTCCTCAATCTATAGTTTACAATTACATTGATTTTTTTAATTAACTGAATCAAATGTAGATAATTCAGAAAGAATGTTTGAAGAAGTAAAAAAAAAAAAAAATGCCTTTTGGGGAATTGAAATTTGCACCTGAAAAAAAAAATACAAAGAGGAAATTCAATTCATTGTTTAGGCTATAGAACAGGTTTACAAAAATTTAACTCTAAAGGGTGAAATTAGGAGAGATAATTTGTAGACAATGACTTTCAAAGATTGCTTCAAGACATTTCCATCTATGAACCAACTGATTAATTTAAACTAAGTCTTACATGGATATAAGGACCTAAGTAGTTGAATGGAATTATAAGCTAAAGCAGAGAGAGAATTGGCTTCATTGGAAGAGAAATTAGAGACTTCACATGTGAATCATGTGGGTCCAAAATTTAACTGCATTCTGGGCAAATTACCCTCTAAGCATTCCCCTACAAGGATTTTAATGAAGAGGGGAGATATTATCATAGAATGGACTGTAACGATTTAGGTTTTTTCTGCCTGTCGCCTGGTCTTGTCCTGCCACTGCACCAGCCCCAATTAACACACAGAGACTTTGTATATGATATAATTCTGTTGGCCAGTTACTAGTTTTTTATTGGCTAGCTCTGTCTTAATTATTAACCCATTTTTATTTATTTTCACGTGGTCTTACCAGCAGGAGGCAGCTGGCGGTTGTGCCTTTTCCAGACTCTCCATCTTGACCCCTCCTTTCTACTTCCTCCTTGTCTTCTAGTCCCTCCTATCCTCCTTTCCTATTGGCCAACAGTGCTTTATTCATTAACCAGTATGATAAACATATATACATAATGACATCTCCCATCAATGGATCTCTTTTACCATATAAAATGAGGCTAGGTTCTCTGAATTGATTCTAAAAGGAAACTTGAGACATTTTTAATTAACAATAATAGACCAAGCATGAATTATACTACCTGTTACTTATGATGAAATTAACTAATTATGCACAAAAAGCGAGCCATGGTAAGACCTTTGTAAAATTTTCTGGAGATATTAACAACAAATATCCAAAAAAGATAAGAATTGAACTTATAGTGAACTAACTGGATCCTTCCTTGCATTGTAGAGGAAACACCAATATCTAGAGCCTCTCCAATACATACTGGTTCAAATGAATATGGCAAGGTATGTTACAAATTTGAAATTTGGACTAAAGTGGTTCTATATCATTAGAATTCTGTCCAAAAGTCAAAATTATTTACTATTCTCATGGTATTAATGGATCATATGAAGCATTTCAACATATTTACTGATTCACAATATAAAGAGTAATTTTGAATATTATAACAAATGCATTCATACCAGATTATATAGAATTGACACTATTATTTACCTTAAAACAACCAGGAGAGAGAGAGAGAGAGAGAGAGAGTCATATCTAATCACACATGGTTCTGCCAGGCCCTCCTACACAAAGTAATGATGAAATTTTTCAACTATTGATTGGAAATGTTGAAAGTCTCAGAATTTCAGAAAAGAAAAAAAAAAAAAAAAAAACATTGTCCATAGCATCAAGAGCAAAGGTTAAAAACAGGCTTTTCCATCATATGTCAACCAGACAAGAAAATTATATGGAAAAGCGCTACTTGTTCTTTATACAACCAAACTCCACTACCTACAAGAAATAACACAAATGGTTCTCAAAGGAATTAAATATGGCAGATAAATTTTTCAAGATTGTAAAATTTGTAAAATTAAAATATGTACAATACACCGTTGGTACTTATTCAGGTTTTCATTGGGCAACTTCTTTGAGTTCTGAAAAGGCTGATTCAGCAATTACAGATTAGCTAGCATTTATGGCCATTATATGTATACCTGTACAAATAAAAGCATTCAATGCTCCAGCACATGTTGCTAAGAAAATGAAGTGGCATTTTGCTCAGGTGTACAACACTATCCTAAAGGGCAGGCAGTACAGAAAGTTCAAATAGAACTCTAAAGGATATGCTGCATAAACAAAAAAGTTAGATAAAGATCCCATAAAATTGGATTGAATAATGCCTCATTTGCTTTGCACTTTCTAATTAGAAAAGGAACAACACCATAAAGCTGAGAAATAACTAGCTAAAGATCTTCTTTAGACTATAAACTACTCAGGACAATTTCCACTTGGCTAACTAAGATGATCCAGCCTAACACACACACACACACACACACACACACACACACACACACACACACACACACACTTCTCTGAAAAATTTTGAGGGAGCTAGCTGACATTATCCAGCCACATAGACTACTCTAGCTGAACTTAATACAAGATCTGCACATTCCATTATGCAAAAACTGTACAAAAATGATACAGCTAAGACTCCAAAATATTGAGCTAATAGGCTCCCCCAGACTAATAGCTGGGAATCCAGCATGGGACTGACTCAGACCCCTGAATATGGGTCTCAGCTAGAAGGCCTGAGCAGTCTAAGGGACCTCAGTCAGTGGAACCAGGATGTATTCCTGGTGCACAAAAGGACCTTGTGGACACATCCCTTAACCTAGATACAGGAGGAGAAAAGTCCTAGTCCCTACTTCAAATGATTTGACAGATTTACATGACCCCACCTGGATGGCATCGACCTACATGTGGAATTAGGGTTGGGGGATGGGAGGGGCGGGTGGTCAGGGTTCATGAGAGGGGATAGAGAGGGTAAGAGTGAGGGAGGGAGGGAGGGAGAAAGAAAGGGAGGGAGGGAAGAAGAGGTAATGGGATCAACATGTAAAATTAAAAAAAAATAGAATATGAAGCTCACATTCCAAAGAACTGCAATGGGTAGGTTTTGCTTATTCATTGGGTTATGGATATTTTTCATTGTTTAGGAGGTTAGTTACAAGTTGTTATTCATTACAGTCAGGAAGAAAGTTGAACAAGGATCCTAGATTCAGAGTTCTTGTTTTGAAAAAAAAAAAAAAAAAGGGTAACAAGGATATGATAAGAAAAAAATGAGTATATAGATAAGATAAAAAGATGCATCATTAAAACTACTTTTAAAAGGCAACTACTAGATTTAAATATTTTACATTGGTTTGGACTTTTGTTTATTCTATACAAATGTTGCATATTTATTAGAATTTGAGATTAATTTATTAAAGCCTACTATGTATATGTTTCTAATCTTGTTCAAGGTACAGTACCTATATAGCTCGTTTAACAACGTAATGCAAATTTCTAGCTCTTGAAAGTTCTTTTTTACCAACAATATAGGATAAAAATAAATACAGGTTAATAATTGTTCACCTAATAAAATAAAACTTATGGTCACAATAGGTATGCCTTCAAAGGTCAAAGAGATATATTTTATGGAAGTAAGTTATCTTCAAAGACTTCAAGGATCTAGAAAATATGTTATTTAAGATGTTTTAATAACATAGGTTCTTTTTTTATGATAATGAGACATGTCTACTCCTGGTAGCACCTATCTGCATTGGATAAGGTGAAGGGCATCAAAGAAACTCCACATGGAGTTACTTCCTTTGTAGCAAAAGAAAGCCAATTGGCAAGGAAGTACCCTTACCTCAACTGCTGAGAGTATGCTGTTCATATTCAACAAGCAGGGCATAAAGGAGAGTTCCTACAAAATATTCTTGAGACAAGGCTGGACAGTCCTAAAAGAATCTTGCCTCACCAAAAAGTCTGTCAGATATTCTAGGCCTATAGGCCAAAGATGGATGCTCCAACATTGCAGAAGCACTTGGATGACTGTCCAGGTAGCCATCTCTTTTTGACATTTCTCACATTTTTGGGATTTGCATGCTCATACTTCCTGTATACTCAATATTACCTCATTCTCTTGTGTCTGAGGAAGTTGAAAACTAGATATTTGTAATTATTGCTTTCCTTGTTTACTAGATTCAGAAAAGAAACTTAATAAAGAGGTGTAAAGTGTAAAAGTTTGACAGACATTAAAAGATAATTTGATATTGCAAATTAGAATACAATAGAAATAAAATTAATTTCAACCTTTTGTATTTACCAGAATAAATTAGATAAGGGGGTATTTTCTCTGTATTTGTCAAATAAAAGTGGACTAGACATGGTTTATGTACTTATTTCCTGTCTATATGGTACATAGATATTGTACTTATTGCATATAGTTTTTCTTATATTAGCATTATATAATTTTTAATTTTAGCCAACAAGGGAAAATTTGGTGTTTCATTTATGATCTAATAAAACTTGCCTTAATATCAGAATACTAAGCTAGCCACACTAGTCATCAGTATAGGTCAGGCAGTGGTGGCAAACACCTTTTATCCCAGCAGCCACACTCATTAGCCATAGAAGCTGGGTGGTTGGTGGTATATACCTTTAATCCCAGTACTAGAAAGGAATATAAGGTGGGAATGAGGCAGAAACTTCCTCTCTTTTACATCTGAAGATTTTGTAGAGATAAGCGATCTCTAGGGTTTATTTTCTGGTCTTCAGCTTGAACCCCAAATCTGTCTCTGGGGTTTTATTATTCATGCTACATAAATACATGTACATATACATAGTAGCTATGTATATGGATAAACAAATGTCCCTTTAGAAGGATGGAACATCTTTGGGGGTATGTCCAAGAGTAGTATAGCATTGGATCTTGAGGTAGATCCATTCTTCACTTCCTGAGGAAACCCAGACATACGTATACTGGATGTACAAATATGCAGTAGCACTGGAAATGGATTAATGTTTCTATTACAATACAAGCTTGCTAGTATGAAATGTCATTTGTTTTATTTATCTTTCTTGGCCAGTCAGATGGATATAAGTTAAACACAAAGTAGGTTAGTTTTGTGACAAAAAAAAAAAAAAATGAATGTTTGTTTAAGTGCTTCTTACCCATGTGTTTCATGTTGGGAATCATCTATTTAGATTTGTACCCAATTTAAGTCAATTACTTGTTTCCTTGATGCTTTCATGTAATTATTTTCGATGTAAGCCCTGTATCAGCTACACAGTAGTAAAAATTCAATACTCTGCCTATGTGTCTGAATGGTGCTTTCCTTTGCCACACACACATTTTTCCATTTCATGAAACCCTGTTGTTAATTGTTGATTTGAGTGTCTGTGCTGTGTTAAGGCAGTGTCAAAAAGACTTGAATTGTATCCACCACTTTCTATTCTATCAAAATTCTGGATTTCTATGACATATATCACTTTTTATTGAAGCCATTGATCCATTAGGAATTCAGTTTTTTGAAGATTTATAAGCATGAATATATATGCACTCTTCTAAAGGAAGACCAGAAACATTTGTTGAAGGTACATCATTCTCAAATATCAGGAATTCACAGGAGTATGTATATATGCCAGGGAATTCAAATTGATTCCATTGATCAATAGTTCTGTTTTATGGTAATACCATTTTGTCTTCATTGGAACTCTGAAGTATAAGAAGCACTCTGTAATACTTCTTTGATACAGGAATGTTGTTACTTCTAGAAGTAATTATATCATTCAGAAATATTTTAGATAATCTTCTGTTGTTGTTGCTATTATTTTGTGTGTGACTGAGTGTGTCTGTGTGTGTTTATGAAGCTGAAAATTTCCTTTCATTTTTTGTGAAGAACTATGTTGGAATTTTGATGGGAATTACAGCAAATCTGAGCATTGCTATTATTCTTTTTTAATGTAGTTATCTTATTAACTCATGAACATAGGAAAACTTCCTTCTTCTGATATCTTCTGACACCTTTTCTTCAATTTCCTAAATGCTTGATTATATGGGCCTTTTACTTTCTGGATTAGGGATACCCGAAAATAGTTTACAGTATTGAGTATATTGTAGAAGACAGTACCATAGTTTATTTCACATCCAATTTATCACATCCTCATCTGAACACTAGTATTTTATGCTTTAATTTTGTATCCTGATAATTTGAAGAAGTTATATATCAAATGTAAGAGTTTCCTGGTGGCATTTTAGAGTTACTCATATATATGGTCATATCATCAACATAAAATAAGACTGAATTCTACCCTTCCTTTTGTATCTCCTTAAGTAGACAGCACTGAAATGTTTCTACAAATATATTTAATGGATTGAAATGTAATAAATAAAAGTATATATGTATATACCTGTATAAATGCAATAACAATATATGAAAAATGATGCCATGAATTTGAAGGAGAATGTGGGTAGGAGAATTTAGTGGTAGGAAAGGCAAAGGAAAGAGGTTGTAAAAATTACAATTCAACTATGAGCAAAAACCATGTTACCTTAGAAAACTTAATTGCTAAATTTAAAAAGCTGGCTTTTTATAGTTATAGAGGCTGAGGAACCATGATTCACACATCAGAACATTTCTATATTTGATGGTTTATTTTCTGCTTCCAGGACACAAAATTTATTGTATGTTCAGAAGAAAGGAAGATAAAAAGTGCTCGCTTTTGCTTTCACTTATCACTATTATAACTATAGGATCATAATTTATCATAACTAAAATATGCTCCTTCTAATTCCAGACATTTAATGGAAAATTTAAAGTATTGACTTTTGTAGAAACAATAAAATTTGAACTATAAAGTGTATGTTAACTAATTCTTACTGCCATATATTTTTTATATCCTAATTTCAGGTATAAGTTTAAGAATTACCAGTTTGTCCTGGCTCTGGTATTTGCCATTGAGGAGATCAATAGGAACCCTCATCTTTTACCTAACACATCTCTTGGATTTGATCTTCATAATATCCCTTTCAGTGAAAAGAATATTCTTTGGAATGCTTTTGTTTGGCTCACAGGGATGGATGATATCAAAGTTAATTACAAATGTAATGAGGAGAAGTTAGCAGCTGCACTTACAGGAACATCATTCACAGTGTCAGCCCATATGGGGACATTGCTTCAACTCTACAAAATACCACAGGTGAGGGAGAGTGGTGTGATGGAACAGGAAAGCATTTTTCTTTTGGTGATATTTCAGATGCCTACAGAGGTAAAGCAATTTCATCTGAATTACTATTCTAATATTGAAAAAATATCTAGACATTTAGTGATCTGTGCATACTTCTCCTGCTTGAATAGAATGGACCAGCAGGGTAGAGAAGACAAAGGTAATCTTGACATAATTTTTTTATAAATCTCACAGCAAGGGGGGGTGTTGTCTTAAAAATTACAATGTACAGATTATCATCTTAACAAGTCCCAACTGTTGCTACAAAAGTAAAACTGTATTTGATGCCAATGTTCTCATCCATTTTTCAAAACTCTGCTTTCCTCTTAGCTTACTTTTGGGCCTTTTGACACTATCCTTAGTGATCGAACACAGCTTACCTCTCTCTACCAGATGGCCCCCAGTGATACATCTCTACCACTTGGCATTGTCTCTTTGATGCGTCATTTCAAATGGAGCTGGGTAGGACTGCTCCTCACAGATGACCACAGAGGAATGCAGAGTTTATCTGACTTGAAAGAAAAGATGAAGAAAAATAATGTCTGTTTGGCTTTTGTAGAAATTATTTCAGGTACCTGGAATTCATTTTCCCACACTTTCTGGAAAAGTATGGGAAAGATCCAAGACTCAACTGCAAATGTGATTATCATTTTTGGAGACACTGATTCTCTACAAGGTGTAATAAAAAATATAGGGCAGAAGTTAACAACATGGAAAGTCTGGGTTATGAACTCACAATGGGATGTTACCAACCACATTGACTATTTTATGTTAGATTCTTTCCATGGGAGTCTCACTTTTTCACACCACTATGAGGAGGTAGTTGAGTTTACAAATTTCATTCAAACGGTTCGTCCTTCCAAATACCCAGAAGATACATATCTTCCTAAATTGTGGCATTTGTTTTTCAAATGCCCATTTTCTCAAATTGATTGTAAACTGCCGGATAACTGTCAACCCAATGCTTCCTTGGATTTATTGCCTAAGCAAAATTTTGAGACAGCCATGAGCGAAGAGAGTTATTATATATATAATGCTGTGTATGCAGTGGCCCACAGTCTCCACAAGTTAATTCTTAATCATATTCAAATTCAACAATCTGAAAATGCAGAGGGACATATATTCCTCCCCTGGCAGGTATCCAATCTCTCTTCACTATGATTTAAATCAGCATTGCTACATTGAGATGCTTTTCGAATTTACCAAACCTGAGAACTGTACATGGTGATACATTTCTCCAAATGGCATAGGAGTTCTTGTACTTGTTTCTCTGGAGCTCAATACTTACCTAAGTTTCTTTATCCCTGATAAATTGGGTACCAGCTATTAGAAATGTGTTAAGACAGTATCAAGTTCATTTTACAAATATTCTCACAGTCCCCTTAATAATAGATTCAATTAGAAAAATTTAGAATTCCTTCATAAATTTTTTACAGTAGAAATGAAAAAGCAGATGTTTAAATAACACATTGTTACTAAGCACTGAAGCAATGGTTATGTACATAAAGGGTTGTTTAGGGATGTTCAGGTTTGAGATTTCATCACCTTTGGCTGCTTATGTACGCTTGCTTTAATGCTTTCTCTTGAAACAGATGTATATTTCATTATTATAATACTAATTTTTATCACCATTTATTGAACATTATTGAGTAAAATTGTTTATAGTAAATTGTTTTTTACTTCAAGGACCAAAAAACAGAGAGAGACTTTTCAGTATTTTGGTTCTGTTGTAACTGTCTGAGACATGCTTTAATATAAATTCGTGTATCTCCTTTAGGTCCATCAATTCCTACAGAATATGTATATGAATAATCAAGTGGGAAGTCACATGGTAGTGGATATGAGATCTATGTTAGATTTTAAGTATGACATTATCAATTTCTGGAATTTTCCAAAAGGGTTTGGATTAAAGGTGAAAGTAGGATCATTTTCTCCAAATGCTCCACAAGATCAACAATTATCTTTAACTAATCATTTGATACAATGGCCCACAGGATTTACAGAGGTAAGTTGGTTCTTATCTCAATTGTTTGAAATTACTAATTAAAAGAAAACATGTTTATGTATTTAAAAATTATTAGTTTCTCACTCAGATCCAGTTAGTAAAAAAGTACAAATTCAGAATACCATAATAACATATACACAGAATTTTTTGACATCCAGATTCTGATAAATAGAATTTTTGTTTTTCAGTGTTTCTTAATTTTTAACTTATTGTAAATATATGTTTGAATAAAATTTATGTCATTGCTTAAAAAATTTGATATGAATTTTATTTTGATTCATTTTGTGTAATAGCAGGACAAAGTTTTCTGGAATTTAATTCACTAGAACAGTTATAAGTAAGGTATAATGGGCATGTGTGTATATCTTAGAGACTTATCTTGCTACTGAAAACAAATTTGTTAACAAAATTAATTGTTAGGATTTCTTTAGCTCTCTAATTCAGAGAATAGTTTCATCAATTTAAATAAAGCTTAATTGTAGGAGCAGGAAACCACTGGTCATAATATTCAGAAGTTATAAGTGGTTAATGCTACTACTCCCTTTTTCCGTTTCATTCACAATGAAATTGTATATTCAATAGAGTAACTATTTTAAGAGTGGCTTTTTCTAATACATGTAGACTCAATTGGAAATACATCAGATGAGTGTGAAAATACTTGTTTCACAGTGAATGCAAATATTTCTAAGTTGACAGTATTAGCAAAGCTTGTGGAAATGAAAGCTGATTACCTATATAGTCAATATAGGCAGAGATAGATATATCTGGAATAATACCAGATGCCAGAATCAACTATGTTCTTGTGAATTAACCATTGCCCTGATAGTTGACAACCTGCCATTAAATTCTTGACCTTTGGGTCAAATTGTAACCCTATTGGCTTGTGTTGAGCACTACCTTCCAAAACTGGTAGTACCTTAATCATTATCAACATTTATGAGTATAAAATCTAAGAATTTATAATTTAATATTTAAAAACTCTATATTCCTAGAACTATGATTATTTCCTAAATCATCTTCCATTTTCTTCAGATTCCTAAGTCTGTATGCTCTAAACTCTGTGAACCTGGATTCAGAAGAACTGTCATAGAGGGTAAAGGTGCCTGTTGCTTTGATTGTACTTCCTGTCCGGATAATGAGATTTCCAATGAGACAGGTAAATGAAAGTCTAAGAAATACTTAAAATCTGCATTATGTTTGAAAAATCAAAGCAAAATTACAAAGGTCTATAAGCAAACTACAAAGAAAAAAACTTTTCCTATTTATGGCAATTTTAATAGTGTTCCTGATCATATTTCTTATTTAAATAACACAAGAATGAAATTAAAATTCATACTTGAACTGCACATTGGTAGTACATGCTTTTAGTCCCAAAACTTGAGAGGCAGAGGCAGGTGGGCCTCTTTGTGTTCAAGGTTACACTGGTCTACAGAACAAAGATCCAGGAAAGGCTCTAAAGTAATACAGAGAAATTATATATATATATATATATATATATATATATATATATATATATATACACACATACATACATACACACATATATATATGTATATATATATATATACATATATATATATATGGTATTGACTCATTATAAATTTTGTTTAAAAAAATTTCCACAGCCAAGTGTTTTAATTTTATTTTTTTCAAACTACATTTTAATCACATAAGTTTTAATCACTTAAGTTTTGGGTTCATTGTGATTTCTTTTCTCTTTTTTTATTTAATGTATTTTTTCTTATTATACATATGATTCCAGTTCCCTCTCCCTCCCATCCTCCTTTGCCCTCCACATACCCTCCATCACATCCCCCATCCACTGCCCAAAGAGGATGAGATTCTCCATAAGGGATCATCAAAGTCTGTCAAGTCATTGGGGTATGGCCTTGGCCCTCCCTTGTGTCTCCAGGCCAAAGGAGTATACTTACACAGGGAATAGGCTCTCAAAAATCTGTTACTGATCTATGGATAAATCCTGGATCCATTATCAGAGATTCCATAGACTTCCCAGGCCTCTTAGCTGTGATCCACATTCAGGGGGTCTGGGTCAGTCCTATGTTGGTTTCCAGCTGTCAGCCTGGGGGCCATGAGCTACCCCTTGCTCAGGTCAGCTGATTCTGTGGGTTTCTTTGCTCATCAATTCTCCCTCTCTGCAAATGTACCCCAGGATTTGGCTCAGTGTTTAGCTGTGGGTGTCTGCTTCTGCTCCATCAGCTAATGTATGAGGGCTCTAAGATGGCATATAAGGTATCCATCAATCTGATTATTGGGGAACGGCCTCTCCACTATTGCTTAGATTGTTAGTTGGGGTCATTCATATAGGTTACTGGACATTTCTAAGTGCTAGATTTCTCTTTAAACCTATAAATGGCTTGCTCTAATATGGTATCTCCTTTCATGTTCTCCTCCATTCTTCCCCAAACTCAATCTTCCTGCTCCATGTTATCCTCTCCCCTTTTCTTGTTACCCTCTACTTCTCCTAACTCCATCTCCCCTCCCCCTGCTCTCAATTTGCTCAGGAGATCTTGTCCCTTTCCCCTTCTGTGAGGGACCATGTATGTCTCTCTTAGGGTCCACCTTGTTTCCTAGCTTTCCTGGTGGTGTGGATTGTAGGCTGATGATTCTTTGTTTTCAACCACATATCCATTGTTTTCCTTGTTTGTTTGTTTTTTATTTATTTTGGTTTGGGTTTTTGTTGTTGATTTTGTTTATTTGGTTTTTTCTGCTGAGTAGTACTCCAGTGTGTAAATGTACCACATCTTCTTATCCATTCTTCAGTTGAGGGACATCTAGGTTGCTTCCAGTTTCTGGCTCTTACAAATAATGCTGCTATGAACATAGTTGAACAGATTTCTTTGTTTCATGAATGTAAATCTTTGGGGTATATGCCTAACTAAGAGTGGAATGGCTGGATATTGTGGTAGACTGATTCCCATTTTCCTGAGGAACCACCATACTGATTTACAAAGTGTCTGTACAAGTTTGCACTGCCAACAGCAATGAAGGAGTGTTCTCTTTTCTACATATTCTCTCCAGCATAAACTGTTATTTGTATTTTTTTATTTTAGCCATCCTGACAGGAATAAGATGGTATCTCAGAGTTGCTTTGATTTGCATTTCCTGGATAGATAAGGATATTGAGCACTTTAAGTATCTTTCAGCCATTTCAAATTTCTCTATTGAGAATTTTCTATTTAGTTCTCTACCCCACTTCATAATTGTATTATTTGGTGTTTTGGTGACTAGCTTCGTTTGTTCTTTGTATATTTTGGATATCAGCCCTCTGATATCCAAAGATGTAGGGTTGGTGAAGATCTTTTTCCATTCTCTCTGCTGCCCTTTTATCTTGTTGACTATGTCCTTTGCCTTACAGAAGCTTCTCAGTTTCAAGGGGTCCCATTTATTAATTGTTAATCTCAGTGTCTGTGCTACTGGCCTATCAGCATTTATTCACCAATCAATAAGAGAAACACATATTCACAAAATACAGAAGGACATCCCCCATCATGTTGAACTTCCCATACCTGTGTTGGTCTAACATTGAGTGAAATCCATTCCACACCATGGTCCTTACATTCCCTTGCTAGAACATTTTGAACTGCCACATTACTCTATTGCATCCAACCCTCTTCTTTTCTATTACCTCTCAACTTGACCACCAATTAAAAGGGAAGGTCTCTTTTTATCAATGGGGCATATTTTGTTTAGCTATGTTTCTTAGGTGTGGATTAGTCGTTCCCTGTGGCACATATACCTTTAATATATTCTAATAAAATTCAAAATTGAAAATATATTACTAAGTTTAATCAACAAAAATAAAATTCAGAAGTTGGATGCTCATATCATATTCCAGAAACATATACATTTTATATACTAAAATATGATATAAATAAACAAATATGTATATATTTTGAACTCAAATTTATTTCACATATCGTAAGAATCGGATATTACAAAATTGTATCTTAAATAGCTCAAGAATTTTGTGTCTATTAATAAAACAGGTATATCCAACTTTTTAAATACTTTTAGCTTTACTTTCTCATTGAAAATTTCATTCCGTACATTATATCATATTCCTTGACATTCTCCAACTCCTCCAAAGTACTCCACATTCCAGCTCACTAAAGTTCATGTTATTTGCATGTCTTAGAAATAGGCACAAAAAGGCAGGGAGTCTTATTTGTGTTCACCAATTATCTGAGTATGGGGTCTGCCCTGAAGATTGGTTGATAAACCCAGGTTCATCAGATTGAAAACAAAAACTGCTAATTTGTCTCCTAGTAGCTACCATTTTGGAACAGCTTCGAGATTTAGAGTGGTATTTTACAAACACTTCCCCTACCCCATTCTGAAAATTTATCTGGCTTGAGCTTGTGAAGATTTTTGCATACTGTTATAGTCTCTTTGACTTTACAAATGCACCTGCCCTGTTGTTTGGAAAATGCTATTTTCTTAAAATAATCTACTATCCCTAGTTTGGTAAAGTGAATGTAATCGGCCCCCATATAGTCATAGGGAATGGAACTATTAGGAGTTGTGGCTGTTTTAGAACAGGTTGACTTTGTTGGAGTAAGTGGGATAATGTGGGATGCACATTGAGGTTTCATATTTTCAAGATACCATTCAGTGTCACAGTGCAATTCCTGTTCCCTTCTGATCACAAGGTAGCAAGCACCATATTGGTCTGAACTTCTGAACAGTAAGAGAGTCACTCTAAATTAAATGTTTTCTTTAATAAGAGTTGGCATGGACATGGTGTCTTTTCACAGCAGAAAGAAGCCTAAGACAGTTGGACTTTACAAACTTTCCAAAGGCCTTTCCACATAGATTTCCAAGACTTGAGAGGAGGGATACAATGATGGAGGGATGCAATTACATTTCATAAGTCTTTAATTCTTTGTGTGTTCAGTTATTATCTACTGCAAAGGAAGTTTCTAGGATGGAATTATAAACTGATCTATGAGTATGATGACTCAACAGTAGGATTCCTATTATTGTTATGATCATTCAGCAGATTGATAGTATAGGTTTGCTCCTTGGACTAAGAACCAGTGTAGCCAATTTTCTGGAATCAATAGTAGTATCAAATATGGTTTTTATCTAGTGAAATTGTTAAACACAATAAAAAAAGCAACTGGTTACTCTCCTAACAGTCCTGACACTGTTGCATCAGTATGCATAAGCTGTCATTACAGTTCAAAGATTATGAAGCTGGAAGAGATTGATGATTACTTTCCTTCTTTAGTCGTGTGTATGTATAGAATGTTCTATAAATATGAATGCTAACTATAAGTGGTAAAGCATCAAGTTAAGTACCAGCAAGATTTCCCCAAGTTTTATGGCATAAATACATGGTATCTTCAGTAAATCTCTTGATCAAGATATAGATAGTAACTACATTTTACAACAAGAATTTAAATAGTAAAGAATTTAAGACATGAAAAATATATGAATATGGAACACTCAAGTTCCATCAGATAATGATCAAAATTGAAGAAGACAATGGATTTTATGAAAATGGGTAAATTGTGACCCTTATCTGTGATCAGCATTATAATAACTAATTTTAAAGGAAATTTTCTATCTGTACACGTGAAAGCATTTCCAGTTCAAGATGGGTATGAATTTTTATGAGGAAGTGATATTTGAATTAATTTATGTTGATGAAAACTAATTTGGTAACGATGTGACTTTAAAAAGAAATTAAAAAAACATTTAAAACTCAAGGTAAACATGAAAATAAATACATATAAAAGGCTTGTGGTTTGTTAGTTTGTGGCTCCATGAAGAAAAGGGGGGCATATAAATTTGGAATTACTCACTGCAGTGTATTTATTTATTTATGTTGGAAGGAAGCAAGAGAGTCATTGAGAAAACAGTCCAAACAATTGCTACTGAAAAGTACCTTAGCATAAAAAGAAATATCTGAACACACACTCATGACCACCTTAATTTTTTCTTAGATGTGGATGATTGTGTGATGTGTCCAGAAAGCCAATATGCAAACAGGGAGAAGAAACACTGCCTCAAGAAAACCGTGACATTTTTACATTTTGAAGATCCCTTGGGCATGGCACTCAGTAGCACCGCCTTGTGCTTCTCTGCAATTACAGCTACCATTCTTGGGGTCTTTGTGAAGCATCGAGACACTCCCATTGTAAAGGCCAATAATCGAGCCCTCAGTTACATTCTGCTCATCACCCTCATCATCTGTTTCCTTTCTTCCTTGCTCTTTATTGGGCAGCCCAACTCAGCTACCTGCATCCTGCAGCAGACTGTATTTGGAATTGTGTTCACTGTGGCTCTCTCTACTGTATTGGCCAAAGCTCTTACTGTAGTTATTGCCTTCAAAGTTACTTATCCAGGGAAATTGATGAGGTGGTTAATGGTTTCAAGGGCTACTAACTACATCATTCCTATCTTCACTCTTCTCCAAATCATTCTTTGTGGAATCTGGCTTGGAACCTCTCCTCCCTTTGTTGATCAAGATCTTCATGCTCTACATGGACACATCATAATTTTGTGCAACAAGGGCTCATCCATTGCCTTCCACTGTGTCCTGGGATACCTCTGTTCTTTGGCCCTTGGAAGCTACATCATGGCCTTCTTGACCAGGAATCTTCCTGACAAATTCAATGAAGCCAAGTTCTTGTCATTCAGCATGCTTGTGTTCTTCAGTGTGTGGGTCACTTTCCTTCCTGTCTACCACAGCACCAAGGGAAAGATTATGGTGGCTATGGAAGTCTTCTCTATTTTGGCCTCCAGTGCAGCTCTCCTAGGCTTCATATTTGCCCCCAAATGCTACATAATTTTGTTAAAGCCAGATAAGAATGTGTTTCATGGCATCAGAGACAACATACACTATGGAAAAAATAACTTTAATTAATCTTAATGAAACAATATATTTGGCCGCAGGTTTCTAAATTAAATGCAAGTATTGAAGGCAGCCCCAAGCCATTATAACTACTAGCAACAAAGTTATAATATGATATTTGATTCCATAAGCTATTCTTCCTTAATCTAATTGTATTACTCCCTTTCTATTATAGGCTATGAATTCCAAGATAATATTAGTGTAGTGTTTTATTCTGAGTCCCACCCTCAGGTAACTAAAGCTAGAGTCATATTGACAAAACAACTAGCCAGCACAGACTTATAAGAAAGAAGGACAGAACTAACTTCTGCAGGTTGTCCTCTGACCTCTTATGTAAATCATGACCTGAGCTCACATGAGTGTATGCATTTGTATCTTTCCCAACACACACATGTACACAAAATAAATCAAAGCAGAAAAGAGAGACCATATGATTTAAACAATTCAAAAACATCACAAACATAACAAATAGGGAAATGTGATCCATTCACATCTAGCCCTGAAAGGAAACTGTTTTCCAGATGGAGTACAAGAGGATTTAAAGCTATTGGGTGACATATTCCATATATATCTTTTTATTACATTTGATGTGCAAGATCATTGAATTCTGTTGTTTCTCCTTATATTTTGACCATAGCACACATACAATGGGAGTAATGACACATTAAATCATCTATTATTGCCTTCTATTAATCTGTGTCTTTAATTCTAGTACTGTGTTTTTCTTATGAAACTGGGTGCCTCAGAGTTTGGTGCATATGTGTCATTGTAATATTTTCTTGCTTATTTTGTATTCTCAATTAGAATAAAGTATTCTTTTTATGTCTTTTGATTTGTTGTAATTGGAAATCTTTTTTTGTCAGGAACTGAGATGGCAATACACTCCTGTTTCTTGGTGTTGTTGGCTTCCCTATTTTTAAACCTAAAATGTAGATAACCAGAAGATCAATTTTTGTTTCTTATTCCATTCACTGTCTGTATCTTTAATTGAAGAGTTGAGAATATTAACATCTACAATTCTTAGTAAAATGAGTAAAATGTGTGTGTTTAAATGGCTGAGGGCCTAGGCCCTGACCCAAATGATGTAACAGACATTGATGATCCCTCATGGAAGGCCAAACCCTCCCTGGGGATCAGAAAGCAGATGGGATGGGGGTTGATGGGGGCCGGGGAGGAGGGGAGGGAGAGGGAACTGGGATTGATATGTAAAATAAGATTGTTTCTAATTTAAATAAAAAAGTGTGTGTTTATTGAAGCTACTTTATTGGGTTATATTTTTCTAGGAGTATTTCTAGTCATATATTGTGTTTCAGTATTAGATTATTGATAAAGTTTTTCCTTGAATTTTTTATTTGTATTACTGAGTATTTGAATCCCAACATCATTTCACCATCATTTTTCTTAAATATGTCTTTAGTTTTATTTACTTTGGTTTTCTGATTCAGGATTGTCTTTTTCATTTTATTCAGACTTATATTTTTGTTTTGTTGAGTGTTCTCAGGCATTTATTTTCTTTGAGTTATTCTCTTAACTTGCATTGAGCTGTTTTCTTTTTTTGGGTGTGTATGTGTGTGTCTTCAAACTGAAATCTTGGATAAATTTTAATATTATTTTAAATTTGTATCCTAAGGTTCATCAAACTAATATTCATGGGAGTTCATTTGTATCATAAAGATGACTTGGGGGGCAGGAAATACTGTCTTGATCTTCCATAATGATTTTGTGATGAGATGTGAGTATGCTGTGCCTTTTAATGCAGGCACAGCAGCCTGAGCTGGCGCCTTCCTATTCCAAACCTGAAGCTTAGTATGAGCTCACTGTTTTGAGCTGTTGGTGACCTGATTTTGAGGCCTCATTAAGGTCTGGAATTCTAGAAAGTACAGGAAGAGTGTGGTAAGTTTTTTTTCACTGTCTGAACATAGGATAGGCAAGTTAGGTTGCGTATGCCTTGGATAGACATATTTCAAACAAATTATGGTCACCTATAGCTAATGTCCACCACTACCCCACCACCCTGAGGATTCCAAGTAGTTTACTACTATCTCCAAGCCATTTTTGCTATCTGTAGGGTTTTGGGAACTAAAGGTTCAGGTATGTTGTGAGTCACACACAGAAAGGCAGGAGGATGGTGCCAGTTAATCTTCATGGAAATTAACTGTAGTCTGACCAGAGTTAGGAGAAACTGTGTAGGATATTCAATGTAAGTTATGGTTCTTTCTCCTTAAGGGATCAGTTTCAGGAAGAGAGAATAGGAGAAGATCAATTTTTAATTTAAATATATACAATATTCAGTACTATCTCACAATACTAATGTACTTGCTAAATTGTGGCTCATGATTTGTATGGACTATCACATATTATCTAACACTTGCTGGAAATAAGCAAGACAAGAATTTTTATTGTTTTTCAAGTTGGGAAACAGACCTTGTTCCAGACTGATGGGAGATAGAGTCCTTCAGTTGCATGCTCAGAAATGGTATAGCTGAATCATAAGTTTCATTTCTGGCTTTCTGAAAAAAACTGTTAAGTTGATTTTCATAATGATTGCATCAGTTTATATCCCCATCAATAATGAATAAATGATTTCTTTTAATTACATCCTTCATAGAATTTGATGTCATTTATTTTTTTTAACAACCACATTTACTTGGATGAGCTAGAATCTTGAAATAGTTTATTTTGTATTTCCCTAGTGAGCAATGGTACTGAATATTATAATCCTATTATTCTTATATTTAGTCATTTCATAATGTCCCAGATTTCATTAATATTTTATACAGGAGATTTTAGATTTAACATTTTATTTGACCCAGATATTTACTTCTTCCATCATGTCTTTAATGCCTGAGATTATTTCCTCCATATTTTTTCTTTATTGTTATTTTTTCATTTATTTTATATCCCAAACACAGCTTCTTCTTCTCCCTCCAGTACCTCCTCTTGCTTCTTCTCTGCCCTCCACCCCAGTCTACCCTTCTTAAACCTCTGCTCAGAAAGGGGCAGACCTCACATGGGTGCCAGGAAAGCGTAGAATATCAAGTGGAGGTAGGACTAAGCTGATCTTGTTGTATTCAGGCTGGACAAGGCAATCCAACATTAGCAACAGGTTCCCAAAAGACAGCCAACGTGCTAGGGACAAGAGCAGCTCACAGTGCCAAGAATCCCACAAGAGACAAATGTGGCAAATATTCATTCATAACTGGCTATTAGCTTGAAGTAAAGAATAACTATGTTAAAATCCATAGACCCAGAGTGGCTAGGTAACAAAGAGGTCACAAAGTGGGACACATGGATTTCCCTGGAAAGGAGAAATAGAAGAGATCTTCTAATTAGACTATGGGCTGGTGGTAATGAGAGCATGAGGAATAAGGTTGAGGGGTGAATGGAAGAGGAGAGTAATGAAAGAGATGACTTGGTAGTAACATTTTGGGGTCATGTAGAAACCTGATACAAAGGAAACTCCTATGAATCCTCAAGGATGACTCTAGCTAAGACTCCTAGCAATAGAAGGTAGGTAGCCTGCTGAACTGACACTCCCTCCAACATAAACACACATGTGCACACACACACACATACACACATATACATATACATATATATATGTATATATATGTATATTTATATTCATATAGATAGATAGATATGTTCATTATGACTTTCCTGATGGATAGATGTTGAACTTTACAAAAATAAACATGTGCATCTTATTTATTCCAAAAGTACCCACAAACCCAAATACCAAGAATGATTTGTCAACTTATACCTAACTATATAACATATATTATGCTATCAAATGGAAAACAAAATTTTAAAAATATCTGAGTCATATAAGACAATAGACCATAGTTAACCCAATTCTTGCATTTGTGCCACTCAGTGATATGATCATATTTTCATATCTTGAATACATTCCATTAAATATATAGAGCTTATTATATTTATAAGCTAAAACACATAGTCAAATTTCCACACTTCCATTGGAGAAGGTATAAAAATTGAAGTAGGAGTCACTGAAGTTTGCACAATATGCTAATGAATGTCAGCACAAAAATCACAGGACAGAAGAACATGGCTATCATCTGGCTCTTTGCCTGACTGATAATCTGAAGCAATTTTATCATCAGGTACATTTTCTCCTTAAGGATTTGTGCTGCCGTGTAATCACATTATAGTAAAAACTTTTATTAATGAATACAAAACCCCAGGGGCCAGAAAGACTTTAAATATCAACCTGAAGTTACCATGCAACAGTCTTTCTCGGCAGTAGTCAGCACAGCTGCCTCTGGATTCAGACACCATCACCTTTTTTCTGTAAAACTGGCAAGTTCCTTCCTAGATTTGTGTTTCTTGTGAACTATGTTTTACATTAGGGCAAACACTTGTGCCATTCATTCATGTCTCCTGAGCTTTTTGAAACCTTTTGACTTAATGTGTCAAAGTGCTTTCATTTTAGTTATTTCAGTAGTTGCAAGATAGGGGCATGAAGAATATGAGTGGTATATATATAATCTGACATGTCAAAGGCAAAATTAAACCACAGTACAAGTGTTGTAGGTGTCTTGTATCAAGTTCTATTTTTAAAATAGTCTTTATGTCACTTGATGTTCAATCCTGGCTAGGATTAATGGTGTTCTGTGGTATTATTAATGAATACACTGAAGCAGATCAGAAAGTTCAATGTATATTTTTCTTTATTTACAAATGAGCCACAACTGAGATAAGCTTATTGAAATCTGATTTTATATTAATTGTCATAGTTTATATTGAGTGTTATTTTCTTTTAATTTCCCAATGGTCATAGTTTTTTTTTGTTTTTTTTTCAATGAAAAAATATATCAGATGGGTAGAAAGATGATGAAATTAAGAGATAGACAAGAGCAACAAAGAAAAAAGAGAGAAGTAAATAAAAACAGACACATGTATGGATGGAGAGTCAAGTTGACAAAAAAGAGGAAAAGTAATATTTACTTCATTAACCAATGTCTTGAATTTTAAATTTGTGGTAATTTTTTTCTATATAATCACCCCTTTCATTTTATCTTTCAGCATCTGAAAACCATGAGATTCACTAACCAAACAGCTGCTACTAACTTTCTCCTCCTTGGCCTCTCAAATGCCCCAGAATTGCAACCTGTCATGTTTGGATTGTTTCTGTCCATATACTTGGTCACAATGATTGGGAACCTGTTTATAATCTTGGCCATCATTTCTGATTCTCATCTCCATACTCCCATGTACTTCTTTATCTCCAACCTCTCATTGACTGATCTCTGTACAAGTACCACGACAATCCCAAAGATGCTGATAAATATCCAAGAACAGACTCTAAGCATAACCTTTGCAGAATGCCTCACTCAGGCTTGCTTTGCCATGCTTTTTGCTAGTCTGGAATGCTGCCTTCTTGCAGCAATGGCATATGATCGCTATGTGGCCATTTGTTACCCCTTGAGGTACACAGTCATCATTAATTGGTGTCTGTGTAACCTCCTCATTCTGTTCTCCTTGCTTAGTAGCACTGTGAATGCATTACTTCTTAGCTTCACAGTGCTGTGGTTGTCCTTCTGCAAAGATTTGGAAATTCCTCACTTCTTCTGTGAAATTACTCAGGTCATTAAGGCAGCCTGTTCTGACACATTCATCAACAATATACTGATATATATTGCAGGGTTAACATTCGGTGGCATTACTTTTGCTGGAATCATTTTCTCTTACACTGAAATTGTCTCCTCTGTTTTGAAAATACCATCTCTTCAAGGAAGATATAAAGCCTTTTCCACCTGCGGGTCTCATCTGTCAGTTGTTTCTTTATTCTATGGGACAGGTTTAGGTGTGTGCATTAGCTCAGCAGTAACTGACTCTCCCAGGATGACAGCAGTGGCATCAATGATGTACACTATTGTGACTCAAATGCTAAACCCGTTCATCTACAGCTTGAGGAACAAAGATATGAAGGAAGCCTTGAAGAAACTCATAGGTAGGATGACTTTCATTTTGTAAATGTGTTGTCTCCTTTGGATGGATCCTATAGTTAAATCATTATGACAGGATTCCTAGCCTTCCCTTCACTAATCTTTTCAAATTCAGTGGATAACATAAAGCCAAATGCTTGGGTTTGTTACATATATTTGCTTGTATTTATGTATGTTCAAAAAATTGTCTCAACTCTATTATCCATTTTTTTCTCATGTTTCAAAACCAGGAACAAAGTCTGTGGGTATGTGTCTATAACTGTGTGCTATATAAAAGTGAATCATACATAAGTATTTGTATATATGTATTAATTGATGTATATGTACACATGTGTATAAAACAGGAGACAGAATATTAATCTTAGTGACAATTAGAATTTAAACATATATATGAAGTGCAAAAAGACATCTCAACATATTCAGAAAATGTGTAATGACCATATATATCATGATAATTAGGCAAAGTGCAGTTTCCAACATTTACCATTAATTTGCATGGATAGCATTGAAACTTATTTGAATTCATCTCATTGAATTTTGTCAATCACAGTACTTAAAACAATAAGTTAGTTCATCTATCCAGATACACACATGTACTTGTTAACCCTTCTCTGTCTTTCCCTCAACCATACCTTTCCAATCTTTTAATAACCAGTATTATATATCTTCTGTGAAACCATTTTTACTTTGATGTGTAAGTGAGCAAATATGGCATTTATTATTTTGTGCTTATTTTCACTAAACAAAATAGCTTCTGGTTTAATTAATGTTGCCTAAAATGATAGTAAATGATTTTATTGCGAAATAGAATACTATTGTGTCTGTGTCACTTTTTCCTTTGCATACATTTCCACTAAGTATTTTTTTTTTAGTTTATTTTGTGTGTGAACTGCTGAGTATTGTTGCAAGTGAATGAAAATGCATATATAACTCAAAATCATTTATCATTGTTCCTATAGATTTGTACCTATTTTTGAAGTAACTTTACAAAATGTTACTTGTCCTGATAGCTTTTAAAGAACATCATACCAATTTCATAATCACTGTAGCTACTTAACCAACAGTAATTTTTGAAAGATCAAAGTTCTGAAGAGTCACTGCCATTTCATACTGAGTATTGAGCAGATGATGACATTCTATCTCAGGAGATGTGGGCCATGAGATTTATAGAGACTTTATTAATTATTAAAATGACATTGAACTGTTTTTGAAAGCTCATACATCATTTGTATGTATTATTTTGAGTAAATCTTATTAAGTTCATTTGTTTATTATTAAACTGAACTGCTTAGGCTTTTCTTCTGTTGATTTCCTTTTATTTTTTGGCTGTGACTAATAGTGTTTTATGGATCTGGATCATGTAAAATGGACAGCAAGGTGAATTTTTAACCTATTATGTGACTTATACCTCATTAATTAAGGTCAGATCAACTGCAACCCAGGTGAGGCCCCCTGAGTAGGAGGAGGTAAGCTTTTGTAACCAACATAATATTTGGTGATAATCATCATTTTGAAACTATGTACTTCTGAAGGAACATCAATGCCAGCATAGTCAGATTTATTCCTAAAATATAACACTGAAGAGTTTCTCAGTAAGTTTATGTTAGTAAGAGATGCTTAGAAGTTTCAGGAAGGAAGCATTAGGATCTAATATGACAAAGACATCTTAAGACTAAAATATTCAAATACACAGAATTTTGCCTTTTTTTTAACCAGGAGCCAAGTGTTCCTAATATAGCAGTGTTATTGCTAACAGTACCTATAGTTTATATTGTGTATCAGTTAGAATAATGCAACAGCAATGTTTTTATAGCCTTGTCCATTTTGAGAATACTTTACCTTGTTAATATTTAAAATTAAAAATCCATTCTTTATCACAACTGGTCACTGTACTTCTGAGATGCAATCAAAAAGGAGAAATTATGTATTCATTTTTATTGCTGTGTTATATATTTGTACATCTTATATTATGTGTGGTTTTGGAAAATGTACACAGCCTTTCAGTTTCTGATTAAAATTATGGCAGCACAATTTGTGCACTGTTAATAAACTTAATTGAATGTTCTCTTATAATCTATTAGAATGAAATATATTGTATTATTTATAGCAGAATGATTCATGACTTGTGCACATTTTTTCCTATTGTGGAAGTGCCAGAAACTTCTCTTGTTTCTACAAATCATATTTGTGTAGGCTAGTCTTAATGTTTCTATCATTATGAAAATAGTTTTATTAAAAAACAACCTGTTTAGATATACAAATTAAATTACATTTCTATTTTTCTATAAAATTGTACTTTTTATTTATGTCTATATGTATATTCATAAATGTGTGTATATGTGCCATGTGTATGAATGTCCACTTAAGTCTGTAGATGAGAAGGAAGTGACCTGGACCACTCAGCCTTCTCTCCAACCCCAATGTATTTAGTCTTAAAATAATAGCAAATAGTCTGTTATTCACTTTTTGAGATATTTATATACAATATGCTGAATGGGTTATTTAAATATATTTTTATTTATCCCTTTAGAATTTCATACATGTTGATCATATTTACACCAAAGTCATGCCCTTTAGCTCCTCTTAGGACCTACATCAGCCTCTGAACTTGATATTCTCTCTCTTTTATAATCTGCTAAGTCCAGTTAGTGATTTGTACATGGTGTCGAACCACACACTAAAGCAATGTCTTCAACCTCTGGGTTTTAAACCATTTGGATGTCCTGTAAGAGATATTCTATATATCAGGTATTTATATTATTATTCTTAAAAGTAGCAAAATTACAGTTATAATGGAGCAAATAAATAATTTTATGGTAGGGGTCATCACAACATGAGGAAATACATTAAAGTGTCACAGCATTAGGAACATTGAGAACCACTGCACTAGAACATAGGCAACTCATTAAGACCTACATCCCAGATGAAAACTGACTGCCCTCTTAAAGCAGACATCAAGCATTAATAGCTCCTCAGCTACAGGTGGTCTATATGTGAACTGAATACAACTCAAATATCAAGTCTTCGGGCAATATGTATGTTGCAAATACATTTCCTTCTGTGGGGTTTATTTTGCATGATTCTTATTGTGTGCAGTGGATACAGTCTTAAGCTGCATTTGTGTGTGTGTGTGTGTGTGTGTGTGTGTGTGTGTGTGTGTGTGTGTGTGTGTGATACAGTTTAAAAAATAAATAAAATTCATACCACACTGGTTTTAAGAATGATTACTTCTTTTGATCTAACATTGTATAGTTTAATCTTTACCTTTAAACTCTGTCATAACACAATGTTTGTGACTTAGAAATGAATTCTATACTTATAAATAAAAGTAGAGCTTCTTTTAAAAAGGTTTTGCATTTATTGTAACTTTTTAAAATTAGTTTTTATTTAAATTTAAAATAATTCTATTTTACAAACCAATCCCAGGTCCTTCTCCCTCCCACCCTCACATTCCCTCCTTCATCTTCCCATCCCACTCCCCATCCTCCACAGGAAGGTTGAGGCCTCCCATGGTGGATCAAGTCTGAACATCATTTGGGGCAGCTCATAGGCCCTCCTTTGTGTATCTAGGCTGAGATAGTATCCCCTCATAAGGAATGGGCTTCCAAAGCCCATTCATGTACTAATGAAAATACTGGTTCCACTGCCAGTGACCCCATAGACTGCCCAAGCCCCCCAACTGACAATATAATGGAATATTAAGATGAAATATAAAGTTGCATTCTATGCTTTCCAGCAGAGAGGATGTAACCAGGGAACCTTAAGTTAAAGAAGTAAATAAGACCTGAAAATGTCTTATGTTTTTCCTCAAAGTAGAAGATGGTTAATAAAAGACTCAAATACCTAAACATGGTGGAGAAGGAAGTATGGCAATTGAATCAAAGTTTGATCAGGACACAGTATACTTCTGAATGAAAATATTACATTAATTATCTTAATATATAAAGAATATTAAAATGAAATTTTAAACTACTCTGATTCCCTTTTATGCTGACTGAGAACCTCCTATAGGTCTTTAAGCAAATTTCCCCAAAAGTGATCTTTGTATAGATACACTGCTTCCATATCGTCCATTGGTGTCTTTTTTTATCCAATCCCATTTTCCATTCCTTAGTGACCCATTGGGCTACTTGTGTTCTAAATATTCACTGTGATGGTTCTCTGTGATTTATTTTGTTTTTTTATTTTAAAAAATTATTTTCCATTTTACATACCAACCCCAGTTTACACTACCATTCTCCCACCCACCCTTGCTTTCTATCCTTCCCACCCCCAATCCACTCCTTTGAGTGGGTAAGATCTTTGGCGAGTAAACAAACTCTGGCAAACCAAGATGAGACAAGACTAATATCGAATTATGAATGAGTACATACCAGGGTCTGGGTTACCTCACTCAGGATGGTTTTCTCTATTGACATCCATGTGCTTGCAATTTCAAGGCTAAGTAACTTATCCCATCATAGGGATTAGGCTCCAAACAGCTGGTTCATGTACCTGGAATAGGTACTAATGCCACTGCCAGCACCCCCCCCCCAACAGATCAAGTCATATCAACTCTTTATGGTTTTTCACATCTTGGTCTTGACCCCACTTGTTCATATGATCCCTTCTCCCTCTCTTCAAGTGAACTCCAGGAGTTCAAAACTCCTTGGTTGTGAGTCACAGCATCTGCTTCCATCACTTACTAGATGTAGGCTCTATGAAAACTATTAGGGAAGTCATTAAACCAATTAAAGGGGAAGGCCCATTCTGATAGCCTCTCCACTATTACTAGGGGTATTAGCTGGATTCCTGAGAATTTCTCTAGCACAAGGTTTCTCCCTAACCCCATAATAGCTCCCTCTATCAAGATCTCTCTTCAATCCTTAGAACAACTAGGTCTTCTTGATTGTTCATATTCCCACCCCTGAGCACTTCCCTCTTACACCACCTCCCACTTTATCTAGGAGATCTTAACTATTTTCTCTTCATGGGGCCTTCATTGTGTGTTCCTCTCATGGTCCCCCTTTTACCTACTTTGCTGGAGTTGTGGACTATATCCTGATTATACTTTGTTTCACATCTAATATCCATAGTATGAATGAATACATACTATATTCGTCTTTCTGAGCCTGGGTTATCACACTCAGGATGGTTTTTCTAGTTACATCCATTTGCCTGCAAATTTCAAGATGCCATTGGTTTTTACTGCTGTGTGCTACTCTACTTTGTAAATATACCACATTCTTTTCTTATTTTACAGATTAATCCCAGTTTCCTCTCCCTCCTTCCCTCCAATGTCCCTTACTGCCCCTTAAATCTTATACACCCCGAGCACTGCACAGGTGATGCCTTCTAGGAAGGATCATCAAAATCTGTCAAGTCATTTGGAATAGGATCTAAGCCCTCCCCACTGTGGGTCTCAGTTAGAAGGCAAAGCTAGCCACAGAAAGCAACAAGTAGTAGTGATGCATTTCTTTAATTCCAGCAGACAGACTAGCTAGACATTGAAGCCAATTTGGGAGACAGAAACAGACGGATCTCTGTTAGTTCAAGGTCACACTGAGCTACAAGAAACTGATCCAGTTTAAAGAGAAACAGCCATACAAAGGTGAGCCTAACACTTGCAATGACACAAATTTAATCCCAGCACAAGGGAGGTGAAGACAAAAGCCATATGGCTGGGTGGAGAAGGTGATATAAGGTGGGAGGAGACAGGAACACCTAGGATTGCAGTCTGAGGCATGCTGTAAAGCAGTGCAGTCTGTATTGCATTCTGAGGAGTCATGGAGTCAGGATCACACATTTTGACCTGAGATAAGGACGGATTGCTGGCTGCTTTGAATCTCTGATCTTCAGCTTGAATCCCAATATCTGACTCTGGATTTTTATTATTCATTTGTAGCTGTGGATGCTGAGCAGTTCCTTGAATGTGTTTCCACCATTTGAGATTTTTCTGTTGAGGATGTTCTGTTTCGATATGTACCCTATTTTTAATTGGATATTTTGGCACTTTGGTGCATTTTGGTGTCTAATTTTATGACTTCTTTACATAATTTGGAGATCAGCCCTCTGTTGGGTGTGGGGGTGGTGAAGAACTTTTCCCATTCAGTAGCTCTTCTTTGAATTTCTGGTAGAATTCTGCACTGAAGCCATCTGGCCATGGGCTATTTTTTTTTTGTTGGGAGACTCTTGATGACTACTTTTATTTTGTTAGAGGTTGCAGATCTATTTAAATTGCTTATCTGTTCTTGATTTAATTTTGGTAAGTGATATCGATCCAGAAAACTGTTAATTTCCTTTAAAATTTTTAATTCTGCGGAGTACAGGTTTTCAAAATATGTTCTGATCATTCTCAGGATTTTTTCAGTGTCTGTTGTTATGGCCCCATTTTCATTTCTTATTTTGTTAGTTTGCATCATCTCTCCCTGCCTTTTGGTTAGTTTGGATAAAGTTTGTATATCTTGTTGATTTTCTCAAAGAACAACTCTTTGTTTCATTGATTCTTTTCTTTTTTTTTTTTTTCTTTGTTTCTACTTTATTGATTTTAGCACAGAAATTGAGTATTTTCTGGTGTCTACTCCTTCTGCATGAGTTTGCTTCCTTTTGCTCAGGTATGCTATAAATTCTGTAGTGTTAGTATTCTCCAGTTTCTTCATGTGGATACTTAGTGCTATGAACTTTCCTCATAGCAATGCTTTTAAAGTGTCCCATAGTTTGAGAATGTTGTGCCTTCATTTTCATTGAATTCTAGGAAGTCTTTAATTTCTTTCTTTATTTCTTCCTTGACCCAAGAATGATGGAATTGAGCTTTGTTCAATTCTACAAGTTTGTAGGAAATCCAAGAAAAAACAATCAGATAAAGGAAACAATTCAAACAGTTCAAGACTTGAAAACTGAATAGAGACAACAAAGAAAACACAATTTGAGGGAATGTTAAAAATAGAAAGTTTGTGTAAATGATAGGAACTACAGATGCAAGCATGACCACCACAATACAAAAGATTAAAGAGAGAATCTCAGGCATTGAAGTTAAACTAGAGGAAATAGATTCATTGACCAAAGAAAATGTTAAATCCGACAGATCTTTAACACAAAATATCCAGGAATTAGGGGACACTGTGAAAAGGCCAAACCTAAGAATAACAGGTATAGAAGAAGAAGTCCAGCTCAAAGATGCAGAAAATGTATTCAACAAAATCATAGAAGAAAACTTTTCCAAAATTATGAAATTACAAGAAACTTACAGAACACCAAAAAGTCCCTTCACCACATAATAATCAAAACACCAAACATACAGAATACAGAAGGAATATTAAGAGCAGTGAAAGAAAAAGGCCAAATAACATATAAAGTCAGACCTCTCAGAATTACACCTGACTTCTCAATGGAAACTCTGAAAGCCAGAAAGTCCTGGATATATGTTCTACAAGGTCTGATAGACCAAGGATGCCAGCCCAGACTACTACACTCAGCAAAGCTTTCAATCACTATATATATGGAGAAAAAAAGTTCATAACAAAACCATATTTTAAAAATATATATGCATAAACCCATCCCTACAGAAAGTACTGGCAGGAAATTTCTAATCCAAGGAAGTTAACTTCACTCAAAAAAACATAGGCAATATATAATCCCACATTACCAAAAGCAAAAAAAAAAAAAAGAAAAGAAAAGAAAAGGGAAATCTTCACACAATACCACCAAAAACAAACAAGAATCAACAATCAATGGTCAGTAATATCCTCTATTGATGTCATGTGGGGTTGGTGAATATCTTTTCCCATTCTGCAGGTTACTGTTTTGTCTTGTTGACTGTGTCCTTTGCCTTACAGAAACTTTTCAATTTCAGGAGGTCCCATTTATTAATCATTGATCTCAATGTCTGTGCTACTGGTGTTATATTCAGGGAGTGGTCTACTATACCAATTCATTCAAGGGTACCTCCCACTTTCTTTTCTAAGAGGTTAATTGTGGCTGGATTTATGTTGAAGCCTTTGATCCATTAGTTTTGTGCATGGTGATAGATATGGATCTATCTGGAGCCTTCTACAAGTCAGCATCCAGTTATGCCAGCACCATTTGTTAAAGATACTTTCTTTTTCCCATTGTATAATTTTAGCTTCTTTGTCAAAAATCAGGTGTTTGTAGGTGTATGGATTAATATCAGAACTTTCAATTCTATTCCAATAGTCTTCCTGTCTATTTTTGTGCCAGTACCTAGCTGTTTTCAGGATAATAGAGCTTGAAGTCAGGGATGGTGATGCCTTGGGAAGTTCCCTTATTGTACAGGGTTGTTTTGGCTATCCCAGGTCTTTTGTTTTACCATGTAAAGTTGGGTATTATTCTTTCAAGATCTGTGAAGAATTGTGCTAGGATTTTTATAGAGATTGCATTGAATCTGTAGATTGCTTTTGGTAGGATTGCTATTTTTACTATGTTGATCCTACCTATACAAGGACATGGGCTATCTTTCCATTTTCTGGTATCTTCTTTATTTCTTTCTTTAAAGACTCAAAGTTCTTATTATATAACTCTTTCACTTGTTTGATTAGCATTACCCCATGATATTTTAAGTCGTTTGTGACTGTTGTAAAAGGTGTTGTTTCTCTGATGTCTTTCACAGCTCCTTTATCCTCTATATATAGTAGGGCTACTAATCCAAACACTGATGAGGCAGAGGCAGACAGATCTCTAGGATTTTGAGGCCACCCTGATCAACAAAGTGTTTTTGACTTTTCAACAATCTTTAGAGTTTGAACTTTTAAGTCCTAATTAATCCATAATTATTGAGATTTTATAAATATTAATACTACTATTAAAAAATTTTAAATGTGACTTGGATTTCCTCTGTTGTTCTGCCATATATAAATAATATCTCTCCTATGCTCTCAGCATTCACGAAGTCACCCTGAAAGTAAAACCTTCAAGTGATAAGTCAACTGTGACTTTGAGACTGAATTCAAAGCCTTTAAAATTGAGATAAAATAACATATTGTAACTACTGGTCTGTTGTATTCTTTTAAAGCTGCTTATTTTTATAAAGCTGCATATATTTATAAAGTGATTATAAATATATGATTAATGCATTCAGTTATAGATCTTTTTTTTTTTTTCAAGGAAAAAAGGCTTTGTTTTTCTTTTTCTTTTTTTAAGTGTAAGAATACAAAGATAGTGGAGCACTGCACACACAGACCAAAATCCATTTCCTACTGGAAGGCTGTTTTTGTTGGGTCTTTTTTACTCTCTTATTTTACATATCAACCAAAGTTTCCTCTCCTTCCTCTCCTCTTGCTCCCTCCCATCAGAAGAGTTATTTTCCCACTATCAGATGCCCGTTCAGGCACCAAGTATCAAAAATTTTATAAGGCCAGCTTCTAAAATTTTCACTCATGGTCCAAGAAAAGGAACTTCAAATAAGTGAAGGAACTAAAATATGAGGGAAAATATGGCTCATACACAATTGCTTCTCTGCATGTTCCTTTGTTCTTCTTTTTTTCACCTCAAATGTTTTCAGCTTATATACCCTTACAACCAGCTATCTCCCAGTTCTTGAGGAATCCAGAACTAGAATTATTTTGCTGCATAAAACATAGATAAGAATCTTCACATAGGGTTGTTAAAGGTGGGAGTGGCCAGTGAACATCCCAGGAACTCCTTAAATGGAAGAAAGGTTAGTTGAGAGATTGAGTTATCAGGGAATTCTAGAAGTGGAACTAGAGTGCTAAACTACATTTTTAAGTGATTAGATGATAAGTTTATATTTAGAAAAAATAATGAGTAAGGCAAAGATTGTCGTTTTTTTACTCAGGTCTGCTTGTCTCCCAGCATAAACAGAGAGTAATGGGCAACCAGGCAACCTAGTAAACAACAGGGAAAATGCAAGTAGTTTTTTATCTGCTTGACATACTTTTGCTATAGTTTGCTGATAAGAGAAGCTTTTAGCACCAATTGCTTAGGGCTATTGGTCAAGGAAGAAATCTTAAATTTAATTTGCTGAAGAACCAGAGCATGGTTCCTTCCAGTGCTGTGGCCTCAGTTCTGTCACAGGCCTTCAAGAAACTTTTCTTTCCCCTAAGGATGAGCAAATGAGCTGATTACCTTTGTCTTTCTCTTCTCAGGGGAAATAGGAAGGAGCAGTAGATCTCTGAGCTAAAATCCTGAGTTAATAAAACAAAAAGTTTGGGAATCTTTTAGTGCAGGGTTAGTTTAGATTATCGCTTCCCTATCTGTCAGTGAGGTGAAACCAGGCCATGCTTATTTTTTCTATCCATCTAGGCAGCTATGAATCAACAACTTTGGCCATGTAGTAATTCTATGTCCTTGGATGCCTGGAAATGCTTTTGCCTGGGAATAAGCACTGACTAAATGCCTGTCAATTGCAGGTAATTGCAGGAAAGCAGATCTATGCAATTATAATGGAGAGGGGAACAAGGACCTGTTAGGGGGAAACAGTTCTCACACATAGGTAAGGAATGTAATCAGTAAAATAGAATCTGTTAGTGGAGAACAGGTTTTACATATAGCTAGGTAATGTAATCAGTGCACTCCAAATGCATAGAAGAAATTGTTCCCAGTAAGAGATCGTGCTAAACTGTGGGAAGTAAGCTACAGGAAGAACCTATCGCAAGAAACAATGAATTCAATCACAAGACTATAATGCCAGATACAACTTTTGTACTGGTTTTATCCTTCCAAATAATTTGTGATTCTTCTGAGTTGACTCCTGATACTATAGCTATATAAATACTGTGTGATCTTGTGGCTTGTAGCACCTTACCCCTCACCTCACCCCTTCCCTCTTATGCCCATCCACTTCTCCATCTCTACTTAGATGGGGGAAGGTCTCCCAAGGGTATCAACATAGCATGACACATCAACCTGAGGCAGGATCAAGCTCCTCCCACCTACTTCAAGGCTGAATAAGGCATCACACAACATGGAATACATTCAAAAGAGCCAGCTCATGCAACAGGAACAGGCCTGGCCCCACTGCTAAAGACCCTACATAAGACCAAGATACACAATTGCCATCCATATGGAAAGTGTCTAGGTTGGTACCAAGCCTACTCCCTAGCTGTCCATTCAGTGTCTGTGAGATCCCACAAACTCAGGTCAGCTGTCTCTATGGGTTTTCTCATCACAATCTTGGTCCCCACCCTTGCTCATATAATCCCCCCACCCTCTGTTCAACTGGATTCCCAGAGCTCAGCTGGACGCTTAGCTGTGGATCTCTGCATCTGCTTCCATCGGACAATCAAGTACTGGATGAAGGCTCTATGATTACAGCTAGGGTGATCACCACTCTGGTTATTAAGGCCACTTCAGGCACCCTCTCCACTATAACATTTTTGTGTAAATGTGAATTACCTTCATATTTTATTTTTCTTATTTTATGTTATATAAGAACTTCATAATCCATAAAATGTTTTGATAGAATCCACCCAATTTACCCTCTGCTAATTTGTATCTTTCCACTATATTTTACTCTTAACTTCATTTACTTACTTTCTTAACTGTACTGAATCTATTTAGTGCTACTTCCATGTAAATGAGTATATGATCATATACTATAGTATGAGTTCAGGAGAAACACCTAAGAGAAAACTGATTGTCCTTCCAGAACAGGAACCAATATATTCTCAGTTAGGGATAGGACTTCCCAACTCCCTTATGTGTCCATTCATTCAGTCACAGCCACATTTGTGCAATAGCCATGCCATGTAAACATTATTTTATAGCAGATGTTCATGATTCCCAGCTCTTACAATCTTTCTTCTCATATGTGATTATCCCTGAAGCTTGAAGTATGGGGCATAATATATGTGGTTCATTTATAGTGAAGCACTCTGTAATCTATTAGTTTCTCTCTGAATATTGAGTAGTTTAGGTTCTCCACATTAGTCATTTTCTACTTTAGAAAGCAAATTTTCAGTTTAGCATTGGTTGAAACACTAATCAATGAACAAAAGAATAAGAACTTGGGGAAAACTTGAACCTGATCATGAAAGTCTTGCTTTACCCCCATACACACAACATTCATGTCACTTTTATACGACTGGCCATAAATTGTCAGAGTAGTCCTTAATTAAAATGTATTAGGCTCACTATTAACACTGCTCTAATTTTCTCCCCTATCATCAATAGAAACTTCAAGTACTATGAAACCTAGCCAATAGCATTAAAGTTTTGAAGTGAGCATCTGTTTAGTTCCTACAAGATCTGTGATTGAGGGATGTCTTCACCAACAGAGAATCATCTAAATCAATTAGAATGTCCTATGATATTCAAGGAATTCCACTGAGTAACATTTTAAGAGAGGTAACTCATTTCTAGCACTGAACATTTTGTTTGACTGAATATGCTGTCTGGACAAGGCAGTATCATCCCATTATAGCAATGTTCCACTTAAACTCCCTTTTTATATGTATACATATATATTTCAGTAAAAGTACAGTTAAGCTAGCATTATCATATGAGAGAGAATCTGTGATGTTTGTCTTTATCTGGATTTACTTAATAAGAATGACAG
The DNA here is from genome assembly GCF_943737965.1 of Phodopus roborovskii. NCBI lineage: Eukaryota > Metazoa > Chordata > Mammalia > Rodentia > Cricetidae > Phodopus > Phodopus roborovskii. Next base: position 33,067,220 of record NW_026125281.1, read on the forward strand.
TTTCCACCTCTGTCTATTTATCTGCAACTTTTATTTCAATTTCCTTGATAGATGAATAATATATCCTATTGGAGATATTAAAGACTTATCAAAGAACATCTAGGCTATTTCCATTTCCTTGCTATAGGTAATAAAGGGCCAACAATAATAGATTGGCAAGTATTTCTGTAGAATGATATAGAATCATTATAGATATGCCCAGGTATGGTATAGATGCACAATATGGTATATCTACTTATTACTTTTTATGGAACCTTCTTACTGAATAGTAGCTATATCAGCTTGCATTCACACCACTGAGTGAGATGTGTGTGTGTGTGGGGGGTGTGTGTATGTATACTCCTTCTATTTTTGAAGAAGTATATTAAATGTATTCCTCACATAATATACTCATTTATTTTCTTTTTTTTATTTATTTTATATAACCAAGTCCATTTAAATGAAAACAAACACTTATAGGCAATCTTTGGGAATTAGGGCGTCGTTCTTTCCAAACTTCTTCCTGCTAGTAAAGGGTACTGTCATGGGGGAATCTAAGAAGATGCAGAAATCCTGGCTGTAGTCTGTAAGGCTGCTTTGTCCAGCTGTTTTGAATGTAGGATCACCTGGTACTCTGTTTCAGGCAGTATGGCTTGATCAAACCACATTAGTCTGGAAGGAATCCACAGCTTTTCATTTTCTGTTGAAACAAAACTAGAAATCCTTTTCCCCAGTAACTTGTCCTTGAACTTAAATTTTGGAGTCAAAGTATTTTTTTTAATTTAATTTATTATTTTACATGTCAATCCCAGTTCCCTCTCTCTCCCTCCCTCCCTTTTACCCTCTCTGCCCTCTCACATGCACCCTAACCACCCTCCCCTCCACCATCCCCCAATTCCATATGTAGGGGAATGCCATCCAGTTGGGATCATGTAGATCTGAAAAGTCATGTGAAGTAGGGACTAGGGGGCTTCTCTTCTGTCTCTAGGTTAAGGCAGTTATCCCTCCATGGGGGATGTGTTAGCAAGGTCCTTTTGTGCACCAGGGATACATCCTGGTTCCACTGTCTCAGGTCCCTTATAGACTGCTCAGTCCTTCTGGCTGAGACCCATATTCAGGGGGACCTGAGTCAGTCCCATGCTAGCTTCCCAGCTATCAGTCTGGTGGCCTGTTAGCTCCTGCTTGTTCAGGTAAGCTGTCTCTATGTGTTTCTGCCACCTGGTCTTGCCCTCTCCATCTGCATCTGGGTTCTACTTCGACTCAGTGTTTATGTATGGGTGTTTGCTACTGTTTCCAACAGGCGTTAGATGAGGGCTCCATGGATAAGTTCTCATTTATTTTCATAGTTGAGTGTTTTAACAAAATAGAGTCAAGTTTATTCATTCTGAGACTTTCAAAACTGCATTTTCATTTCCTTTACAATGCTTTCAAAGTATAGTTTACTTTGTATTAAGGGACTATGATTTATAGTCTAGAGACCATTATTAGGATTTTTGTCAAAGAATGTGGCTACCTTTAGCTCTTGTCCTAAGAAGTTGCCTAAGGCAACATTTCCTTAGCTGAGGCAATTTCAAGAAAACCCACCACTGACTCTGTCATGTGGCTATTAGTAATCACTCTAATGCAGCTCTATAATGAAGAAGAGTAAACAGGACATAAAGAAATAAGAATGTACAGCTTGAGGCAAAACCGAGTACCAGGAAATTTGATGTTGGAACCAAGTCTTGTGCTTAAGGAGATAAGACAAGGCCAAATGTGAAATGAAATAAAACTAGTAGTGCCCTCTAAGAAAGACCACACCAAGTGAATCTAGCAGTTTTTAAAAGAAGAAACTGGCCAAAAAAACAAAAACAAAAACAACAACAACAAAAAATTATTGTCTGCTCCTAAAAGTAATGACAAACCAAAGATTAAGCACATATTATTCAGAGTACTCCAGGCTCCATATCAAACAGGCAGCTGGACTTAGCAGTGCCAGCTATACGGTACAGAATGTAGAGGCATGAGGGATATACTAGTAAAGGGGTTGTGGAATCTTCCTCCAGGGTTAAGGAAAGCCATTTAAGCTATATGTATAGCAGATAAGTCATTTCATCAAGGCTCAGAGAGGTCATTTTATGAAGATGTCAAATAAAACATCTATTCCATTTTGGACCCAAGGAAGTTGCAGATATGAGAGCCATTGTATATCTGCAAAGGATACCTGTGTTTATACAGTGTATGTAAATCACAAGATAAAGAAATGTGTTATAGCTGGGCAGTGGTGGTGTATGCCTTTAATCCCAGCACTCTGGAGGCAGAGGCAGGCCATCCCCATGAGTTCAAAGCCAGCCTGGTCTACAAATCTAGCTCCAATACAGGCCCAAAGCATTACAGAGAAACCCTGTCTCCGAAAAAAAAAAAAAGTGTGCTATAGTGAGCAAAGTTAGAATGGTGAATCTGCTTATGATATTTGATAGCTGATGTAGAGCTACAGGATTTGGCATTTTTCCTGCTGATTTCTCTTCTTGACTTGGTCCAGTATTTCTTCACTATGCTTTCATTCCTCTCTTTGGGGCTGGTAATGAACATTCTATGCCATTTTAATGCCATAAGTATATAATTTGATTTATTTATTTGCAGGTAGATTATCTTGAGTTTTACAAAAGACTAAATAGTTTGGCCTTTTAGGAGGCCTTTTTTTCTTTTTTCTTTTATTATATTTTATTTTATATAACAAAGTCCAATTAAATGAAAACAAACATTTATACACAATATTTGGGAATTTGGGCGTCGTTCTTTCCAAACTACTTCCTGTAGGTAAGGGGCGCTGTCATGGGGGGATTCGAAGAAGATTCAGAAATCCTGGCTGTAGTCTGTAGGGCTGCTTTGTCCAGCTGTTTTGAATGTAGGATCATTAGGAGGCCTTTTTAACTCATGTTATTTCTATAAGCCTGTGAATGCTAAGGAGTGGAATGTAGTGATTTGGATGAGAAATCCCCCAAAGGCTCATGTATTTGAATAATTGGTCCACAGTTCGAGAAACTGTTTGGAAGTAATTATGAGGTATGGTATATTTGGAGATGTGTTACTATAAGCAGGCTTTGAGGATTTAAAAATCCTTACCATTTGCATATAGCTCTCCTCTCTCTCTCTCTCTCTCTCTCTCTCTCTCTCTCTCTCTCTCTCTCTCTCTCTGCCTCACACTTGTAGATCAAGATATAAATCTATAACTATTGCTCCAGTGCCATGCCCGCCTTCCTGCCTGTTGCTATGGAAGAGTCGGGGGTTGGGGGATGTTGAGAATTGAATGGGAGGAGAGGGGAGGATAAACTGTGTCAGTATGTAAAATAAATTAATAAGATTAATAAATAATTCTCAATGAAACACTGTCAAATAAAACTCAAGATCATGGAAAGTGAACCTCCTCCCACTCTACCTCCATCTTCTAGAGACTAAATCTTAGTTAGTGCCCAGCTTAAAAGGCTCTGAGGTTCTGCATATGGTCCATTTACATTCCTATATGTCAGTAAGAGAGACCTTAAAACTCTACCCCAAAGACCATACCAGGCTGGGATTCATATTGGCTATTTTTACTATCTTTCCTTTCTTCTACTGGGATAGCTCCAGTATCACCCTCAGCTCTGTGGCAGCCTACTGATAGGTGGTCATTCACTCACCTCAACTTCATTCACTAGATACTCCAATTATTAGCAGAGACACAGTATACACATTGCCCGAGTCTCACCCTGTGTCTCCAGACATACTCTGTCCAATTACAGGATAATAGCAGGAGACAAACACATACAACTTTCTGAGGCCCCTGCCTCTTGATGTGGAATAAATCCACAGCTCTTTTCCATAGACCCTCTGAGCCTTATTTCCTTACCATTTCAATTTCTCCGCCATCTACAGACCTGCAGAAGCATATCCATCAAGAAACTCACAGCCACTATCAGGTCCAGAGATGGCTTGCAAGTTAATACCTTTACTGGTAATAAGCTTAACTTTTCAGGATTTCAACATATATTGAAGGCTATCTGAAACATTGAGTGTTATGAATTAATCAAATAATGATTCTTGGACTTGTTATTAGCAGACAGCTCTTTCTGGACTAAAAAAACTACAGCCTTTAAGTCACTTCAATTAATCCCATATAATAAATATATATATATATATATATATATATATATATATATATATATATTCATTCTGTCAGTTTTGTTTCGCAAGAGAACCATGACTAATACCGAGGGTATTCCATTTCTTGATTTCTGCTGCCATCTCTGGACCTGATGTTACCTTCTTTCAGATGACTGTAGCATGTGTCAAATTGACATAAAACTCTCAAGGTCCATAATAGAGGACATAAGAAATATTAGTAGTAAGATTTGTATGCATTTTAGCAAAGGCTTTCCTCATAGACCTCTGACCTTCCTTTCATGGGGGGGCAGTTATGGGTCTTCAAACTGGTTCAAGACATAAATTTATTCCTGGGCCAAGATTCCTTCTTGCCATTATTCAATGTTTTTTTTTCTTTCATTTTTGAGAACTCTTCTGCTTACACAAATTAAAAAAAAATGCAGTAGGTTTCTTATCTATGTCATACCTATAAATACCATGATTGATAAACCAGTACTAAAACTCCATACAGATCATGCCACCATAAAATTCACATTGCCTCTGCAGACTATTACTGGTCAGGACATTGTGTGCAATGTTGTCTTTATACTGCTCATTATGGTAACTATGATAACTATGGTCATGTTACCTTTAGGAATTCAGTGCTGCTGTGTGACTATTGCTACTTCAGTCCCCAATTAAACCTATCACAGTTAATTCATCTAACTGAGCAACAACAATTATCATTCCAGCGCAATGAAAGTGGAAACCCCAGAATCAGCTGACCTAAACAAGGGGGAGCTCAAGCACCCCAGTCTGATAGCTGGGAAACCAGCATAGGACTGACCCAGACCCTTTGAATGTGGGTGTTAGTTAGGAGGACTGGGCAGTCTACAGGGCCTCTGGTAATGGATCAGTATTTATCCCTAGTATATGAGTGGACTTTGGGAGCCCATCCCATATAGAGGGATACTCCCTCACCTTAGACACATGGGGGAGGGCCTAGGCCCTGCACCAAATAATAGGACAGAATTTGAAGACTCCTCATGAAAGGCCTCACACTCCCTGGGGAGCATCAAGGGGATGGGCTGGCTTGGTGGGGGTGATGGGGAGGGTGGGAGGGTGAGGGAACTGGGATTGACATGTAAAACAAGCTTGCTTCAAATTTAAATTTATAAGGGGGAAAAGGTGGAAATAACAGAGCTCTTCAGGTGCGGTGGTGTCCCTTTCACCATTTTGCATTACATAGGATTAATGAAAGGCTTGTGTTCTGAGCCTCCCAACTGTGGAGGATTAGATTGTATGCAGGATACCCACTCCAGCATTGCAATTTCCCTGAACCTCGAAAAATTCCTTCATCAACCCTAAGCTAAAGAATATCAGACATCACCTAATTTTAGAAGGCCATCATTTGACAAATGATTCAGGGAAACATTCAAACAAACTTTAAACCATTTTTTTATATATAAATTTTTACTTAAATTAGAAACAACCTTAATTTACACATAAATCTCAATTCCCTTTCTTTCCCATCCTCTCATGCCCCTCACCAACTCCCCATCCTACCTCCATCCACTCCCCATGGAGGGTATGGCCTTCCGGAAGGGGGGGATCATCAAAGTCTGTCACATCATTTGGGGCCTGGCCCAGTCCCTTCCCCATGTATCTAGACCAAGAGAGTATTCCCTCTATGGGGAGAATGAGCTCTCAAAATCCATTTGTGCACTAGGGATAAATACAGATTCCACTCCCAGAGGCCTCATAGCTTCCTAAGTGACACCATGTTGAGAGGGCCTGGTTCAGTCCTATAAGCATTTTTTTTTTTTTTAACTGTGGAAGTGTTCATATTAAACTTAGAATTCCACTCATTTGTTCCATATCAATAAACTTAACCTGATGCATCCATGTGTTCTATCCCCCCATTATCCTGCAACTTTGAAATTCATTTCCACACATACACCACAGACTTCTGCTTGAATGGATTAGTAAACTCATTAAGCTCTTTAGTGGTATAGTACATTTCTTCAAGCACTGTATTTTCTCCCATCTAGGAGCCTGCTTAGCCTTATGTCTGGTAATAGTTCCAGAGGCAGCTGTTGCTAGGCCCCAAGGAGCATCAGTATTTCATGCCTGGTGTCTCCTTTAGAGAAAGTCACTCCTGTCTTAGCAGATGATGAAATATTTATGCCTGCAAGGCAATATTGCATGTGGTGGGACTGTGGGCATTTCTTCTGTTAAGGGTAGAGATATTTCTTCCTCAGGTGAAATAAACCCTGGAGTATCTGGTTTCAAAATTCTCAACCTCAGTGGGCTATTAGCACACATCTCTATCACATGTTACAACATCTCATTCTTTACCAAATAAGGTCCTCATTTTAGGCAATGACACCCTCCAAGTCCAGAACATAAGTATTCCTCAGAATTGAGTCAATCATATAATGCGTGTTTCCATTTGATTTTTTTTTTTTTTTTTTTTGTAACTTGAGTCATGTGGCTACTGGAGTAAAGATTCTACTCCAGAGCACATTGATGAGTAAAGATTCTCCTCCAGAGCACATTGATAAAATGTTACTCTGTTTATATGCACCCAGATCTGGTCAATTTTACCACTGAGTTCATTGTTATTCTTCTTCATCATATCCTGAGATGCTAAAATTGCTTAATTTCATGAAGGAACTAATTGTTTCCCTTTGTAAATTTGTCCAGATATGCTAGATACAAACAACAAGCATCATTATTTTTTGTTTTTTTAATAAATGATCAATAGTTTTACATGTAATCACTAAATTCCTTTCAACTTGCAATCATGGAATCAGGACAATCAAATGCATTTGTCTTGATAAGTTTGTAAAATAATTCAAACGATGGGATTTTAGGTTTCTCCAAGAGTCTAGGGAAGGCTATAATAACTCTAATAATTGTATAGGCTAAAGATTGCAAAGCCTATTCCAGCTCCATTAAACCAATCCTGTTACCAAAATCTGTCTCAGTTTGGATTCTTTAGAGAAACAGAAATGATGGAATAAGCATATGTGAATATGTATATATAAGTGGTTTCCTCTTCCATGTCCTTCATATAGGTTACCAATTGACGGTATGGCCCAGAGATTTAAGACAGATCTTCCCACCTCAAAAGATTGGATTTAGAGTGGCTCTTCACATCTCACACGTTTCAATCAAAAAAGATATATCATAAATTACAGATGCAGTAAAATGAACAAATAAAAATAGATGTCATGCAGATTAAATAAAATTTAAAAAATTACACACACACACATATATCACAATAAAATATTTAAAGTTATATACTCTGAATTTTGAATTTAAAAATCATGCAAATGTTAAAAATTGGGGTTTGAGGAGTGGTTAATGGGTAAGAGCACTGGATGCAGTGGTTAAGAGCAGAGGATGCATGTTCAGTTCCTAGCACTCACAGAGTAAAAGCCTTTTTCAACTTGAATTCCAAGGAATCTGAGGGCTTCTGTTGTCCTCTGTGGACTCTGAATGCACATAGTGCAGGCAAAATACCTATACAAATTATATATATATATATATAATTTGTATATTAAAATTATACTACTATGCATTTTATGGAGTATATATTCATTCATATATAATATATAATTAAATTGTACAATACAAAATTAGTAAACATAAAAACTACTATAAGAGATGGTTCAGTAGGTACAAGTGAATGCTACACAAGCATGATGATCAGATATCAAAAAATTCCAGTTACTATCATGCACAATTCTGTTGATAAACTTAGGACTGGAGATGGTAGAGGGGGGAAGATAAAAGATCCTGAGGTTTGCTGGACATCATATTAGCTTCAGCTACATTCCCAAGGGAGTAAGGCATAGTGTAATAGAGTATGACATTTGATGCCTTCTTCTGGCTTATATATGTACAAACTTTCATGCCCAGTAACACACATATAGACTACATATATACCTGCAATAGTATTATATTCACTGACACAGAGTTTATGGGGTCAAATATTGTGAGAAAGAAAATGAACAATGTAGTGAAGTACAAATGTAATAATGTTTATATCTCATGGGTATAATGACTTCTCGTAATCCTATCTCCATGAAACATGTCAGAATAGTAAATAGTAATTTGTTTAATATATATATATATATATATATATATATATGTAAAGTTTTAAGATCTTTAAAATAGAGGCTATAAATATTTTCAAAATTGTGAATAAGAAAATACATGAAAAAGATAGTGAAATCAGTACTATAGAATTATTATAGCCAATTGATAGTTATTGCTGTCACTACTGGTAGGTTACCCCTGCTACAGTGGATGCCTCTCTACCCATGTACATATTGACACCACTCATTTGAAATAGCATCATTATTGACAAAAATAAAGTGAATATCAAGTTGAGAGCAGGACAGGTTAGGAGGTGATTAATGGGAGATATATGGGGAAAATGAATGATATGATATATATCATTCATAATATATATATATGTATAATGCTCAGAGTATATTTTTATCTTTTTTCATCAAACTTTATATTTTATTTTTTATTTCATTTTATATTCCAATCACAGTTCTCCCTCTCCACCCTCTCCTCCCTCTGCCCTCCATCACCTCCCTGTTAGCCCACCCCCAGTCAACTCCTCCTCACCAGTAAAGGCTTGCATGAAGGGTCAACATAGTCTAGTACAATAAATTTGGGCCCCTCTCCCATGCATTAAGACTGAGAATGACATCCTATCATTGGAAATGGATTACAAAAACTAGCTAATATTCCAGGATTATATAGTGGCCCTATGGCCTCTGAGCATGGCATGTGACCCTAAGGAGTGGGTTCCAACAAGCTAGCTCATGTGCCAAGTTTGTATTGCAGTCACACTGCCAGGGGTCCCTCTGATAGTCTGAGCTTAACCACTGTCTCCCATATATGGAGGGCCTACTTTGATCATCTGGAGTCTCCACATTGTAGGTGTAGAGTTTGTTAGTTTCCATGAGCTTGGGTCAGCTATCTCTATATTTCTCCATTATGGTCTTGATTGTTCTCCACTGCTTATATGATCTCTCATTCCTCTCTTTACTCAGTTGCTAGAGTTCAGCCTGGTTCTTGATTGCAGATTCCTGCATCTGGTTCCATTGGATGAAGGCTCTATGATGGTGTGCTCTTCAATTGATTTCAGGGGTAGGCCAGTTCAGACATCTTCTCTACTATTGCTAGGAGCCTTAGTTGGGGTTCTCCTCGTGGATACTTTGGAGTTACCCTAGCACCAGTTTTCTCCCTAAGCCCATAGTGGTTCTCTCTATTAAGGTATCTTTTTCTTTGCTCTTCCACAGCATCACTCCCTTCCTAGGCCATCGTGTTTCCTCTTGTTCTTATCCCTCTCTCACCTTCCCCTTACCACCATCCGTGTTTGCCCTACAGATATCATCTAATTTCTCTTTCCAGGGTAATCCCAGTGCCCTTCTTAGAGTTCTCTTTGTTACCTAGCTTCTCTGGAGCTGTGGACTTTAGACTGGTTATCCTTTATTTTACTTCTAATATCCAACTATGAGTGGACACATACCATGTTTTCTTTCTGAGTCTGCCTGTTACCTCACTCAAGATGGTTTTTCTAGTTAGATCCATTTGCCTGTGAATTTCATGAGGTCAACATTTTTTACCATTGAGTAGTACTCCATTGGGTAAATGTACCACATTTTCTGTATCCATTCTTCAGTAGAAGGATATCTAAGTTGTTTCTAGGTTCTGGATATTTCCAATAATGCTGCTATGAACATTGTGAAGCAAATGTCCTGTGGTATGATTGAGCATCCTTTGGGTAAATGTCCAAGAGTGATATTTCCAGTTTTCTGAGAAACTGCCATACTGATTTCCAAAATGGCTGTAAAAGTTTGTACTCCCACCAGCAGTGGAGGATTGTTCCCCTGACTCCAATATGAGTTGCCCTCAGTATTTTCTATTTTAGCCATTTTGAAAGTCATACGATTGTATGTCAGAGTTGTTTTGATTTTCATTTCTATGATGATTAAGGATGTTGAACACTCCCTTAAATGTCTTTTGTTCATTTGAGATTATTCTAGTGAGAATTCTCTAGTGAGAGGGCAGAGAGAGTAAAAGGGAGGGAGGGAAAGAGGGAAGGAGGGAAGAGGGAAAGGGAGAAGGAGGGAAGGAGGGAACTGGGATCGACATGTAAAATTAAAAAAATTAAAAAAAATGCTTTGACTCCAAAATTTAAGTTCAAGGACAAGTTACTGGGGAAAAGGATTTCTAGTTTTGTTTCAACAGAAAATGAAAAGCTGTGGATTCCTTCCAGAATAATGTGATTTGATCAAGCCAGACCACCTGAAACAGAGTACCAGGTGACCCTACATTCAAAACAGCTGGACAAAGCAGCCTTACAGACTACAGCCAGGATTTCTGCATCTTCTTAGAATCCTCCATGACAGTGCCCCTTACCAGCAGGAAGTAGTTTGGAAGGAACGACGCCCAAATTCCCAAAGATTGTCTATAAATGTTTGTTTTCATTTAAATGGACTTGGTTATATAAAATGAATAAATAAATAAAAAAGATGAGGGTTAGGAGAAAATGAAGGACCAGGAGGATTGAGTTGGGGACGAATAGAGCAGAGGAAGAAATGAGATAATAGAGGGAGCCATCATAGATTTGAAGAGAAAACTGGCAATAAGGAAATGTACAGAGACCTACAAGGATGACACCAATTATGATAATGAGCAATAGTGGAGAGGCTACTTTAAATGTTTTTTTCCTGATAATAAGAAGTAAACTTATTTTGTATGTAATAATTAATTGGCATATTCCCAATGAAAAATAGACCTGGGGTTTAGCAAGATTATTTTAATTTCATCACAAATTGTTTGCTCTTTTTAATGAGACTGTTAAATCTTCAGAAACATTGCTTTTTTGTTTATAGATATGTGTCTTTAGTAATTATTTAGAACTTTGTGCTTCAATTATGACTTCCTGTGTGTGTCATATGCAAACTCTTGTCTATTCAGTACAGATTTTTCAATTTTAGAATACAGGCTTTTAATATATGACTTAATGTTCTTTCAATTTTATATATTTTCATGTTTTTATTTCATTTAGTGGATGATCTACTTAATAATTAGAATTAATGTGAATACATTTTATAGATCCAGAGAAAATTTATAAAAAACTTCCCATTACTAAATTAAAAGGCAAAACTACAAATATATCCAGGAAGTAAACTGTTAAAACCAAGACTTTTTTAAATATAAAGTATAAAGTAAAATACTGTCAACTGTACCATTGTCCATTTTTCCCTAGGAGTAGTGTCAATATGTCATTGTTTTCTGTCATTACCTTCTGCCTGTGTTCTTCACAAGCATTTTCAACTTATGAGCTCACTTTTTTCTTTTTTTTACTTTACTTGGTTCTATTTTTCTTTCAATAAATGCCTTCAAAGTCTCAAAATATATTGAAAAGTTTAACACCATATATATATATATATGACCAAGTCCACTTTAATGAAAACAAACATTTATAGAAAATAATTGGGAATTTGGGCTTTGTTCTTTCCAAACTACTTCCTGCTGGTAAGGGGCGCTGTCATGGGGGATTCTAGGAAGTTGCAGAAATCCTGGCTGTAGTCCATAAGGCTGCTTTTTCCAGCCATTTTGAATGTAGAATCACCTGGTACTGTTTCAGGCGGTCTGGCTGAACCACATTAGTCTGGAAGGAATCCACAGCTCTTCATTTTCTGTGGAAACAAAAATAGAAATCCTTTTCCCCAGTAACTTGTCCTTGGACTTAAATTTTGGAGTCAAAGCATTTTCTTATTTAATTTATTATTTTACATGTCGATCCCAATTCCCTCTCCCTCCCTCCCTCCTTCCTTCCCTCCCTCTCTCCCTTTTACCCTCTCTGCCCTCTCACATGCACTCTAACCACCCTCCCCTCCCATCCCCCCACCACAATTCCATATGTAGGGGAATGCCATCCAGTTGGGGTCATGTAGATCTGACAGGTCATGTGAAGTAGGGACTAGGGCTTCTGTCCTGTCTCTAGGTTAAGGCAGTTATCTCTCCATGGGGGATATGTTAGCAAGGTCCTTTTGTGCACCAGGGATACATCCTGGCTCCTTTGTCTGAGGTCCCTTAGACTGCTCAGTCCTTCTGGCTGAGACCCATATTCAGGGGGGCCTGAGTCAGTCCCATGCTGGCTTCCCAGCTATCAGTCTGGTGGCCAGTTAGCTCCTGCTCGTTCAGGTCAGCTGTCTCTATGTGTTTCTGCCACCTGGTCTTGTCCTCTCCATCTGCATGTGGATTCTACTTCAACTCAGTGTTTATGTATGGGTATTTGATCCTGTTTCCAACAGATATTAGTTGAGGGCTCCATGGATAAGTTAGTTGCTGATCTCACTATCCGGGAAGGGCAATTATGGTAGCCTTTCCATGGAAGCTCAAAATGTTAATTGGCGGCAGTCTTGTAGTTCTCTAGACCGTTTTTTGTGTTCAATTTTATCTTCAAACCAATATTGACTCCCTCTTTTATGCTCTCTCTCTCTCTTTCTCTGTCTCTCTCTGTCTCTCTCTCTCTCTCTCTCTCTCTCTCTCTCTCTCTCTCTCTCTCTCTCTCTCTCTCTCTCTCTCTTTCCTGTCTTCTATTCCTAACCAGGCTCAATCTTCCTGGTTGCATGTGTTGTGTTTTCCTTTTCTCCTCCTTGTTTTCTCCTACTTCTCTCTCCATTCGCTGCCCCCCCACACTTCCTCTGTGCTCTGGGGGACTTGTCCCTTCCCGGTTCTGTGAGGGACTTTATATGAATCTCTTAGAACACATCTTGTATCCTATTTGCTCTGGTGGTATGAATTATAGGACTGTGATCCTTTGCTATTGGTCTAAAATCCATATATGAGTGAGTACATACTGTGTTCCTCTTTTTGTGACTGGGTTACCTCATTCAGGATGGTTTCTTCAAGTGCCATATACTTGCCTGTGAATTTCAAGATACCATTATTTTTTTTTTCTGCAGAGTAGTATTCCATTGTGTAGATGTGCCACATCTTCATTAACCATTCTTCAATTGAGGGGCATCTAGGTTGCTTCCAGTTTCTTGCTATTACAAATAGTGCTGCTATGAACATAGTTGAACAGATGTCTTTGTTCCATGCATGTGGATCATTGGGGTATATGCCTAAGAGGGGGATTGCTGGGTCCTGTGGTAAACTAATTCCCATTTTCCTGAGGAACCGCCATACTGATCTCCAAAATGGCTGTATGAGTTTGTACTCCCACCAGCAGTGGAGGAGTGTTCCACTTTTTCCACATCCTCTCCAACATGAATCATCATTGGTGTTTCTAACTTTAGCCATTCTGGCAGGGGTAAGATGGTATCTCAAAGTTGTTTTGATTTGCATTTCCCTGATAGCTAAGGATGTGGAGCATTTTCTTAAGTGTCTTTCAGCCTTTTTGATTTCCTCCATTGAGAATTCTTTCTTCAGTTCTGTACCCCATTTTTTAATAGGGTTATTTGGTGTTTTGTTGACTAGTTTCCCGAGTTCTTTGTGTATTTTGGAGATCAGCCCTTTGTAGGATATAGGATTAGTGAAAATCTTTTCCCAGTCAGTGGGCTGCCGTTTGGTCTTGTCCACTGTGTCCTTTGCCTTACAGAAGCTTCTAAGTTTGAAGAGGTCCCATTTATTAATTGTTTCTCTCAGTGTCTGTGCCCCTGGAGTTATGTTCAAGAAGCGGTCTCCTATACCAATTTGTTCAAGGGTACCTCCTACTTTCTCTTCTAAGAGGTTCAATGTGGCTGGATTGATTTTGAGGTCTTTGATCCATTTGGACTTGAGTTTTGTGCATGGCGACAGACATGGGTCTATCTGCAGTCTTCTACACACCCTCATCCAATTGTGCCAGCACCATTTGTTGAAGATGCTGTCCTTGCCCCATTGTATAATTTTAGCTGTTTTGTTGAAAATCAGGTGTTCATAGGTGTTACACCATATTTTTATCCCATCCCTAGGAGAATGAGGCATGGGCTCATAGCCAGCCTGTATTAAACAGTGAGTTCTAAACCAGGGTGGTATATAAAGTGAAATTCTGAACCTCAAAAATGACCTTCAAAAATCATAGTTCATTATGAATATAGAAGACATGAGATATGAGTCAAAAAAAATCGAGCACTCTTAGTCCTGGGGAAGAAGGAGAAAGTGCTTTATTGGTGTGTTCTATGCATTATTCTTAATCTCTAGAACAGAAATTATGAAATTTTGGTCATAATATAAGTCATTTAATGAAAAATATTATGTGAACTAGAAAGATAGGTTTAAGATCAAAGCACTTCCTGCTTTTTCTGTTGACTAAATTTCACTTCTAAACACGCACTTTGAGTTGTTCAAAAATGTATGTCTAGCTCTACACTGTCTAATGTACACTTCTGGCCTCTGTAGATATAAACACACACACACACACCCTCACATGTACTCATATACAAACACACACACCACAATAACGAAATATTTTTCTTTTTTTTTTTATGCATATAGAGTATTTTTTATTTAATTTTATATAACAAAGTCCAATTAAATGAAAACAAACATTTATACACAATATTTGGGAATTTGGGCGTCGTTCTTTCCAAACTACTTCCTGCTGGTAAGGGGCGCTGTCTTGGGGGATTCGAAGAAGATTCAGATATCCTAGCTGTAGTCTGTAGGGCTGTTTTGTCCAGCTGTTTGGAATGTAGGATCAGCTTGTACTCTGTTTCAGGCGGTCTGGTGTGATCAAACCACATTAGTCTGGAAGGAATCCACATCTTTTCATTTTCTGTGGAAACAAAAATAGAAATACTTTTCCCCAGTAACTTGTTCTTCAACTTAAATTTTGGAGTCAAAGCGGTTTTTTTTTTTTTTTTTTTTTTATTATTATTATTTTACATGTCGATCCCAGTTCCCTCTCCCTCCCTCCCTCCCTCCCCCCAAGCCCTCCCTCCCTCCTTCCCTCCCTTTTACCCTCTCTACCCTCTCCCATGCACTCTAAACACCCTCCCCCTCCCAACCCCCCACCACAATACAATATGTAGGGGAATGCCATCCAGTTGGGGTCATGTAGATCTGACAGGTCCTGTGAAGTAGGGACTAGGGCTTCTCTCCTATCTCTAGAATAAGGCAGTTATCCCTCCATGGGGGATATGTTTGCAAAGTCCTTTTGTGCACCAGGGATACATCCTGGCTCCACTGTCTGAGGTCTCTTAGACTGCTCAGACCTTCTGGCTGAGACCCATATTCAGGGGGGGTCCGAGTCAGACCCCTGTTGGCTTCCCAGCTATCAGTCTAGTGGCCCTTAGCTCCTCCTTGTTCAGGTAAGCTGTCTCTATGTACTTCTACCGCATGGTCTTGTCCTCCATCTGCTTCTGGGTTCTAGTTTGACTCAGTGTTTATGTATGGGTGTTTGCTCCTGTTTTCAACAGGCATTAGTTGAGGACTCCATGGAGAAGTTAGTTGTTGATCTCACTCTCCGGGAAGGGCATTTATGATAGCCTTTCCACGGAAGCTGAGATTGTTAGTTGGGAGCAGTCTTGTAGTTCCCTCGACCTTTCTTTGTGTTCAACTTTATCTTCAAACCAATATTGGCTCCCTCTTTTATGTTCTCTCTCTCTGTCTCTGTCTCTCTCTCTCTTTCCTATTTTCCATTCCTAACCAGGCTCAATCCTCCTGGTCACACATGCCTTCCTCTACTCCCTCTCATTTTCTCCTACTTCTCTCTCCATTAGCTGTCCTCCCCCCACTATACCTGAGGTCTGGGGGACTTGTCCCTTCCCAGTTCTGTGAGGGACTTTATATGAATCTCTTAGAATACAACTTGTATCCTAGTTCCTCTGGTGATGTGAATTATAGGCTGGTGATCATTTGATCTAGGTCTAAAATCCATGAGTGAGTACATACTGTGTTCCTCTTTTTGTGACTGGGTTACCTCATTCAGGATGGTTTCTTCAAGTGCCATCCACTTGCCTGCGAATTTCAAGATACCATTATTTTTTTCTGCAGAGTAGTATTCCATTGTGTAGATGTGCCACATCTTCATTAACCATTCTTCAATTGAAGGGCATCTAGGTTGCTTCCAGGTTCTTGCTATTACAAATAGTGCTGCTATGAACATAGTTGAACAGATGTCTTTGTTGCATTGATGTGAATCCTTTGGGTATATGCCTAAGAGGGGGGATTGCCGGGTCCTGTGGTAAACTAATTCCCATTTTCCTGAGGAACCGCCATACTGATCTCCAAAGTGGCTGTATGAGTTTGCACTCCCACCAGCAGTGGAGGAGTGTTCCACTTTCTCCACATCCTCTCCAACATAAGTCATCACTGGTGTTTCTAATTTTAGCCATTCTGGCAGGGGTAAGATGGTATCTCAAAGTTGCTTTGATTTGTATTTCCCTGATAGCTAAGGATGTGGAGCATTTTCTTAAGTGTCTTTCAGCCTTTTTGATTTCCTCCATTGAGAATTCTTTCTTCAGTTCTGTACCCCATTTTTTAATAGGGTTATTTGGTGTTTGGTTGACTAGTTTCTTGAGTTCTTTGTATATTTTGGAGATCAGCCCTTTGTCGGATATAGGATTAGTGAAAATCTTTTCCCAGTCAGTGGGCTGCCGTTTGGTCTTGTCCACTGTGTCCTTTGCCTTACAGAAGCTTCTAAGTTTGAAGAGGTCCCATTTATTAATTGTTTCTTTCAGTGTCTGTGCCCCTGGAGTTATGTTCAAGAAGCGGTCTCCTATACCAATTTGTTCAAGGGTACCTCCTACTTTCTCTTCTAAGAGGTTCAATGTGGCTGGATTGATGTTGAGGTCTTTGATCCATTTGGACTTGAGTTTTGTGCATGGCGACAGACGTGGGTCTATCTGCAGTCTTCTACACACCCTCATCCAATTGTGCCAGCACCATTTGTTGAAGATGCTGTCTTTGCCCCATTGTATAATTTTAGCTGTTTTGTCGAAAATCGGGTGTTCATAGGTGCGTGGATTAATATCAGGATTTTCAATTCGATTCCATTGGTCTACCTGTCTATTTTTATGCCAATACCAGGCTGTTTTCAGAACTATAGCTCTGTAGTAGAGCTTAAAGTCAGGAATGGTGATGCCTCCTGATGTTCTTTTATTGTATAAGGCTATCCTGGGTCTTTTGTTTTTCAATATAAAGTTGATTATTATCCTTTCAAGGTCGGTGAAGAATTGTGGTGGGATTTTAATGGGGATTGCATTGAATCTGTAGATTGCTTTTGGTAAGATTGCCATTTTTACTATGTTTATCCTACCTATCCAAGAGCATGGGAGGTCTTTCCATTTTCTGGTATCTTCTTTAATTTCTTTCTTTAGAGTCACAAAGTTCTTATTATATAGATCTTTTACTTGTTTGGTAAGCGTTACACCAAGATACTTTATGTTGCTTGTGGCTATTGTAAAGGGTGATGTTTCTCTGATTTCTTTCTCTGCCTCTTTGTCGTCTGAAAAAAATAGGGCTACTGATTTTTTTGAGTTTATCTTGTATCCTGCTAGTTTGCTGAAGGTGTTTATCAGCTGTAGGAGTTCCCTGGTAGAGTTTATTGGGTCGCTTATGTAAACTATCATATCATCTGCAAATAGAGACAGTTTGACTTCTTCCTTTCCAATTTGGATGCCCTTGATCTCCTTTTGTTGTCTTATAGCATTAGCTAGAACTTCTAGTACGATATTGAAGAGATATGGAGAGAGAGGACAGCCTTGTCTTGTTCCTGATTTTAGAGAAATTGGCTTAAGTTTCTCTCCATTCAGTTTGATGTTGGCAGTTGGTTTGCTGTATATTGCTCTTATTATGTTTAGGTATGTTCCTGTTATCCCTGACCTCTCTAATACCTTTATCATGAAAGGGTGTTGAATTTTATCGAAGGCTTTTTCTGCATCTAGGGAGATAATCATATGGTTTTTCTTTTTCAGTTTGTTTATATGGTGGATCACGTTGATAGATTTTCGTATGTTAAACCATCCCTGCAATCCAGGTATGAAGCCTACTTGATCATGGTGGATGATTTCTCTGATGTATTTTTGAATTCGGTTTGCCATTATTTTATTGAGTATTTTTGCATCGATGTTCATCAGGGATATTGGTCTGTAGTTTTCTTTCTTAGTTGTGTCTTTGTGAGGTTTGGGTACCAAAGTTATTGTGGCCTCATAAAAAGAGATTGGCAATAAACCTTCTGTTTCTATCTTGTGGAACAGTTTGAGGAGTAGTGGTATTAGTTCTTCCTTGAATGTCTGGTAGAATTCTGCACTGAATCCATCTGGCCCTGGACTTTTTTTGGTTGGAAGGCTTTCGATGACTGCTTCTATTTCATTTCGGGTTATAGGTCTATTTAAGTTGTTTGTCTGTTCTTGATTTAATTTTGGTAAGTGATAGTTATCCAGAAACTTGTCCATTTCCTTTGAATTTTCAATTTTTGTGGAATACAGATTTTCGAAGTATGACCTGAAAATTGTCTGGATTTCCTCTTTCGTTTCTGATTTTGTTAATTTGCATGTTCTGTCTCTGCTTTTTCGTTAATTTGGATAAAGGTTTATCAATCTTGTTGATTTTCTCAAAAAACCAACTCTTTGTTGCATTGATTTTTTGTATTGTTTTCCTGGTTTCTATTTTGTTGATTTCAGCCCTCAAGTTGATTATTTCCTGGCGTCTGCTCCTGCGGGGTGAATTCGCTTCTCTCTGTTCTAAGGTTTTCAGTTGCGCTGTTAATTCATTTATGTGACTATCCTCTGTTTTCTTCATATGGGCACTTAGTGCAATGAACTTCCCTCGTAGCACTGCTTTCAAGGTGTCCCATAAGTTCGGGTATGTTGTATCCTCATTCTCGTTGAATATTAGAAAGTCTTTAATTTCTTTCTTTATTTCTTCTTTGACCCAGGAGTGGTGCAATTGCACATTGTTAAGTTTCCATGAGTTTGCAGGTTTTCTGCTATTTGTATTGTTGTTGAATTCCAATTTTAAAGCATGGTGGTCCGATAAGATACAGGGGACTATTTCTATTCTCTTGTATCTGTTGAGGTTTGTTATGTCTCCTAGTATGTGGTCGATTTTAGAGAAGGTTCCATGTGGAGCAGAGAAGAAGGTATATTCTTTTGTCTTTGGATGGAATGTTCTATAGATGTCTGTTAGCCCCAGTTGAGACATAACTTCTGTTAATTCTTTTGTTTCTTTGTTGAGTTTCTGATTTGTGGTCCTGTCTAGTGTTGAGAGTGGTGTATTGAAGTCTCCCACTATAAGTGTGTGAGGTTTTATATGAGCTTTGAGTTTTAGTAGTGTTTCTTTTACGAATGTGGGTGGCTTTGTATTAGGGGCATAGATGTTCAGAATTGAGACTTTGTGTTGATGGATTTCTCCTGAGATGAATATGAAATGACCGTCTTCATCTCTTTTGACTAGTTTTGGTTTGAAGTCTAGCTTGTTAGATATTAGGATAGCTACGCCTGCTTGCTTCTTATTTCCATTTGATTGGAAAATCTTTTCCCAACCCTTTACCCTGAGGTAATGTCTATCTTTGGAGCTAAGATGTGTTTCTTGTATGCAGCAGAAGGATGGATTCTGTCTTCGTATCCATTCTGTTAATCTGTGTCTTTTTATAGGTGAGTTAAGACCATTAATGTTGAGGGTGAGTAAGGACCATTGATTGTTGATGGTTGTTTGATTTAGGTTTGTTGTTGGCAGTGGTATTGTGAATATATTTGTTCTGCTTCACCCTAGGTTTCTGGTGTAGTTGGATTATCTGTTGCCTACATTTTTGTGGGCGTAGTTACCTTCCTTGGGTTGGAATTTTCCTTCCAATACTTTCTGTAGGGCT
The DNA here is from genome assembly GCF_943737965.1 of Phodopus roborovskii. Classification (NCBI taxonomy): domain Eukaryota; kingdom Metazoa; phylum Chordata; class Mammalia; order Rodentia; family Cricetidae; genus Phodopus; species Phodopus roborovskii. Next base: position 33,087,141 of record NW_026125281.1, read on the forward strand.
GGATTTGTAGATACATATTGGGAAAATCTGGTTTTGTCATTGAATATCTTGTTCTCTCCATCTATATTGACTGAGAGTTTTGCTGGATATAGTAGCCTAGGCTGGCATCCGTGTTCTCTTAATACTTTTAGAACATCTATCCAGGACCTTCTGGCCTTGAGGGTTTCCATGGAGAAGTCAGGTGTAATTTTGATAGGTCTGCCTTTATATGTTACCTGTCCTTTTTTCTTCACTGCTCTTAATATTCTTTCTTTATTCTGTATGCTAGGTGTTTTGATTATTATATGTCGAGGGGTCTTTTTTCTTTGGTCCAGCCTATTTGGGGTTCGGTATGCTTCTTGTACTTTCATGGGCATGTCCTTCTTCAGATTTGGAAAGTTTTCCTCGATGATTTTGTTGAATATGTTTTCAGCCCCTTTGAGCTGGGCTTCCTCACCTTCCTCTATGCCTATTATTCTTAGGTTTGGCCTTTTCATGGTGTCCCACATTTCCTGGATATTGTGTGTTAAGGATTTGTTGGATTTATGGTTTTCTTTGGTCGATGAATCTATTTCTTCTAGTTTATCTTCTGCGCCTGAGATTCTCTCTTCCATCTCTTGAATTCTATTGGTTATGCTTGTGTCCGTGGTTTCCGATTTTTTGCCCAGCTTTTCAATTTCCAGCTTTCCTTCCATTTGTGTTGCCTTTATTTTCTCAATTTCGGTTTTCAAATCTTGAACCGTTTCCTTCACCTGGTTAATTGTTTTTTCTTGGCTTTCTGTACTTTCCTTAAGGAATTTGTTCATTTCTTCCTCTTTTTTGTTTGTTTTTTCCTCTATTTCTTTAAGGGATTTTCTCATATCTTCTTTGAGGGCCTCTATCATTTTTATGATGGTGATTTTTAAGTCGTACCCTTCTGCTTCCTCTGCTTTGTTGTTGTGTTCCATTCTAGTTGGTGTAGATTCCCTAGATTCTGGTGGTGTCATGTTTGTCTTTCTGTTGTTAGGTGTTCTCTTGTATTGCCTTCTTCCCATAGTTTCTTCCTGTAGGTGTTGGTGGTGTCTCTTCCCTCTCTCTATGGTCCTTCCCAGATGGGCTTATGTGGATCAAAGATTCAATGTCTGTATCTCTGTGTGGTCCAAGCTCTCTAGGAGGCTTCTCTCTGGCCAATAGCCGGCAGAAGAGGACGAGGGCTGGGCTGGAACTTGAGAAGGTTTTGCAGGGTAGTGGGATCTCACTGGAAACTGGCGCTCTCCAGCTGAGACCTCGTTCTTTGGCAGGGGCCCGGATTTGTGGGTCAAGGATCTTGCCTGCAGGAACTCCAAGTGGACCCGCAGAGATAGGCGGATCTCTGGGAGGGGCCTGGGACTCCAGCAGAGGACTGGAGGCGGGGTCAGGGACCAAGCCGGTGGAAATTACAGGTGGTCCCGCGTGGATAGTCAGGTCTCCTTTGTTCGGAGTTGCTCCGAGAGGTCTCCGAAGTAGGGTGGACTGTTGGCTCCACCCTCTGTCCCAGTGCTCAACCAGAGCGGCAGGACCGTAGGTGGGGGTAGGGCACAGGGTGGGGGGGGGTAGGCTGGAGGTTGGGATGGGTGGGGGTGTATCAGAGCTCCAAGGGTGCTCTCAAAGGGGACCGGAGATAGGAGCAGCAGGATCAGGGCAACGAAATATTTTTCTTTGTCTATGTTTCCTTCTTTCCTTCCTTCCTTTCTATCTTTCTTTCTTTTGAGATGGGGTTTCTCTGTAGCTTTAGACACGCTATCCTGGAACTCATTCTGTAGATTAAACTTGCCTCAGCATCACAAAGATCAGTCTGCCTCTGTCTCCCAAGTGCTGAGATTAAAGCCTTGTGCCATCATCAGCTGGCATAAAATACATATTACACAAGAAAAACAAAATGAATAAAAATAAAGTCTTGTTCAGAAAGAGTACTTTTTTTTTTTTTTTTTTTTTTTTTTTTTTTTTTTTTTGGTTCTGTGGAAATGGCTCAGTGGTAAGAAGCAACTATTGTTCCTTCAAAGGAAAGGAGTTTGGTTCCCAGCACCCATGTCAAGTGTCTCACAAGTGTCTTCAACACCAGTTCCAGAGGATCAGATATGATCCTGTAGCCTCTATGGACACTTTACTTCCCTGCACACAGATACACAGGTATGAGCATATTAAAATATAAAGTCCTAAAGTAAGAACACAGTTTCAGTATTTAGATGATTAACAAAATTAGCCTTCCAAATATATATATACATATATATACACACATATATATGTATATATATATATTCTTTTAAGTTATGGAGAGTATAGTGAGTTCAATAACATTGTTTTAATATATATTGCCAGAGGAAAAAAAATAAATGTCTTATAATGTGTAAAAAAAGCACTTGCAATCTCATAATATGGGGGATGTTAATACTTGGATACAATACATGCATACAATTGCTAAGAAAGTATTTGTTCTTATGATGTTTGGAAACAGTTGAATTTGCTAATCATAGGATAATTGAATAAATCATTCAATCACACTTCAAAACTACATAAAGGTAAGATGTTCCACATACATCTTACCTATCTTTGATTTTCTCCAGAATATGTATAAAATACCAGAAAAATTAGATGCAAATTTTATTAGATACAAAATTTATACCAACATAAAATGGTTCTTAAACTTATTGTCATTATACGTTACTCATAGTTAAAAGCAGATGTTAAACTCAATACAATTACAGACATGGAAGCATAAGGGAAAACATGACAACACATTCAATGTATTCAGTCATTAACAATGGCAATGTCTGAAAAAGCATTCCTGCTGTCTAAACATATATAATTTCCTTGGATCCACAAAAGATTTTATTACAAACTTATAAGATTCAATGTCAAAACAACCAGGTTTATATCATAAAAATTATTGTTGGTTCATAAGAGCTATGTGTTACTTTCCTCATTGTTATGACTAAATATATAACAAGAAATACTTTGAAAGAGGAAGGAAATTTGGGGTTTATTGTTTTAGGGCATAGTCCAAAAAGGTGGAGTGTGTGTGGCAATAGAGGTTACCCACATTTGCATATAAGTAAATATGGAAAGGAGGATGTCAGTGGTGGCCAGAGTGCTTTCTATTTCCATTATTTCATTTAGCCTGATACACAAGCCTCTGGGGTAGTATTCTTTAGGGTGAATCTTCTCTCCACAGTTAAAGCCCTCTTGATATGCCCTAAAAAGCATATCCAGAGGAGTATCCTAATGTTTCCAAATGTAGTCAAGTTGACAAGAAGTGGATTCAGGAAGGTGACAGAATGTATTACAAAGTGTGCAAATAGCACTTTTCAATGAATCAATCATAAGATACTCATAATCAATGCCAAATTTCACAACATAATATCTCTCCTTTTGATTACCACATCTAATTTTTTATGTCTTCTATACTTTTATATTATAATAAAAATGCATAATTACATTTGAGACCACATAAATAATTTCACCTTCTGCAACTTAACTTTGTCTCATTTATCATATAAGAAATAATACTACATTCAAAACAGCTGGACAAAGCAGCCTTACAGACTACAGCCAGGATTTCTGAATCTTCTTCGAATCCCTCATGACAGCGCCCCTTACCAGCAGGAAGTAGTTTGGAAAGAACAACGCCCAAATTCCCAAATATTGTCTATAAATGTTTGTTTTCATTTAAATGGACTTTGTTATATAAAATAAATTTTAAAAAATTAAAAAAAATCAATTCTCATATTAGAAAAAACAAACATTTGTTGGGACAGGTTTTTACATGCTTGCAGTTACATTTAGTCTACTAGAAAAATAAAATCAGGTTACCAATTTAAATGTTATTTCTAAGCAGGAGATGGTCTATGCTTCTGTGGCTGTAGCATCATTCTGAGATATAAGAGTTACATTTTCTCCCTCCTCTGAAAACTGAGGTCAAGATATGTGTTCACTGTATGAGGATGGTGAACCCTTATTCTTTGTTCCAGGATATTCTTAAGTAAAGCTTTTAGTAAAATATACCAATATTCATAGTTTTGATGTTTAACTTCTAAGGCATAGTCAGTTTTCTTCAGGGATGAAGGCTTTATTGGATTTCCTATGTTCCAGTGATTATCTCTAAACCATGCCTGCTCTAGAAACACCTAAAGGATTCAGTGGCTTTAAAACAAGAGTACATAAGGAGTAGGAAATGAAATTCAAAGAGGACTGGGGACAGATTTATAGAGAAATACTAAACATGGCTATAAAATTCTCAAATAATTTTTAAAAGTCTTAATATGCATTGATGAATTTCAAATATCTCAAATCATCTCAAACTGCTTTGTTCACTACTAATAAAAATATTATCAATAATAAAATTAAGAGAAAGACACTCTTAACCAATAATTGACAGCAGTGATATCTTCACAGATTGCCCATGCCTACTTCTTTCATTCACAGACCAATATCCAACAGAGTGATGTAGGTTTCCCAAGACATAGAACACACACACACACACACACACACACACACACACACACGATAAAATTAGAAACTCTTCTTCACAGTGCCTTTCTTCATAACTTGAAGAAACAAATTTCTGCTTAGAAGATTAAAACCATGTGCCAATGGGAGCTTAAGAAATGGCTCAGTGGTTAAGAGTACTTGCTGCTTTCCAGAGGTTCACATTCTAGCACTATTGTTGAACAGCTCACAACCACCACAGTTTCTGCCCAACTGGATTTGAAGCCCTCTTCTGGCCTCAGTAGTTACTTGCACATATGTGGTGTGTGTGTGTGTGTGTGTGTGTGTGTGTGTGTGTGTGTGTGCATGCGCATGTGTGTGTGCATGTTAATAAAATAAAAATAAAGTGGACTACAGATATCACCCAGTGGCTATACCAGTGCCTCCTCTAGAGGACTTGTCTTTAATTCCCATCACCTACTTGGTAGGTACCAATCATCTGTAGCTTTGGTTCCAGTGGAGATGACACACTCTTCTGGCCTGTATGTGTACTAGACATGTATGTGAACACTTACATACATGTGAACAAAACACCCAAACATATAAAATGAGCTAGAATTCTATTAAAATTAACTTCAGTGTCTAATTTCAAGAAATTAAATTTAAAGCAAGACAGATGAAAAGAAGAAATAGCAGGCATTTTGACTCAACAGCAAGCCCAAATTTTGACTCATCCAAGCCCAAAATTTACCACACATCACAGAAGAGAGGCTGTCCTACCAATAACTTTCTTCAGTGCCTCCTTCATATCCCTGTTCCTCAAACTATAGATAAAGGGATTCATCATTGGAGGGACTATGGAATACATCACTGAAGCTACTGCAATCTCCCTGGAAGAATCAATTACCTCTGAGGTAATGTATACACCAAAACCAGTCCCATAGAACAAGGAAACAACTGACAAATGAGACCCACAAGTGGAAAAGGCTTTGTACCTTCCTTGTGATGATGGCATTTTCAATACTGTAGACACAATGTGAATATAAGAGAAAATTATTCCGAATAGAGGAATGCCAGCCAAAGCAGAAGCTGTGACAAATATCAGGATGTTGTTAATGAGGCTGTCTGAACAGGCTAACTTGATGACTTGTGCAATTTCACAGAAGAAGTGGAGGATTTCCCTGTCAGTGCAGAAGGACAAGTGCAGCACCATCAGACTATGCAACAGACCATTCATAATGCTAATTAACAGAGAGATAAGAACCAGTGTAACACAGAAGCAGGGGCTCATGAATACTGTGTATCTTAGAGGGTAACAAATGGCTACATAGCGGTCATAGGCCATTACTCCAAGGAGAAAACACTCAAAGATGGTACAGACTGCAACAAGGCATCCCTGGCTGATGCAGCCTGCATAAGTGATCCTCTGATCCTGTGTTTGTATGTTCACCAGCATCTTTGGAACTGTGATGCTGACTAAATACATGTCATTAAAAGACAGATGACATAGAAAAAAGTACATGGGGGTGTGCAGATGGGAGTCACAGTTGATAGTCAGCATTATAAGAACATTACCAAAGATTGTGGTCAGGTACATGCAGAGGAAAAGGACAAAGATGAAGGGCTGCAGCTCTGTATCATCTGTCAGTCCACGTAGAAAAAAATCAGAAGTGACTGATTTGTTTTCATCATCCATGTTATATGTGAATCTTATGGAGAAAGAATGGTAAGAAGTTATTGAAACACATGAACTAAAAGCAGCATGATAAAATGAGATTTATTAGAAAACCACCTTATATGTGCCTTGGTCTTTCCAATTTAGCCTTCAGGAACAGAATGTGAGGACATTAGTTTGAATGCAACAGCGCACAATTTTTCCTACTTAGTTATGGCTTTTTAGTAATTAATATCCATACAAAATGTCCTATCCAACCATCATGAGTTTATGCATATGCTTGAGTAAATATTAAGAGTCACTTTATTTTGAATGAGACTCTTTTGTGCTATGAATGAAATGGCATCTGCCATTATAATATAATGAGAACAAAACGTGATGCAAACTGAGTTTCAGTAGAATGATTTATGGTAATGAAAGGTAGGCTAAAAAAATAATAGAAGGACATTTTTGCAGAATTGTTTCTAATCATCTTATGTATGCTGTTCTGACTCACCAAGTTGATAATCTCCTAAAACAACTTTCTTCATTCCTGAAAATTAGTCAGCTGTAAGGTTTGTATTTCTTGTTACCTTCAACAAAAGTCATGTAAATATCTCACCTATATGTTGCAATGGAATAACTCTCTGTTATAAATTCAGACAGTAAAAAGTAATAGGTTCCTGGTTAAAGATGAATTGGCCTGAACCAAGTCCATGATACTTGAAGACCTCTGAAGAGCTTTGTAGTAGATCACAAGCCCCAAATGCTTTAATCTCTTTACCTCAGGAGATTCAATGTTCAAAGCTCCTCATTAGAACAACTACTTTATTGTTATTCAGACCCAAGAGTTCATATCCTTAAATATAAGATTAATGGTAATGGAGAGTTTTGGACATTTGAATCTCCGACCCTGGAGACCAATCGCACACAATGAGCTTCCACCCACAGTTTAACATTACACACATAAAAGATACCACTGCTCATAAGCTTCACACATTCCTCGTAAGGTTCTTTACAGACTAAAGGTTCTTTATTCCTGTCATCCTTTAGCCTGGATCTTCTTCTATTGTTTTAAAAATATGTTCTGTTTATGTATACAAAATTGTAGCTGTCCAATCATCATATAAAATTCAAACAAATCTATCTTCCCTATCCATCATCTTTGTTGACTGAATCTTAACTTTTGGCTTTCTCTACTGTAGATTAGTTGTCTGTTTCTTGTGATCACTGCTCATAGTAAAACAGCATTAAAATACCAAGACCCCAAACACTGAGCTTGAGAAGCATCAATAATTTCACAATAATTTTTCTCATGAAAGAAGATAAGGTGTATTTAGGGATTTGTTTGTTTAGGACTGTTTGCTTAGATTTTTAAAATTTAGTTTAGCTGGATTCCTTTGGTCTATTGTTTTATTCAAAGCTGAACCATATTCAGAGAGCAGTAAGGCATTTGATTTATACCCCTAAAACAAACAAATTAGCCTTATAACTTATCTCTTCCCATAGGCTTTCTGTAATGGGGTGGGAGGTAGTGAAACTTTCATAGATCAGTTGTGTTCCCATTGAGCTATATTTCTAAAACTTATGATGTGTATCTGTGTCTCTGTCTCTATTTCTCTCTGTCTGTCTCTGTGTGGGTGTGGGTGACCTTTCATATACATACATACATACATACATACATACATACATACATACCACTCCTCTCATTCTTGGGATGTCTGTACTCAGCAACATGTCTAAAGGCTGAGTCAAAAATTGTCTGATATATCTACCTTTTCATCCTTCAAAACAATCTGGTCTAGAGAATTAAATCAGAACAAGCAAGCCATTTGTAGCTCACGTGTGCTAAACTAGTAATAACCAATGTTAAGATTAGGTTTTCCCCTGCTGGTCTGGTCCCAGTGCTGTGCCAGCCCCAAATAACATGCAGAGATGCTGTATTTGATATAAAGCTGTTAGCCTGTTACTAACATTTCTTATTGGATAGCTCTGTCTTAAATATTAACCCATTTCTATCGATCTAAGTATTTCCATGTGATCTCATCTTCCCGGAGAGAGGTCCTGGCAGTCTGCTCTCTCCATCCTCCATCTTGAATCTCCTCCCTCCTACTTCCTCTCTTCTCCTTGTCTCCTAGTCCCGCCTGTCTTGCTTTCCTATTGGCCATTAGTGCTTTATTCATTAACCAATACAAGAAACATATTTACAGATTGATATCTCCCATCAAACCAATACATACTTATTCTCTTTAACAATATGGATTATAAAAGTGCCCTCATAATATGTAATATGTAAGTGTTCCTGCCTAAATGTTGGTAGTAGAACATCATCTATAATATTAAAAACATGACAACACTGAGCAAATAATTTTATTCCTTTATTTGTCACTATCGTATATAATAGCTTTCTTCATTCAAGAAGTCCATGAACTAAATTTGGGAGTTTATTGTTTGTCTATTTTGGGTACTAGAGATTTAAATTAGGATCATGCAAAAAAAAAAATAGAAAAAAATCTACTTTATGAATTTTGACACATAAATAGATCATCTAGCAAGATATCCCAGAGATGCAAGGGTAGTTCATTATACTAAAATCAATAAATGTAATCCACAAAATGAAAGGAAAAAAAACACACAATCTTCTCATTAGATGCAGAAAATGGCCTTTGATAAAATCCAACATCCATTAAATTAAATTATTAAATTAAATTTAATCCAGATTAAAATGCTGGATTGATTTGATATATAAGGGTCATGACTAAATATAATAAAAGCTGTTTACAGCAGGTCCACAACCAATACCAACTTAAGAGAAACAGAAGTTAGTCACCAAAACACCAAATAAGCTAATTAAAAAGTGGGGCACAGAACTAAATAGAAAATTCTAAATAGAGGAATCTAAAATGGCTAAAAGGAACTTAAGAAATTGCTCAGCATCCTTAACCATGAAGGAAAAAGGAAATGCAAAGTAAAAACATCTCTGAGATACCATCATATACCTGTCAGAATGGCTAAAATCAAAAACATCAATGACAGTTTATCCTGGAGAGGATGTGGAGAAAGGGAAACACTGCTCCATTGCTGTTGGGAGTGCAAACTTGTACAGTCACTTTGGATATCAGTATGGCAGTTCTTCAGGAAAACAGGAATCAGTCTACCTCAAGATCTAGCAATTCTATTCCTATGCATATAATCAAAGGATGCACATTCATTCCACAAGGACATTTGTTCAACTATGTTCATAGCATTACTTGTAGTAGCCAGAACCTGGAAGCAACCTAGATGCCCCTTAACCAAAGAATGGATAAAGAAAATGTGGTACATTTGCACAATGGAGTACTACTCAGCGACAGGGGGTGGAGTAGGGGTGGGAACCAAAACAAAAAACAAAAAACAAACAAACAAAAAACAATGAAATCTTGAAATCTGTAAGCAAATGGATGGGACTAGAGGAAACCATCCTGAGAGAGGTAACCCAGACACAGAAAGACAAACATGGCACTTACTCATGTATGTATAATAGACATAGAACAAATAATTACCAGCCTACAATCCATATCTACAGACAAGCTAAGAAACAAGGAACACCCTAAGACAGATATGCATGGTCCCCCAGAGAAGGGGAAAGGACAAGGTTTCCTGAGTAAATTGGGAGCATGGGGGTGGAGGCAGTAGGAGAGAAGAAGGAAAAAGAAGAGGTGTGGGGAGGAGAACATGAGGGATCAGGAAGATTGAGTAGGGTAAAGAATAGAAGAAAGCAAGAAAAGAGATACATTAATAGAGGGAGCCATTATAGGTTTAAAGAAAAATCTGGCACTAAGAAAAGATCCAGAGATCTACAAAGATGACCCCACCTAAGAATCTAAGCAATAATGGAGAGGCTACCTTAACCTTAAATGACCTTTCTCTATAATGAGATTGATGACTACCTTAAATGCCATCCCAGAGCCCAGTAGCTCCATCAGCAGAAACAGAGATCCATAGCTGAGCACTGAGTCAAACTCCCAGTTGTAGCAAGTGAGGAGTGATGAGCAAAGGGGTCAAGACTATGCTGAGGAAATCCACAGAAACAGCTGAACTGAGCAAATGGAAGCTCATTGACCCGTCTGACAGCTGGGGAACCAGCATTACACCAAATAGGCCCCAGGAATGGGGGTGTCAGTTATGAGGCCTGGGCAGTCTATGGGGCCTCAGGCATTAGAACCAGTATTTATCCCTAGTGCAGGAATGAATTTTGGGAGACCATTCTCCCATGGAGGTATACTCTCTCAGCCTAGATACATGTGGAAGGGTCTAGGTCCTGTTCCAAATGATGTGACAGACTGATGATCCCCCATGGAAGGCCTTACCCTCCCTGGGGAATGAATGGGGGGTTGGCGTGGAGGGGTCAGTGAGGGATATGGAAGTATGGGAGGGGGGAATCTCAGATTGATATGTAAAATAAGATTATTTTAATTTAAATAAAAATTTATAAACTAATAAAATTAGATACCAAAAAAGTTGTCCACTCTTTTCATAGCTACTCAATGTAGTACTTGGAATCACAGCATGATGGGAGATGTCATTCTATAAATATGTTCCTCTTCTTTGTTAATGAATAAAGCACTATTGGAAAATAGCGACGCAAGATAGGTGGGTCTAGGATAGGTAGAGGATTCTGGGAAACATGGGACATGTTCGACATGTGATCTCAGGAGGAGAGGACATGAGTATGGCATTCTTGATAAAATAAGACCATGTAGAAATACAAGTAGTAGTAATTATGGATTAATATTTAAGACAGAGCTAGCCAATAAGACACTCTATCTATTGGCCAACAATAGAGTCTCTCTGTGTCATTTGGGGCTGACAGGGTTCTGGGACCAGGCTGGCTGGAAAGTGCTCATAACAAAATGATGCCTTCAATGTGGGTACTAAGAACTTCCATTTAAAACTTGACAAAAGCTTTAAAAAGCAATTTTAGAAAAAAAAAAAAAAAAAAAGAACAGACAAGCAAGGCTTCTTGGTAGCAGCATTTTTTTCTTGGGTGGGCTCTGTTTTTTCTAGAGACAAGGAGAGACACCATGACTTTTTAAAGGAGGTTTTCCTGAGTCAGCATAAGCAGCAAAAAACCTCAGGGCTCTTTTAAGAGGCCCTGTTAACTGAATGGTGTACAAAAGCTGGCAGTGGCACTGACCACATCTCCAAGACGGCAGCATGCTGCTGGATGGTAGCATAGACCAAGGTGCTAAGTATCACAGTCAGTTGCTGGCAGTAAACTTACCCCTACCATATTGGAAAAACATTGGCTAAAACATATGCTGCTTTAATTTTAGCAATGCTATTTAGTAGATAAAAGATTTGTGGCTAGAATAAAGGTAGAGATATACAGTAAAAACAGATTCAGATGAATTAAAACCTAAAAGATTTTCACAGTGTGTTTAAAAATCACATAGGCTTGAGAGAGAAAAAGAAACAGGATAAAGTGGTTTAAAAAATAAGGGAAGAAAGAAAGAAAGAAAGAAAGAAAGAAAGAAAGAAAGAAAGGAAGAAAGAAAGAAAGAAAGAGAGTATCTGGGTTCGATGTTGCAACTTTAATCCCTGTACTCCAGAGGCAGAGGCAAGCATATATCTCTGTGATTTCAAGGCTAACCTGGTATAAAAAGTGACCTGGTATTCCAGGACAGGAAAAGTGACACAGAGAAACCCTGTCTCAATAAAATAAAAAATTAGAAGTAAGAGTAATAAAAAAGCCACATGAAGTTGGAAAATACAGAGCGTCTTCATACTGTATACTATGGTGATGTCTTTGAATTGCTCAATTGCTAAGGAACAACAACTGCAAAAAAAAAAAAAAAAAAAAAAAAAAAACTCTTGATTATCAATGATGCTAAATTAATCCAATTTATATATTTTTAAAATGATTTGACTTCAAAACTTAAGTCTAAATATACATCACTGTGGAAAAGAATTCCTATTTTTGTTTCCACAGAAAATGAAAAGCTGTGGATTCCTTCCAGACTAACAGGGTTTGATGAAGCCAGACCCCCTGAAGCAGTGTCCCAGGTGATCCAACATTCAAAACAGCTGGGACAAGGCAGCCTTGCAGACCACTGCACCCAGGGTTTCTTCGTCTTCATAGGATCCCCATGGTATAACAGTATCCCCAACCAACAGGAAGCAGTTTGGAAAGATGCCCAAATTCCCAAATATTGTGTTTGTTTTCATTTAAATTGGGTTGGTTATAAATGATTAATTATCACAACCAATCTATTTTTAAAGGTAAAAAGAATATTATGGTATAGAAATGAATACTTCGTTTTGAAATGGATATTAATTTATTGATTCAAATTTAAGGTCAATTTTGTGATATGTATATTTCTCCTCTTATTTAGATATTGTGTTTGTATAGCTCATTTAAAAATGTTATATATAATTAACTACACATGAAAGTTACCTATAATAGTCAAAACTTAGAGTTAGGTTTGTTAGATTTTATTTAAAATGAACAGGCATTCTTCAAACCTTTCAAAGACCTACAGAATAAGGCACCTAAAATGGTTTAGGGTTTTTCTTGACAGTCAGACCTAACTGCTCCTGGCAACAACACCTGCATCACAAAGGAAGATGGACATCAAAGAAACTCGTTATAGAGTTTACTCCCAATATGGAAAGGCTAGCCAGAAGATGGAAATCAAAGAAACTCGTTATAGAGTTTACTCCCAATATGGAAAGGCTAGCCATTTGGGCAAGAAACTGCATTTGTCTAGACTATTTAATTATATGCTTTATAAAGTAGACATGCAGGGCCCACAGGAGAGTGCTGATACAAGATGGGCATTGCTACAGGGTTGCTGCTTCATGAAAGAGTCTGCCAGACATTCTGCAGGACACAGAGAAAAATGACTGATGAACTGCCAATACAGGTGGACAGTTTAAAGTTTCCTGCTTTGCTGAGGAGTGTGCCAGACACACTATGGCCTGTAGGCTGAAGATGAAATATTACAGAAAAACTTTGAGTGACTGACCAGGCAACGAGATGTCTCTGTCATTCCTAGAGTTTATATATTATCCCTTTGTAGTCTATGATAGAGTTGAAGATAGATAGCAATGGTTATATTTTTTTTTAGTTACATATAAGTTACATATAAGATTTTAGACTCACAAAGATAGGATAGATGATGGAATAATTTCATTAAGTCTTGCTAATGGACTAAATATTGTTAAGTATATTTCTTTTTCATTTTTTCTTATTTTACATATCGATCCTAGTTCCCTCTACCTCCCATCCTTCTATACCCCCAGAAGCCCCCATTGTCCCATTCATCATCCACTCTACAGGGAGGGTGAGGTCTTCCAGGAGAGATCATCATCATCTGTTGTCTTTTGGGTTAGGGCCTAGAGCCTCCCTCCCATCTCTAGGCTAAAGGAGTATCCTTCCATGGGAAATGAGCTCCCAAAGTTCTTTTGTGCACCAGGGATACATCCTGGTTCACTGTCAGCCATAGACTGCCCAGGACTTCCAACTGAGACCCATGTTCAGGGGGTCTGTGTCGGTCCTATGCTGGTTTCCCAGCTATCAGTCTGGAGTCAATGAATTCCCCTTGTTCAGGTCATGTGTCTATGTGGGTTTCTTAAGTCTGGGCTTGACCCCTTTGCTTATCACTCCTCCATGTCTATATCTGGATCCCAGGAGTTTGGCTCAGTGTTTATCTGTGGTTATCTGCTTCAGTTTCCAACAGCTACTGGATGAGGGCTCTAGGAAAGCATATAAGGTAGTTATCAATCTCATTATTAGGAAAAGCATTTAACATAGCCTCTCCACTATTGCTCAGACTATTATTTTGGAGTCCTCCTTGCAGTTCTCTGGACATTTCCCTAGTGCCAGTTTTCTCTTCAAACCTATGATGGCTCCCTATATTATGGTATCTCATTTCTTGTTCTCCTCTATTCCTTCCCTGACTCAATCTTCTTGCTCCCTCATGTTCTCCTCTTCCCTCCTCTCCCCCCCCCTTCTCTTTCTCCTAACTCCCTTTCCACTCAAGCCCCCCCATATGCTCAGGAGATCTTGTCCTTTTCCCCTTCTGTGGGGGACCATGTATGTCTCTCTTAGGGTCCTCCTTGTTCTTCTCTGGTGGTGTGAATTGTAGACTGGTGATACTTTGCTCTATGTCTAAAATCCATATATGAGTGAGTACATACCATGTTCCTCTTTTTGTGACTGGGTTACCTTACTCAGGGTAGTTTGCTCTAGTTCCATCTATTTGCCTGCGAATTTCAAGATTCCATTTTTTTTGTTTTGTTTTGTTTTTTGCCCCCCCCCCACTGAGTAGTAATCCATTATGTAAAAGTACCACATTTTCTTCATTCTTCAGTTGTGGGGCATCTAGGTTGTTTTCAGGTTTTAGCTATTACTAATAATGCTGCTATGAACATAGTTGAATAGATGCCTTTGTTGCATGGATTTGGATCTTTTGGGTATATGCCTACGTGGAATTGACAGGTCCTGTGGTAGACTGCGTCCCATTTTCCTGAGAAACAGCTATACTGATCTCCAAAATGGCTGTACAAGTTTTCACTCCCATCAGCAGTGTAGGAGTGTTCCCCTTTGTCCATATCCTCTCCATCATAAACCGTCATTGGTGTTCTTGATTGCAGCCATATCTCAGAGTTGCCTTGATTTGCATTTCCCTGATGGCTAAGGATGTTGACCACTGTCTTAAGTGTCTGTCAGCAATTTTTGATTTCTCTATTGAGAATTCTCTATTTAGTTCTGTACTCTACTTTTTAATTGGATTATTTGGTGTTTTGCTGAGTAGCTTCTTGAATTTGTGTATTTTAGAGATTAGCTCTCTGTCAGATGTAGGGTTAGTGAAGATCTTTTCCCAGTCTGTGGGCTGCCATTTTGTCTTGTAGACTGTGTCCTTTGCCTTGCAGAACCTTCTTCATTTCAGAAGGTCTCATTTATTAATTTTTGATCTCAGTGTCTGTGCTAGTGGTGTTATATTCAGGAAGCAGTCTCCTGTACTAATTTGTTCAAGGGTACCTTCCACTTTCTCTTTTAAAAGGTTCAATGTGACGGGATATGTTGAGGTCTTTGATCCCTTTTGACTTAAGTTTTGTGCATGGCGATAGACATGAATCTATCTGCAGTCTTCTACACACCATCAGCCAGTTGTGCCAGAACCATTTGTTGAAGATGATTTCTTCTTTTCTTTCCATACTTTTAGCTTCTTTGTCAAAAATCAGGTGTCTGTAGGTGTGTAAGTTTATATCAGGGTTTTCAATTCAATTCTATTGGTCTATCTGTCTATTTTTGTGCCAATACCAAGCTGTTTTCAGAACTATAGCTCCATAGTAGAGCTTGAATTCAACAATGGTGATGCCTCCACAAGTTCTTTTATTGTATAGGGTTGTTTTGGATATCCTGGTTCTTTTGCTTTTCAATATAAAGTCGAGTATTGTCCTTTCAAGTTCTCTGAAGAATTGTGCTGGGATTTTGATGGGGATTGACTTGAATCCGTAGATTGTTTTTGGCAAGATTGCCATTTTTACTATGTTGATCCTACCCATCCAAGAACATGGGAGATATTTCCATTTTCTGATATCTTCTTTAATTTCTTCTTTAAAGATGCAAAATTCTTGCTATATAGGTCTTTCATTTGTTTGGTTAATGTTACCCATTTATCGTCTTTATATAGTAGGGCTACTGATTTTTTTTTTTTTTGAGTTAATCTTGTATCCTTGCTGAAGGTGTTTATCAACCATAGGAGTTCCCTGGTAGGGTTTTTTAGGTCACTTATGTAAACTGTTATATCATCTGCATATAGTGAAACTTTGGCTTCTTCTTTTCCAATTTGTATCCCCTTGATCTCCTTTTGTTGTCTTATTGTTCTAGCTATAACTTCAAGTACAATATTGAAGAGATATGGAGAGAGAGTGGACAGCCTTGTCTTGTTCCTGATTTTAGAGGAATTGCATACAGTTCTTATTTGATAACTACTTTGTTATATATTTTACTATATTAAAGTTAAAACACTTCTTATTTAGACAGAAAAGAGGAGATGATGAGATATGTCATTCTGTAAATATGTTTCTCTTATTGGTTAATGAATAAAGCACTGTTGGCCAATAGAGAAACAATATAGGTGGTACTAGGAGAGGGTGAGGATTCTGGGAAACATAAGACAGGGTCACGATGTCAGGAGGAGAGTATGCAAGTCTGGTGTTCTCAGTAAGATGAGACCATGTATAAATACATATATTAGTAATTATGGATTAATATTTAAAATGAAGCTAGCCAATAAGATGATCTAGCCATTGGCCAATAACTTTATAACTGATAGAGTCTCTGTGTGGCTCTGGGACAAGGCTGGTGGGAAAGTGCTTGTAACAGGTGCCACTAATGAGTGCTGAGATAGAATCTGAACTGGCCATCTTTTGTAGCTTGGCAAGACTTCAGTGGTATGACTGGATTGTTTGGTTGAGTTTTAGGCTGAGGGGGTCCCATGGAGATTTCTAAACAACCTAGGCTGATTTCAGGACAAAAGGTTGTTCTCTGAACACTGAAAATGGGGCCCCATAACTGAGGACAGCATCCACACAGTTCTTAGAATGTAGACAGGTCAAGCTGGTGCCTGCATAAAGCCCACACACCTATGTACTGATTTTGTTGGTGAGAATGTATTCTGCAGGCTACAGAAATACAGACCTGAACACAAACCCAGTCACAAAACCATTAATCTATAATTTATCCTGCCTGTAAAAAGTGCTGAAGTAATGGTGACGCAGACTTTGTGGGGGTGGCAAAGAAAAGTTTGGTTTAACTAAAGGCCTACTCTGTGAAAGGTAGTCTATGCCACATATTGCCTAGATGACTAGGACCTGGAGACTGGGTAACCCAGAGACATAGGGTTGAACCAAACATGACTGGCCAACAACAACAAAGAAATTATTCCTACTGATATTCTATTGTAATCATAGATTCGTGCCTTGTCTAGTCTTCATCAGAGAGGCTTCCTTCAGTAGCATATGGGAACAGGTATAGAACACATAGCTAAACAATACTGAGATAATCTAACTTTGAGTTCTCCATTGGGTCTCCATTGGAGCTTGGGAAACAAAATGGAAGAGCTGGAGAAAGGATTGTAGGAGTCAGAGAGGATGAAGAACACCAGGAGGACATCACTCATCAAATATGCTAACCAGAGCTCATATATGGGCTCACAGAAACTGAATTGGCAAGCATGCAGCCTGTTTGGGTTTGCACCAGCTCCTCTGCATATATGTTATGGTTGATAGCCTTGTGTTTTATGGTACTCTTAGCAGTGAGTGTACATTTATCTCTGACTCTTTTACCTACTCTTGGGACTCATTTCTTCCATTTAGTCACCTTTAAATTTAAAAATTTTCAGTTTTTTAAATTTAATTAATTTTAAAAATAAACCCCAAATTTTCTAAATAAATTATTTAATTAGTTAAATAGACATTCTTGGATACCAAGTGGCAAATTGGGGATAATATCAAAATTATCTAAAGCAGTTCAATGATTAGATAGTGAATGTGGTTGGTTGGTAGAATTTGTTGGGAAAAAAATATTATGCTTTGCACCACCCCTGTCTAAGGAGCTTAAGTCTGCCTTGAGCTGTTATTCTCCGTTAAATTGGTTTATTCTGTCATTGTTGAATCTTCCATCAAATAATCTAAACATTTTCTACTATATTACCCAGTTTATTACAACAAGCTCATGGAAGAAAACTTTATATTAAAGATGCACTCATAAGAAGAACTCAAAATAGAAAGTTGGAAAAAAAAATGAAACTCCCTGTGTTATATAATAGTTAAACAACAATTATACATAAAAATAAACTGTATTGAAGGGGGAAAAGAAAAGTAATTTACATATAAAGAAATTTCTATCAGAATGAACACCTGATTCTCAAGGAAAAATATGAAATCCAGAAGAACCTGGAACAATGAATCCCAAGGCCTAAAACACCACGAAGACCAACACATACTCACAATCCTGGTTTCCCATGGACCTTTTCCATTTTCCCTACTTCCCCAAACCCAATCTTCAGGGTCACTCTGAAGCCTTTCATTCAACAAAATGCCAGGTTCAGCCTTCACTCCCCCTACACCATACCTCCTATGAATATCACAGACCATCCCGACTTGCCCCCCCCCCCCGTCACTGTGTCCTGTCCCCCAACTCAGGTGAACCACAGACCACAACTGCCAGAAGACCAGATGAGACAACTACAAACTTTTTTCCAATTGCTCTGTTACCACAGACACAATCCTCATGGTCACCACTAGTCTAGCACTGAAACAGAGCATCTCCCCATGAACTCCTCTTCTCCAAGCTTCTACTACCAGCAAGCATTCCCCATGAACATACCAACGAAGCAGGACAATAAAACAGGAATCACAGCCAACAAACACTCTGAAAATTCAGAGAGGAAACAGAAACCAAGAAATAAAACACCTACCCAACAAAGACAAACCACAAAGCATCCAGTCCTGTAATCAACCCAAACCCAGATGCCTAATTGTCAACATAAGAATACAATCATAACAATCAGGGCAATATGCCTCTACCAGAGCTCAGCTATCCTAACACAGCAAGCCCTGAATATTTCAACGTAGCTAAAGCATAAGAAAAACACCTTAAATCCAACTATTTGTAGACAGTAGAGGTCCTTTTAAAAAAATGAATAAATCCCATAATGAAACCAAGGGAAATCATGACCAAAAGAGTGGAGGAAATGAATAAACCCCTTAAAGAAAGTCAAGAAAAACAAAGAGTTGAGTAAAAAGAATAAAACCATTCAAGACCTGAAAAAAATAGAAGCAATAAAGAAAACATGCATTTGGGGAGTTCTGGAATGAAAAACTGAGGAATTCAAAAGGGAACTACAGAGGCAAGCTTATAGGGTCTAAGAAATAGATAAATCAGTAAAATAAAACGTTGAGTCTACAAAATTCCTGATATGAGACATCCAGAAAAGATGGGACACTATGAAAATACCCAATGTGAGGATAATAAAAATAGAAAAAGGAGAAGAGTCACAGCTCAAAGGCCCAGAAATATCTTCAACAAAATCGTAGGAAAAATTTCCAAACATAAAGTAGATGTCTATTAATTTATGAGAAACTTAAGATGCAATCAGAACATCAAATTGATTGGATCAGAAAATAAAGTCCCTGACTAAGAGCAAATATCTAAATTAAACTCAGAAATGAAAAGGGAACACAACAGAAACTGATGAAATCCAAAGAATCATTAGGTCATACTTTACAAGGCTGTACTCCACAAATTTGAAAAATCAAAAAGAAATGGATAATTTTCTCAATAGTTACCATTTTCCAAGATCAGACAAACAATTTAAATAAACCTCTAACCCTTAAGGAAATAGGAATCATTAGAAGTCTCCCAACAACAACAAAAGCACCGGGCTAGTGTATAGAATGTGCCTCCAGGTCCAAGCCTGGAGTTTTGGGGTAGATCTGTCTTGGTGACATAATTTACTGTGATGTGAGAAGGGACTGACACGGGAAGAAACCTAGAAATCATTTGTGGTGCAGGCAAGGGAGGCCAGACTAGTCAGTACACTGGATATATAACTGAGAGTCACCTGGATAGACTCTGGAGAATAATGTACATGCAATGCATAATGGACCTGCGGGTGATTTCAGGCAGGTCAGGTAAAGGTTTGCTGAAGTTCTAGTGGAGGTAACCAGACTAACTTTAGGAACTGTATGTGGGACCTGGCTTAAGTTGGTGGATTGGGAAGATGATGTGTTTGGGGAGGTCTAGGACACTCACTGAGGAAGGACATAAAAAGGACACAGGAAGTATGTACCTGAGTGCAGTGGATGGAAGCAGTAGCGACCTGTCAGGAAATTTTTTTGAAAATTGTTTGGAAGTAAAGGAGCTTGTTTGCAAATGGGAGTGTAGAAAATGTGCACACACTGTAAATTTACGTCATTTCCCTCATGAAGATTTAAAATGGTCCATGTGGGCTTCTTACAAACATGTTCCAGGCCCCATAGGAAATTGAGCTACTCAGGGAATCAAGAAGAAATTGGACAATTTGCCAAACAAGAAGTCTTGGGAATTAACTTTTTAATGAAACTGTAAATATTCTCTCAGTTCTTATAATTTATCCTGTACCTTAGATTCATTTATTCTTTGGGCCAGAAGGATACCTACATGTACACTGTGAGGCATCCTTCTGGCCCAAAGAAGACTTTCCAAGAAGCAAATTAACTTCATTGTTTAGCTTCAGAAAGAATAAAAAAACAAGCAACAACAACAAAAAACCTAATCAGTGTAAAGAATGCCTGAATGATGGCATCCCAAGAAAGAACAACAACCAAGTAAGTAATAGAGGTATCTGGGGTAGAGAGAAAAAAATGAGAAAGATGAGAATGAGCCATCTGATGACAAAATTGATGAGAGACAGCTTTGATGGTGTGATATAAATGCTGAAATATTTACTTCTACCTAGAATTTAAAGAAAATGATTTTTCAGTATTTAATCACTCATTTATTCAGCAAGTTGTTATGTGAATTCATGTGCTCGTAAGTCCAGCCATGCCATGGAATGAGCATGGAGGGATTTGGACAACTTTGGGAGTTGTTTCTTTCCTCCCACCTTGATGAGATGATATCTCTCTTATTGTATCTGCTGCTAAGCATAATTCCAGAACTGAGTAATACACAAGATCCTAATCAATCCATCTGTATCCACCTTCTATCTTGCCATGGGAATATTGAGAATACAGCTCTGCTTCGCTTTTGAATTTTTGTGGGAGTTCTGGGGAGTGTAGTGAGGCCACTAAGTTCACAGAGCAAGCAATTTTACACACTGAAACACTGTTTCTGGCCTCCAAAACTGGATTTTACCAGTGCTATCTTGTCCAAATCCACTTCCATAATTCAAAGAACAGGATTCCCAAAACTATCCTGTCAACAGAACTCGAGTTATTCTCCTGTTAATTCTTTGCAAATCACTAGAGACTGTGAGACTCTTCTAAAATCTTATTTGACAGTAGTGAGATGAATCAATTGAAGTACTTTTGCTGAGTGGACTGTCTAATTATCCCAAGGCTTTTAACATAAATAAAACATTTAGACCATCAAAGGACAAAAGTGAGAAATCAAAAGGTATTATACAGATACAAACATTTCCAAAACTCTCTGTTTTATCCAGATATGTTCCCCAAATAATCTTATGTGCTACCAACCCTGCAGTTGATTCATTATTAAGATTATGGGAATTGAAGCAAGGGTTCCATACTTAAGAGTACTTGCTACTCAATCATGAAGATCGGAATTCAGATCCCAGCACCTGTATCCAGTGGCTCACATTAAAAATATTACCTCATAATTTGAAAAATGTCCTTAGAGTTCAATTATGCCACCAAACAAAGAATTCATTAATTCATGTACAATTCATAAAATATAAAAGATAAACATACACTACAAATTTAGATCCGTTGGATTAACTTTGCTACCTACTCTCTGTAAAGTCCTATCTGATTTTACTAATCTCATGCCTCTACTTTTTATGTGATGTAACACTCATCTCTTTGGAGTGTTGTAAGTGGCAAATGAGAGAAGAAGTTAGGGTTCCGGGTATGTTCCAGGTTCATGTTATAATCGCAGCTAAGCAGAGAAGAACGACTAGAAGATCAAGGCCAGCCTAGGCAACTTAGTGAGACTCTGCCTCAATGTGAAAATATATAAAAAAAGGACTTCCCTGAGTATGTAACGCAACAGTAAAGCACTTGTCTGGCATATACAATTCCCTGCATTCAAATCTGACTGCTACAAATAAGTAACAAAAAACTAAACAAATGAACATTTAATGGTTGTTCATATATGAGGCATTCAAGCAAAATGAAAATAATTGTTTTATTACTTTTAGGAAGAATTTATGCTTATATCTTTGTTATCAGAAATTTTAGGGAGTCCCACAGACTCACTGTGTGTCTCTGAGGAAATCTAGATCCACCTATGTTGATTAAAAGACAAAATAAAACAAACAAACAAAAACCTTTAAGAACAGATACAAACAAAAGCTTAGGGACAGCTTCACAGTTAAAAGAAAAATTTCAGGTAAGCTGCAAATATCAGCATCTGCAGAAATAAAAACAATCCGTGCCATTTTCATTAAGCCAGCATGGATGCCAGTTGTCCTGTGGACACAGCCAAGAGAAAGAGTGAAATGGACTAAAGAACCAGAGAAAGCACTCTTCAGCTCAGGCCAATGCCTGAAAGAAGGAAACAGAAGAGAACAAACAAAAAGCTACACCCTCCTGAGTCAGACCTCAGAAAGGCTGACAGAATCAAAGCAAAGTAGCTCATTAAATAGCTGACATCCCTCTGTCATTTTAGAATGGCTCAAAGTGAACCCACCTTCCTAGGGTTGGTTATTCCTGCCTGAAAGGTTATCATTTAGCTGGTCACTGACCTGTGAAACAGATGCTACATTTTCATCCCAGAAGAGATTTTTTTTCTCTTGACAAAAAGCAGTCTGCTCTTACTGGGCCTTAACTGTTCCTGTGACATTATTGTAGCCCTAATTTCCCTAGTTATAAGTATGGGATCTATGTATCTTCAAGTTATAATTCCAATCAGTAGGCCCAAAGCTTGACATATGGCAGTCACCAGTAATTGCTTCTGTTGTGAGTAGGTAAATAGAAAAGAGAGTGTGGTAAAGATGACAATTCAAGAGAAATTCAATTGTTTTCAGGTTGAGCCACAGGAAGACAATAGATGCTTAAGCACTACTTTAAAATTACAAATTCAAAACTAATAGGACCCTTGATTTAAGATAGTTGTGTAACTAGAAACTCAAGTCCATACCTAATACTGCAGTTAGCATGTATCATAATAAAATTAGAAAACCAAAAACATTTTTTAAAATGACTTTCTTACCGTTTGGCTCATTGGGTAGATAAATAATTTTCATTTTCTCTCTCCAACCCCTCTTGTGACATACATGTCACTATCAAGAATCTTTATCAATCATTCTGTCCTATTTTTTTTCTTTTTTATTAGTTCTTTCAGAATATCATATATTTTATCATATTCACTACCCTCCCCCAACTCCTTCTTGATCCACCTGTACCTTTTCATCTACCCAACTTTCTTTCCTCTTTGACTTTTAGCCCATGAAGTCCAAATTATGTCATCTGTGTATTTATAAATATGTGACCATCCACTGATGCTTATTCAACCTGCTAGGGGCCACATCCTTAAAGAAAAGATTACCCCTCTCCCAACAGCTATAAATTGCCAGTACCTCCTTAGCTAGTAGTGCTATTTGTGACCATCTATCTTATCACTGTCTATGCTGGAATTAAGCAAAATGAAATTTCCTGGTACATTGATAGAAATAAAATATCATTTTCAATAGGTAGTACAGACCCAGAAAGACCAACATCAAATATTTTCTCTCACTTATGCAGATTAATATTTGAATCTTCAGGTAATGTGTATCTCATTTGGAACAGTCATAGTCATTAGAAAATTAGTGAGGAGCTATAAGGCTGTTTTTAAGGGAGAGAATTAAAATTAAGTGATATGAAGGGGTAAATAAGAATAGTGGATCAGGAAGGCTTATATATTCTGTCACTGGATCCAGAGATCGCTGAATCACTGAGACTGACTGCCCGTGAGTTCATGGAAGCCTCTTGCTCTGCAATCCCAGCACCAGGATTATATGTGCTCAGCACAGGAAAGCTTGTATATGACTGCTAGGCATCCAAACTCGGGCCCTCATTTTGCACTGCAAGTATTTTACCAGCTGATCTGTCTCCTTAGTACAGTTTTCATAATTTATAGGAAGCAACCAGGCAAAGCCTACAGATACGTGGTTAAATTTTGAGACAGGTTAAAGAGTCCTCTTGGGGTTGGGGCAGGGGTAATTTAACCTCAGCTTTCTTCCACTATCTCTGTTCCTTATTGCAAAATACTTGATGCTGCTGTTGCTGCTGAGATGGTTGTGGTGGTAGCTTTCAAGTTCAAATCTGAGGAAAATAGCAGTAAGCACTCCTTGAAGATTTCATATTTTTACAGAAAGGGGTCTCAGAGCTAAAGCAAGTAGTAAAAGTAATCCCCACCCATTTAACCAAGCAAAGTTCTTCATTTGTAAGTCCACTCTTTCCATACAAGAAGCTCAGAAAGATTCAGAATTTATTTGATCTAAATCCTCTTAAGAAGTTTGCTTTCTACCCTTCTCCAGTCCTGAAGAATCTTCAGACAAACTTACATGTGTTTCAAAGACAAATGTGTATATTAGAATCTGGTGCTGTAATTGTATAATATGTTTTTAAAAAAATAATCATTGGATAAAGATAAAAGCAGCTCCTATCCTGGATACTATAGCATTTGCCTGTAAACCCTGAAATAGTGTGCAAATTAAGATTAAAGCGTATATTATTCTTAGAGAAGTGTATCATATAGTTTTTACAAGGTTGTCCCAGTGGTCATGAGACAAAATTGTTAATAGCAATAAAAAGAGGAGAGTTAACTACTTGGTGTTAAAGTACTTTCCTACCATGTGAAAAGACAATCTCGAGTACCAGAAAAAAAAAAGAAAAAAAGAAAAAAAGAAAAACGAGGAAAGTAAAAGCAAGAGGGAGGGGAGGACAAGAGAAGGAAAAGATAATGAAAGGGAGGGAAAGAGACTAAGGGGAGGGAAAGAAAGGAGAAAAGAAACGGAGGGAAATAAAAAGAGAAAAGGAAGGAAAAGGGAAGAGGAAGTGGAGGGGAGGGGAAGAAAGTTCAAACAGTTGGAAAATATTTAAGTTTATGGAAATATGAGATTCCAAGGTAACAAAGACAAATCTGACAGGGGCAACCATTATAAGGATGCGTGAGAATAAGATATGATCCATCCTGTTAATGATGGTATCCTCAGGTGGAATCCCTTTTCTGCCAAATTCTACCCAGCTCAGGCTCTGGAAGTAAAAATAAAATCCAAAACTTGATTCTTAGGCCGTGTGTCCCTTAATCTCCTAAACCTAATCTGAGTTTGATCTTTTACAAAATTCTGAAACGTCTTGAAGCCCCATCTTATCTCTTCTCATTTCTTATATACATTTCATTTCTGCATCATGTATTTTTTTTCTAAACTAATGTATTAACCCAGTAGCCTCTACTATCTACCAGAAACAGTCATCAGGAAGGTCAGGGAACAAAAATTTTAAAACAGCAATTTTAATTATTAATAACAACAAAGAAAAGATGGGGGAAAAGAAAGAAAGATCATGTTCCTATTCTCTTTGTATTGGTGGCTTTGGAGTAGCAAGTTATTGTCTGTAGAGAAATAGAAATCACCATGTTAATAACATAAATAAGTGTAACAAAAAGCTCCCCACATTTTTTCTCATATGTGAAATTTATTTATTGGCTTATTTATTTGTTTATTGGAACCAAGTCTCACTGTGTAGCCTTGGCTGGTCTGGAGCTTACTGTGTAATAAGGCTCCACTCAGAGATTCTCAAACAGGGATTCTTATGTATTCTACCAAGTGCTCAGATTAAAAGTGTCAGCCACCATGACTGGTATCACATGCAATGTTTTACCTTTTACTTACTTAATATTTTTTTCATTTAGTTTACATACTGACCATAGTTTCTCTTCCCTCCTTGCCATCCTCCACCTCCCATATATCCCCCTCCCCATCCACTCCTCCTCCTCTGTCTCCATTCAGAAAAGAGTAGGCTTTCCATGATCTTGAACAAAGCATGGTTCTTCAAGTTGAGGGAGGACTGAGATCCTGCCCCTCTATTCTGAAAAGCAAGTTAATCTCCAGGGACAGGTCCTGATCTCACCACCAGGGGATACTCAAAGAGAGCAAGTTACACAACTGTCACACACATACAGAAGGCCTAGGTCAGTCTCATGCAGGCTCCTTAACTGTTGTTCCAGAGCCCATGTGTTCCTACAAGGAGCTCAGGTCAGCTGTCTTTCCGTGTTCCTCCATCATAACGTTGAGACCCCGGCTCCTACAATTCCTCCTTCCTTTCTTCAGGAGCACACCTTGAGCCCAGTGTATGGATCTCTGCATCTGCTTCTGTCCCTTGCTGGATAAAGGCTCTCTGATGACAATTAGGGTAGTTACCAATCTAAAGGCCAGTTCAGGCACCCTCTCCACTATTGCTAGAAATCTCAGCTGGGGTCATCCTTGTGGATTCCTGGGTTCATATTCAATTTTTTAAAAAATACCCAATGGAGTCTTATTTGGTTGAAAGGAAGAATGAAATGGATAGGACTAGAAATGGCTGCAATGGGGAAAATAGACCAGATGTGGAAAGACAGAGGTTTTCTTTCATATGAAAATCCAGGTTATTTTTTCTTATTTTACATTTAGATCACAGTTCCCTCTCCCTCCCTCCTCCCCTCCCTCCCTCCTTCTATCTCTCCCTCCCTTCCTCCCTCCCATGCCCCCTGACCGCTCTCCTATCCCACCCCCCACTCACCAGCCTATAATTCATATTCAATTCTTTTTTAAGAAAAATGTTTTTCCACCTAAAATTGATGAATCTATGAACACAATCTATTTTATCGAAAGCTGAACAGCATCTCCTTTTCTGACTTTCCCTGGTGTGACTCAAGTCTCATTATTTTGGTACTCCTCTAACATATTTAGAATTTAGATATCTGTGTTCATTTTTTGTTTGTTATTTCTAAATTTTAACCATGTACACTTGATGTAGAAAGCATAAAATACTCAGTGTAACTATGAGAACCTCTCACTTTAATTCTAAATGTGCTTCTTATACATAATTTATTCCCATTGTCTTATTTTTATTAGATGCATTTATTCTTTCTCTTTGCCCTCTGTGTGTGGGGGTGGGTGGAACATTCTACTTACATGTGTGTGAAAGGCAGAAAACAATTTATGTGAGTTGTTTATGTCCTTTCTTTATGTGAGTTCTGGATATCTCAAGACAGCAGGCTTAGGGGTAAGTTCCTTTTTTCATTCAACCATATCTTTAGGCTGTGTTTATTTTTAATTGAGACATATTTATAGGATTCACTGTGATTTATACATATATACATGCATATATACACACATACATACATATATTTGTTGATTAAACCCATTCACCATTCTGTTATTCCAACTTCTCTCTCCCTGTCAACATTCCCTGTCCATAAGTATTTTACTCTTGATCTTTTTATGTTATCTTAATTTCAGTTTTGGCATATGAGAGAAAATATAGGATACCTGTCTTTCTGTATCTGCCTAATTTAATCTACCTAAAAATATCTTCTAGCCCCATCAATTTTGCTGCATATTAAAGGCTTTAATTCCTTTTTATGGTCAAATAATTCTCCATTGGTTGTACCATATTTTCCTTTCTAATCATCTACTAACAGACACATGGTCTGATTCTGTACCTTGGCCATTATGGATAATGTTGCAATAAAAATGGCCATGCAGACAGCTTCTCTGTGTTCTCATTTCCTTTTCTCTGGGTGTTTACCATGGGGAGTTATAGCTGTATTTTTTAAACAAGGGAGCGATATATACATACATACATACATACATACATATATATATATATATATATATATATTCTTTAAGAATTACCAAATAACTATAATCTATGTGGGTTTTCTTTTCTGATCATTTCTGTGTTTGCAATTTTAATGTATTCTTTATTGACTCCTTTAGAATTTAATAAATGTATACAATGTCTTTTGATCATATATTGTATATATATTTTTATTTGAAAAAATCTTCTTGCTAATTTCCATAGTGAATATACTGATCTGCATCCCTATGTAAATGTTCTTTCTCCACATTCATAACAGAAATTACTTTGTGTTCTTTAGTTATACTTAAGGCAGGTTCTCCATAGCCCAGGTTGGTCTTGAAATCATAACTCCAAAGTTGTTCTTGAATTCTGATCCTCTTGCATTCACCACCAAAGTGCTGAAATTGTGTGCCACCAAATTTCTCTAGTTTTCTGTTTTTCCCTAGTTTTCTTGTTATTTTCTTATTTGTTTATTAATAGACAACCTTTTATTTTTCTTCATTTTTGATTGTTTTATAAGATTTTTAATGTTTTATATTTACTTAGTTATTCATTTAGAAAGGATATCTACATGTAGTTCACTTGCAAAGGTCAGAGGACAACTGGAAGGAATCAGTTCTCTCCTTTCTCTATGTGGGTCTCAAAGACCATATTCAGGTCCTCTGACTTGTTAACAAGCACCTTTACATATTACGTCATCTCATCCAACCATGTTTTTATCAGTATACATTTATTTTAAAGTAATGAGTTTTGTATTAAATTTTTATTCAAACATAATATATACTTTGACTAACAGTTGTGGATATTTTTCATGTATTTGTTCATTGCATCATATTTTAGTTCACTTTGATAACATGCATTCTATTAGTATTGTAACTCAATGTTTTGTTTATAATATTTGTAACTACAAAGAAACTTCTTGGATGGCCATTTCTGGGATACCACTTCTTGATGGACTTCATTAGTTCATTCTTCAGTAGTTCTTCCTCTAAGAACTTTAAGTAGACTCTGGGATATGGTTCAGTGGGTAAGAACACTTGCTATGAAAGCAAGAGGATAAGAATTTAAATCCTCAGCACTTACAGAAAAGTTGAGCATGACTGTACATGTCTGTAACCCTGGAGTTTGAGGGTAAAGATCCTGGTATTATACTATAACTAGGCAACATTCAGGGGCACTAAGAAAGGAGGAAGCAATAGAGAGAAACATTTGATTCCTCTTTTGACTGCCATGATTATGTGCTCACCACATGCATGCATATGCCTTGTACACCAAACACACACACACACATACACACACACACACACACACACACTCCTACACACACACAAAATTAAAAAGCAAAAAATTCAGTCTTTCCATTTTCTTTTCCATTATGGTCTCAGCACTTAAATCATGTACATGTAAGTAAAATTATATGGTCTAAGAAATTTTATTTTATATTTTATATATTTAGGAATATACTTTTAAAACTATATGTAACAACAATCAAAGAAAAAGAGTCCAGATGCCATGAATCCAAAAGAGAGATGAGAAAGTAGATATTTGTGAGGGTTTAAGGAACGAAAGATAAAGTAGTAAATGGTATAATTGTATTTTAAGGACAAAAAAAAATTAAAAGTTAAGTAAAAAGAGAAAAAAGAATCCATGAACTATCTATTTTGTCAATATTTATGTGAAATGGAAATATTCAGAGGGTTCTGAATTTAAGTATCAAAGAGTGATGTTAGATAAATACTAAGCAAAAGTACAAGGTACTGTAATTATCTCAGATAAGAACTGTAAAGTTAGCTTGTCTTACCTTCTAACCTCATACTATTCCTTAACTTCGTATTTTAATACTCCCAAAAGAGTTAAACACATGGAACCACAAAACAACACCAGTGCATCTGAATTCATCCTCCTGGGACTTTCAGAAAAGCCAGAACATGAGCCTGTCCTCTTCTCCCTGTTCCTCTGCATGTATGTGATCACAGTCATGGGAAATTTGTTGATCATCCTGGCCATCAGCTCTGACTCTCACCTCCACACTCCTATGTATTTCTTCCTGGCCAATCTCTCCTTAGTTGATTTCTGTCTAGCTACCAACACTATTCCTAAGATGCTGGTGAACATTCAAACCAAGAGCAAGTCTATCTCTTATCCTTGCTGTCTGACCCAGATGTACTTTTTTCATTTTTTTGGCATCATGGACAGTGTCTTAATAGCTGTGATGGCTTATGACCGGTTTGTGGCCATTTGTCACCCATTACATTATGCTACTATCATGAACCCACGCCTCTGTGGGCTGCTGGTTGGTGGCCCATGGGTATATTCCTGTTTCATCTCTCTCACCCACATCCTCCTCATGGCCCGTCTGGTATTCTGTGGAAACAATGAGCTTCCCCACTACTTCTGTGACCTCACACCACTTCTGCGGCTTTCATGCACTGACACAACAGTAAACAAGATCTTTGTGCTTATTGTGGCAGGAATGGTGATAGCTACACCTTTTGTCTGCATCCTTGCCTCCTATACTCGAATCATCATAGCCATCATGAAGGTCCCCTCTAGGGGTGGCAGGAAGAAAGCCTTTTCTACCTGTAGCTCTCACCTCTCTGTAGTAGCCCTTTTCTATGGGACCACCATTGGGGTCTATCTGTGTCCCTCCTCTGTCCGAACAGCTGTGAAGGAGAAGGCATCTGCAGTAATGTACACAGCAGTCACCCCCATGCTGAACCCCTTTATCTATAGCCTGAGGAACAGAGACTTGAAGGGAGCCCTGAGAAAGTTCATCGACAGAAAGACTGGCACATCCTCCTGATCATCAGAAGCTTGGGGAACTTCTAGACAGAAGAATCTAAACATCTGAGCTCTTCAACTAAAGTTGGAATTGCATGTAAAGAAAGAGTAACTACTTTTAATTCTGAGTCGCAGAAACCCAAGAGGCAATTTCTATGCAGATTTTTAACTATTGTCCTATTCTAGTTCTTCTTTGTTGTCAATTAGGCACAGCCTAGGATGCCCTGGGAAGACAGAATCTCAATTGGAGAATTAGCTGGGTTTGGGAGAATTGTGGGTTTGTTGTGAGGGCTTAATTTAATTGCTAATTGATGTTTGAAAGTCCAGCCCATTTATCAGCAGTACTATCTACATACTCTTGATCCTGGACTTTATAAGGAAACCAGCTGAACACTAAACAAATCAAAATTATTCCCCATGGGTGTTGTTTCAAGTTTCTGCTGACTTTCTTCTCTGATGTCCTTCAAAATTGACTGTAACCTTTCAACTAAATTAGACCGTTTCCTCTAATTGGTTTTGGTCAGAGTGTTTTCTCACAGCAACAGAAAAGGTAACTAGAAAATTTCCCAAATATGGGGACCAGTAAATAATTCTAATTATGTCTCACATTGTCCTCACAGAAAAAGAAGACTATCATTACAGATTGGATTTACCCTGCTTCAATATCCTTTTAGCAAACAGCACATGCTATCATCAATCATGCATTGCTTAACAATAATATCTTCTGAGAAATGTATCATCAAGATTTTAGCATTGTAGAAATATAAGTGTTATTTACATACATAGTATAAGTCAATATTTCAACTCAATATTTTCATTACTTAAATCTATTTTAGGATAGTCTCATACATTTCCACAATATAAATCAACAATTCTTATCTCCCTCCTTCCTATCACTCCTTTGAAGCACTGCTCCTATGCACAGGTCTCTCTTACACAGTCTCTCTTATACATTCATGTATAGTCATTTTACTCAGTAACCAGGGCCAGCAATATGACTGTGGGATCAGAGCTATCTGCTGGAGCCTGGTGAGTTCAGCATGGGGTACATAACTGAAAACAGTTGACCCCGCCCCACTCTCTCTCAAAGTATCAATAGCCAATAGTTCTGAGACAAAATATAGAGCCTCATTAGCCCCTCTCCCTTCATTGAGTGATTATTGAAAAGGCTAGTCTTGTATGTACATCCAGTGCATGTAACTATGCTCAGTATGAGTTCATTGCTTAGTTAGGGTTTCTGTTTCTATGAAGACACAATGTGACCTACTGCAATTCTTATAAGGGAAAACATTTAAATGGGGTGACTTATAGTTTCAATGCTTAGTCCACATCATCAGGGCAGGACATGGCAACATAAAGGCAGACATGGTGCTGGAGAAGGAGCTAAAAATTCTACATCTTGAATGCAGGCAACAGGAAGTGAGCTGTGTCAATGGGCATGCTTGAGCATAGGCTATCTCAAAGCCCACTCCCACATTGACACATTTCCTCCAACAAAGTCACACCTCCAAATACTGTCACTCCCTATGAGCATATGGATGCCACTTACATTCAAACTACCAAGGACAGCTTATAGTAATAACCCCATGATTGTATGCATTCACTGCTGTTCTTTTAAGGAAGGGTCTTCTCTGACCAAAGGTGAGAACAGCTTTTGTCTATAAGTATAAGCACAGGTATTTAGAAGGCAATTTTCTGTCTTGTTAATTTATCAACATGACACATGGATGTAATTAAGAGTAGTGCTGGAGGTATAGTTCAATGAGTAGCATGCGTGATTAGTATGCACCATGCCTTGGGTAAGACACAGAAAAAGATGAGTAGATATGAGGTTATTACTGGCATCACAAAATGCATTGCTCCATTGCAAACATTTATTTTCACCACAGTAAAAAAGAAGTGTACCTTAAAATATAAATAAGGACTAGGGTAACTGGCTCTTGCTGCACAAACATGAGAACTAGTATTTGGATTCCCCAGAAACCTGATGAAGCTGGATGAAGTTGCACACATCTGTAATTCCAGTATACCTACACTTAGACTGGAGGTAGAGACAACAGAATCTCCACAATCTCACTGACAGATGAGCCTGACACATGCAGCAGTAACAAGAGACCCTATCTCAAACAAGGTGTGAGGTGAGGATCAACATTCAAAGTGATTCTCTACCTTACATGATCACTGTGCATACATGTCTCCATACTCATACATATATATTCATATACACATACACCACCATGATTATCATCATGCACATGCACACATCAATCAAGAAATAAAAACCAGCAATAGAAAGTAGAATAAATACATAAATTGATAACATGGAGCTTTATTAAGATGGCCAAAATTGTGTATTGAATGCAATGTATCAACTTCCTCTTGAATTGATGAAGGTAATTCCATCTTGTCCTAACTCTATTTTATGTATGTCAGACAGTACTTAGCCTTTCATTCTCCAATAATCACATCCACCTTGGCAGTGCTTTTGAGTCAGTCCCTGACCCTGACCATGTTCCAGATGTATTAATCAGAATAATTAATGTTTGTACAAGCTAAAACATTGAAATAAAATAGATGAGTAATAAATCAAAAATAATTGTCATGTGGTATCTAGAAAACATTAGTAACTTCTGCAAAAAATAAGACAGATATTGCAAGGCTATTCCAAACTCCTCTCCGTTAAGAGTATGTTTTCCCTGCCCGTCTGGTCCCACTGCCATGCCAGCCCCAAATAACACACAGAGACACTGTATTTGATATAATGCTGTTAGCCTGTTACTAGTATTTCTTATTGGCTACCTCTGTCTTTAATATTAACCCATTTCTATTAATCTAAGTATTTCCACGTGGTCTCATCTTACTGGAGAGAGAGCCTGGACCTCTGTTCTCTCAAGTCTCTTGATTCTCCGTACTACTTCCTGGAATCCTCCTTGTCTCCTAGTCCCACCTATCTTGCTTTCCTATTGGCCAACAGTGCTTTATTCATTAACCAATAAGAGAAACATATTTACAGAATGACATCTCCCATCACCTCTCTGATGTAAATGCCCCCAGCATTGGTATAATTGATTACATCCAAGCTCTGGTACCATGAGAGATTTTTGGAGGTATTAGCCCACTCTTGGTCTGGCCATTATTAAGGGAATCTTATACTCTTAACTGGCTTACTTAGCACATTTTCTGAAAATTGTCCAACATGTATTGTTTCACTCTGAATTGGAACCTTCCCACAAGGAAGGTATCTGGGCTCATGAGACTAGGACACTAAATAAACTTCACATGGCAGGAAAAGCTGAAACTTACAGAATTCATGGGGACCCCCTTCCCAAGAATATAGACAGAATAAACAGCTTCTGGGAGAGGAGAATAGTCATCCTGGCTACAAAGAGGAGATTCTCCAACTTGTCTAGGTTCCTAGAGGTGATGCAGAGAGCTCTAGGCCACTCAGCCTGGGGTGGGCTTTGGTGATGTGATTGATTTGTGTCATCTCTGCTCCTGGAAGTAACTCCAATAAAAACTCATTGGCTCACTGGGCCTAATTTTTGGTGCAATCATTACTTTGGTCTGTAAGTTCCCTATCTAGGGGGAATAGAGATATGTATGCTGTGCTCCTCAGGCAAAGTCTCAGACACTATGTGTTGCTGTACTTTGAAATAATTTTGAAGGATTTAGGTTTGTTTAATTAAGAGTAATATCGTGCATTCTGGAGTTACTCCATCAATGTTGTCACTGGGTTATAGAAAATGTCAGCTACATTATGATCTTATGGCACCACTGTCAAATATGTAGCATATCTTTAAATGTAATGCCATTTTTCAACATATGGGTCTCTTTTTTAAATTCTAGTCTATACTCAGTATTTATCTTTATGTTCACAAGTTTGCATTTCTCTCAACCTTAGTCAGAGAAGATTATTTTTCAGTGAATAATGTTAATGCAGACTCATACATACAACACATAATTAAAATTGAAAATTTATCTATTTGAAATGAAAATGGGTTTTCAATATGACTCAATGGGCAAAACCCTTTTCAGAAGAAGCTTGGAAGCATGAGTTTTATCCCCAAAATCCATCTTTTTAAAAATCCAGGTTTGCAGGAACGTGGTAGCACATGCCTTTAATCCCCATCTTCAGGAGGCAGGGGGAGGCAGAGGGAGGCAGAGGCAGGCAAGTCTCTTTGAGGACAAACGGGATTGTTACACAGAGAGACCCTGCCTCGAAAAACCAATAAAGAAGTAAGAAAATAAATAAAATCCAGGTACATGATCACATAGTTATAATCCCTACACTACTTGAGCAAGATGGATGAAGACACAGTAGAATCATATGAAATATCAGTTATCTACAAAACATAACAGAAATCAGAGATGCCCTGCTCAGCAAGGTAGAAAAAGAATATATACCCAAAGTGGTTCTCTAACATACACTATGGCATGTGTATACCTCTCCCCACCACACACATCCTAACACACAATAATAAGCAAATAAAATTTTGAAAACCAATTTATTTTTTTTATTTATAATTTTTTATTTAATTTTATATAAAAAATCCAATTAAATTAAAACAAACATTTATACACAATATTTGGGAATTTGGGCGTCATTCTTTCCAAACTACTTCCTGCTGGTAAGGGGCACTGTCTTGGGGGATTCGAAGAAGATTCAGATATCCTAGCTGTAGTCTGTAGGGCTGTTTTGTCCACCTGTTTTGAATGTAGGATCAGCTTTTTTCTGTTTCAGGTGGTCTGGCGTGATCAAACCACATTAGTCTGGAAGGAATCCACATCTTTTCATTTTCTGTTGAAACAAAAATAGAAATCCTTTTCCCCAGTAACTTGTTCTTCAAGTTAAATTTTGGAGTCAAAGCATTTTTTTTTAATTTATTATTTTACATGTCGATCCCAGTTCCCTCTCCCTCCCCTCCTTCCTCCCTCCCTCCCCTCCAGCCCTCCCTCCCTTCTTCCCTCCCTTTTACCCTCTCTGCCCTCTCACATACACTCTAAACATCATCCCCTCCCATCCCCCCACCACAATTCCATATGTAGGGGAATGCCATCCAGTTGGGGTCATGTAGATGTGACAGGTCCTGTGAAGTAGGGACTAGGACTTCTCTCCTGTCTCTAGAATAAGGCAGTTATCCCTCCATGGGGGATATGTTTGCAAAGTCCTTTTGTGCACCAGGGATACATCCTGGCTCCACTGTCTGAGGTCTCTTAGACTGCTCAGACCTTCTGGCTGAGACCCATATTCAGGGGAGCCCGAGTCAGTCCCCTGCTGTCTTCCCAGCTATCAGTCTGGTGGCCCTTAGCTCCTCTTTGTTCAGGTAAGCTGTCTCTATGTGCTTCTACCGCATGGTCTTATCCTCTCCATCTGCTTCTGGGTTCTAGTTAGACTCAGTGTTTATGTATGGGTGTTTGCTCCTATTTTCAACAGACATTAGTTGAAGGCTCCATGGAGAAGTTAGTTGTTGATCTCACTCTCCGGGAAGGGCATTTATGATAGCCTTTCCACGGAAGCTGAGATTGTTAGTTGGGAGCAGTCTTGTAGTTCTCTCGGGCTTTCTTTGTGTTCAACTTTATCTTCAAACCAATATTGGCTCCCTCTTTTATGTTCTCTCTGTCTGTCTCTGTCTCTCTCTCTCTCTCTTTCCTATCTTCCATTCCTAACCAGGCTCAATCCTCTTGGTCGCACATGCCTTCCTCTCTTCCCCCTCATTTTCTCCTACTTCTCTCTCCATTCGCTGTCCTCCCCCACTTCACCTGAGCTCTGGGGGGACTTGTCCCTTCCCAGTTCTGTGAGGGACTTTATATGAATCTCTTAGAATACACCTTGTATCCTAGTTCCTCTGGTGATGTGAATTATAGGCTGGTGATCATTTGATCTAGGTCTAAAATCCATATATGAGTGAGTACATACTGTGTTCCTTTTTTTGTGACTGGGTTACCTCATTCAGGATGGTTTCTTCAAGTGCCATCCACTTGCCTGCGAATTTCAAGATACCATTATTTTTTTCTGCAGAGTAGTATTCCATTGTGTAGATGTGCCACATCTTCATTAACCATTCTTCAATTGAGGGGCATCTAGGTTGCTTCCAGGTTCTTGCTATTACAAATAGTGCTGCTATGAACATAGTTGAACAGATGTCTTTGTTCCATGCATGTGGATCATTTGGGTATATGCCTAAGAGGGGGATTGCCGGGTCCTGTGGTAAACTAATTCCCATTTTCCTGAGGAACCGCCATACTGATCTCCAAAATGGCTGTTATGAGTTTGCACTCCCACAAGCAGTGGAGGAGTGTTCCACTTTCTCCACATCCTCTCCAACATAAGTCATCACTGGTGTTTCTAATTTTAGCCATTCTGGCAGGGGTAAGATGGTATCTCAAAGTTGTTTTGATTTGCATTTCCCTGATAGCTAAGGATGTGGAGCATTTTCTTAAGTGTCTTTCAGCCTTTTTGATTTCCTCCATTGAGAATTCTTTCTTCAGTTCTGTACCCCATATTTTAATAGGGTTATTTGGTGTTTTGTTGACTAGTTTCCTGAGTTCTTTGTGTATTTTGGAGATCAGCCCTTTGTCGGATATAGGATTAGTGAAAATCTTTTCCCAGTCAGTGGGCTGCCGTTTGGTCTTGTCAACTGTGTCCTTTGCCTTACAGAAGCTTCTAAGTTTGAAGAGGTCCCATTTATTAATTGTTTCTTTCAGTGTCTGTGCCCCTGGAGTTATGTTCAAGAAGCGGTCTCCTATACCAATTTGTTCAAGGGTACATCCTACTTTCTCTTCTAAGAGGTTCAATGTGGCTGGATTGATGTTGAGGTCTTTGATCCATTTGGACTTGAGTTTTGTGCATGGCGACAGACATGGGTCTATCTGCAGTCTTCTACACACCCTCATCCAATTGTGCCAGCACCATTTGTTGAAGATGCTGTCCTCGCCCCATTGTATAATTTTAGCTCTTAATATTCTTTCTTTATTCTGTATGCTAGGTGTTTTGATTATTATATGTCGAGGGGTCTTTTTTCTTTGGCCCAGCCTATTTGGGGTTCGGTATGCTTCTTGTACTTTCATGGGCATGTCCTTCTTCAGATTTGGAAAGTTTTCCTCGATGATTTTGTTGAATATGTTTTCGGCACCTTTGAGCTGGGCTTCCTCACCTTCCTCTATGCCTATTATTCTTAGGTTTGGCCTTTTCATGGTGTCCCACATTTCCTGGATGTTTTGTGTTAAGGATTTGTTGGATTTATGGTTTTCTTTGGTCGATGAATCTATTTCTTCTAGTTTATCTTCTGCGCCTGAGATTCTCTCTTCCATCTCTTGAATTCTTTTGGTTATGCTTATGTCCGTGGTTTCCGATTTTTTGCCCAGCTTTTCAATTTCCAGCCTTCCTTCCATTTGTGTTGCCTTTATTTTCTCAATTTCAGTTTTCAAGTCTTGAACCGTTTCCTTCACCTGGTTAATTGTTTTTTCTTGGCTTTCTGTACTTTCCTTAAGGAATTTGTTCATTTCTTCCACTTTTTTGTTTGTTTTTTCTTCCATTTCTTTAAGGGATTTTCTCACATCTTCTTTGAGGGCCTCTATCATTTTTATGATGGAGATTTTTAAGTCGTACCCTTCTGCTTCCTCTGCTTTGTTGTTGTGTTCCATTCTAGTTGGTGTAGATTCCCTAGATTCTGGTGGTGTCATGCTTGTCTTTCTGTTGTTAAGTGTTCTCTTGTATTGCCTTCTTCCCATAGTTTCTTCCAGTAGGTGTTGGTGGTGTCTCTTCCCTCTCTCTATGGTCCTTCCCCGATGGGCTTATGTGGATCTGAGATTCAATATCTGTAGCTCTATGTGGTCCAAGCTCTGTAGGAGGTTTCTCCGCAGACAGGGATCCAGGGATGGGGTCAAGGATGAGGATCCAGAAGAAGATGCCAGCAGGTACTCACAGTGGTCCTTTGGCCAATAGCTCTGGCCAATAGCTCTGGCCAATAACCGGCAGAAGAGGACGAGGGCTGGGCTTGAACTTGAGAAGGTTTTGCAGGGTAGTGGGATCTCACTGGAAACTGGCGCTCTCCCGCTGAGACCTCGTTCTTTGGCAGGGGCCCGGATTTGGGGATCAAGGATCTTGTCTGCAGGAACTCCGAGTGGACCCGCAGAGAAAGGCCTTGAAAACCAATTTAAAGCTGCACATGATGGTATACTCAGGAAGTAAAAACAGAAGAACAGAAGTTCAGAGCCATCCTTCTCTAATACATAGTAAATTCAAGTTCAAACTGAGTTATAGAAGAACCTGTCTCACAAAAGCAAAACAAAGTAACAATAAAACTAACCTAAAATATTGACCTTTTATTAAGAAGTTGACATGCTTTTCCCCTCCTTTTATTTGGAACTTGATGCCAAGGGACCAGAGTCAGCAAGCCTGTGCACAAAATAAATGAGATGTGTAGAAGAAAACTTGTAGAAGGCTCTAGCAATAAGAAAATTACATTGAGGTGACATCCTTAAAGATGAGGACTCACATCCTATAACTGCAATGCCAGACAGATAGGACAGAAGTCTTCAAAGTCGAATTTCTGGCCAGGACACCTCCCTAAAAATCAAAGGCCATGACAGCATCCTGAACCCCAGAGGGCATAATGCAAGGTCAGCTCCCTGAAAACCAGGAAGAAAGCCCCATGCCCCATCAGAAACCAGGCCAGCATCTTGAACCTTAGAAGACCCCTGGCCACATCAGAAGCCTTGCACATAGCCAAAACTCTAGCCCAAAACTTGTGAAACAACCCTCTGCTAGACCAGAGGCCATTGAGAACATCAGAAGTCCAGCTGCCAACTCAGTTAGAGACCCTCTACTGACCAAAAAGGTAAGAGGAACCAAGGAAGAAGACACCCATCTAACAAAGGCAAGCCAAGAAACCACTATCTACATCTATAATCACTCCATATCTAGAGTCTTAAATGTCAGAGCATAAACAACAGCCAGTGCAATATGTCACCACCAGAGCCTAGTCATTCCACTACAGCAAGCCCTAAATATTCCAACACAACTAAAGCATGAGACAAAGACATTAAAACCAACTTCATAAGGATGATGGAGTTCTTTAAAGACCAAATGAATAAAGGAAAAGACAATCAAAAAAATTGGAGGAAATCAATAAAGGCCAAGAAAAAGCAAACAAGTGGGTGAAGAAAATTATTCAAAACCTGAAAACAGAAATAGAAGCAGTGAACATGCACACACACACACACACACACACACACACACACACACACACACACACACACACACACTCTCTGAGGGACTTCTGGAAATGAAAAATCTAGATAAGTGAGCAGGAGCTACAGATGCAAGTATTACCAACATAATACAAGAGTTGGAAGAAAGAATCTAAGGCATTGAAGACAGGATAAAAGAAATACATTCTTCAGTCAAAGAAACTGTTAAATATAAAAAAACTTCCTGACACAAAACACCCAGGGAATCTGAACATTATGAAAAGACCAAATCTAAGAAAGAGCCAAATTAGAAGCAAGATTTAATTAAATACTGGCCAGGTGGATGGGCTCTGGCCAGGTATATCGCTGGGTTTCTAGAAGATGGCCAGTGCGAGTTTTGCAAGGGTTTTAAAAGGAAAATCTATAATTTATTGCATTTCTTATCAGGTCCAATTAGCAATAAGCATACATGCTGACTGATGTACCTTCAGTCTATAACCAATCAGGGGCAAGTGTACATTCTGATGTATTTCCTGCCTGTGAACCTCCCAGCCAAAAGTGTTCAAGCATATCTGGTACAGATGGGTCAAACAAACTTATTTATGGGTAGGATAAATATATGGCTTATTATCTCCCATAAACAATAGCCTGGAGCATTTTAGGATCTCTCTGTCCTTGGGCAAGGGGCTTACATATCAGAGCCATTTTTGTTTCATGAATCTCTTGGCAGTGTAGTTAAAACTTGAAATGTAACTTAGGCTCTCACATACATGACACATAGATGCAATGAAATTAGCTATGAAAACTAGAATATTTGTCAACCTATAAGCTGTTATTTTATAGAACAAAGTATATGTCTTAGTCATAACTTCTTCATTACTGGTCATGTTGGTATGTCTTTGGGAAATAAAAATAAATTTCATAATCAATGACATGATTTTCTTAAAATATGAATCTTCCCTAGACACAGTGAGATCTGTCTGACATCAGCGCCCCAGGACCATAGCGTGTGTTCCACACCCACTTTACCTTCATTTGCAGGGAGGATGACTGCACTTGACCAAGTGCCAGATCAGATCTTATGTCATTGCTTTTAGTTTTATACATTGTGTTTTAGATATAGCAGCAGTAAAGGTTGGGAATGGTGAGGCTAAAAAAATTGCTGAGTGCATACACCACCTACACATAAACATAGTGGATGTGCATGTACCACACACATAC
The DNA here is from genome assembly GCF_943737965.1 of Phodopus roborovskii. Classification (NCBI taxonomy): domain Eukaryota; kingdom Metazoa; phylum Chordata; class Mammalia; order Rodentia; family Cricetidae; genus Phodopus; species Phodopus roborovskii. The sequence continues at coordinate 33,127,954 of NW_026125281.1, forward strand.
AAACACAGTGGGTGGGAATACAATATGACTGAGGGTCTTTCTGCTGCATTTTGGGGGCTCTAACATTCTTTCACAAGTTGTTTCTTTGTTCTAATGAGCAAGATTTTATACCTGCTTTATATAACCTTCAGCTATACACAGGTTTTATTTTGTCCTAGTTGTTAACATTGAACTTCTGAATATTTTTAACAACTTAAATTTAAAATGCAGCATTTTGGCATTTTCCCAATAGTGAGTTAATCACTTTTTAAAACAGATTTTTGAGGGAAAAATATGTAAAAGCTTTTATGTTCACAGTGGCATTAGCCTATCAGTACATTATTTGATCTCTCCAACTTTCATAGGTAAAGCTGTCCTCTGATTTTTAAATTCTAATTTATGCTCTTTTATTTATTTTACTATTTGTAAGAAGTTGGTCTAAGTACTAATAATAATAGGGATTCAAATTCAAGTAAAGCAAACCATATTTTAAAAACAACAAAACAATTTACAATGTTATTGTTATATGTACATATGTATGATGACTATAAATACATGGGTAGGAATGACAAACTTAGAATTCCATGATGTAAGTTAAATGAAAATGAACACTGTAAAAAAACCAAATAGCTGCTCTGTGGAGAAAAGGGAAAAAGTTTATTCCAGATGGCCATGCTGTTTGGCAGCTATCTCCAGAGAAAGCAAAGAGGAAAGCATACAGGGAAAAATTTTCAGGGTTAAATGAGAACCAGAGAAAGGAGACTGTGAGCAAGGGTGGGCTTGTGGGCAGGGACTGAGGGATCCTAGAGGCTAGCACTGACCAGTTAATAGATACCAGAGTCATATGTTAATGAAGGGCCAGAGATAAGAATAACTTCTTTGCAAACAGGAAATTTCTTCAAGCAATGGAGGCTTTTGCCTAGATGCCTGACCATGGAAAAGGGACTTTCTTGGGGGACAAAACATAAATTAAGGTACTTTAAAGTTAGCACTTAGGAAGCATTTGTAGTGGAAGTGTCATGAATACATTAAGCTCTTCAATTTCACTAACATAAACATGAGAGGATTAGTTTACAGCACATGCTTTGAAGATCAGTATCTGAAGCTAGAATGTAGTCTGTAGGCTAATGGCCAGATCTTACTGTTTTCATCTTTGTCAAATGGTATTATCTCCTTTTCTAGTTAGTTTGTATGAAAGATTTCAAACTATTAAAATTATCTCATAAGGAGTAACTATTTCCCTTTTCCAGAAAAAAAAAAAAAAAAAAAAGAAAGAAAGAAAGAAAGAAACTGCCCCCCCCCCTCCAGCTCTTAGCAGCTACTTCAGTTAGCACTTCAGGGTCTGCTTGTGAAATAATATCAGGCAGCTGTGTTCAATCTGTGTGAAAAACAGAAGTTTACACGCCTTTTAAAGGCAATTGTGATAAATCTGCTTCTCACCTACAGATCAATGCAGCAACTTTAAAGTATTCAGAGTAATATAACATTATAACATGGAAGATGCAACTTTATTTTATGTTGTTTGTGGCTGTTGTGAAGAGTAGTGTTTTCTGATTTCTTTCTCAGCCCATTTATCATCTGTATATACGAGGGCTACTGATCTCTATAAGTTATCTTGTATCCTGACACTTTACTGAAGGTGTTTATCAGTTGTAAGAGTTCCCTGGTAGAATTTTTTGGGTCGCTTATGTATATTATCATATCATCTGCAAATAGTGAAAGTTTGACTTCTTCCTTTCTAATTTGTATCCCCTTGACCCCCTTTTGTTGTCTTATTACTCTAGGTGGGGCTTTTATAGAATAAATAAGGAGAGAGAAAAAACAGCCCTGGCTTCTTCCTGATTTTGGAGGAATTGCTCTGCATTTCTCTTCACTTAGGTTGATGTTGGCTGTTGTCTTGTTGTATATTGCCTTTATTATGTTTAGGTATGTTCCTTTTATTCCTTATTTCTCCAAGACCTTTATCATGAAGAAGTGTTGGATTTTGTTGAAGGCTTTTTTTTTTTTTTTTTTTTTTTTTTTTTTTTTTAGCATCTAATGAGATGATCATGTGTTTTATTTTGCTTTCAGTTTGTTTATATGATGGATTACATTGACAGATTTTCATATCTTGAACCATCCCTGCATCTCTGGTATGGAGCCTATTTGATCATGATGGATGATTTTTCTGATATGTTCTTGGATTCAGTTTTACAGTATTTTACTAAGTATTTTTGCAACAAAATTCATGAGGATGAAAAGCTTGTAATTCTCTTTTTCATTTGCTTCTTAGTGTGATTTGAGTACTAGAGTAACTATAGCATTGTAAGAGTTTGGCAATGTTTCATCTGTTTCTATTGTGTGAAACAATTTGAATATGTTTTACATATTCATGTTTTACATATTGATCCCAGTTCCCTCTCCATCTTATTTGAAATTCTGGTAGAATTCTACACTGAAACTGTTTCTTCTTGGGCTTTTTTTGGTTGGGAGACATTTGATGATTTCTTCTATTTCTTTAGGGGTTATAGATATATCTAAATTGTTTACATGGTATTGATTTAATTTTGGTATATGGTACCTATCCAGAAAATTGTTCATTTCCTTTAAATTTTCCAATTTTGTGGAGTATAGATGTTTACAGTATAACCTAATAGTTCTCTGGATTTCCTCGGTGTCCATTGTTAAGTTCCCCTTTTCATTTCTGATTTTGTTAATTTGGATATTCACTCTCTGCCTTTTGATTAGTTTAGATAAAGGTTTGTCTATCCTGTTGATTTTCTCAAAGAACCAACTTTTTGTCTCATTGATTCTTTGTATTGTTTCTTTGTTTCTATTTTATTTATTTTAACCCTCAATTTGATTATTTGCTGGCATCTACTTCTGAGTGAATTTGCATCTTCTTTTCTAGAGCTTTCAGGTGTGCTATTAAGTTGCCAGTGTGAGATTTCTTTTATGTCTTTTATGTAGGCACTTAGTGCTATGAACTTTCCTCTTAGCACTGCTTTCACAGTGTCCCTTAAGTTTGGGTATGTCTCTAATTTCTGTCTTTATTTCTTCCTTGACCCAGTGTAAATTCAGTTTAGCATACTTCAATTTCCACGTGTTTGTGGAATTTCTGCAATTAGTGTTGTTTTTGAATTCTAACTTCAAGCCATGGTGATCTGAAAAGATACAGGGGGTTATTTCATTTTTTTTTAATTTGTTGAGGGTTATTTTACTATTGAGCATATTGTTAGTTTTAAAGTAGGTTCTAGGTTCCATGAGGTACAAAGAAAAGGAGGAGGAAGGGGAAGGTATATTCTTTTCTATTTGGATGGAATATTTTATAGATATCTGTTATGCCTGTTTGAGACATAACATCTCTTAGTTCATTTATTTCTCTGTTAAGTTTCTGTCTGGCATTCCTATCCACTGGTGAGAATGGGATGTTGAAGTATCCCACTATTAGTGTACAGTGTTTTATATGTCATTTAAGCTTTAGTAATATTTCTTTTAGAAATGTGGGTGGCCTTATGTTTGGGGCATAGATGCTCAGAACTAAGACTTCATCTTGATGGATTTTACCTGTGATGAAATGAAATGTCCTTCTTCATCTCTTTGGATTAATTCTAGTTTAAAGTATATTTTGTTAAATATTAGGATAGCTACACCCAGTTGTTTTGTTAGTTATTAGGATAGCTACATCAGCTTGTTTCTTAGGCCCATTTGACTGGAAAATCTTTTCCAAATCCTTTACTATGGAAAATGTCTTTCTTTGAAGTTAATGTATGTTTCTTCTATGCAACAGAAGGATGGATTCCGTCTCTGTATCCATTCTGTTAGCCTTTGTCTTTTTATAGGCTAATTGAGACCATTGATATTAAGATACTATTGACCAGTGATTGTTATTTCTGTTATTTCTGGTTTTGTTGTTGGTGGTGCTAATTGCGCATGTGTTTACTTTCTTTAGGCTTTGCTGATGTGGGATATTCTTTTATTTTTTTTTACTTAAATTTGAAAAAAAAACCTTGTTTACATGTTGGTGGGAATTACAGTAGCACAAGCATTTGAGAAGTGATATGGAAATTCGTCAGTGGAACTACAACCATTATGACTGCCATAATATGCAGATATACTGTATGCACCATTTGGAGTAGCCAAAATATGGTGTCAGTGTAAGCGACCATGAGAAGATAGACATATTAGTAAAAAGCATATGCACAAGATAGACTTTGTCTCAAAAATGCAGACATGAAATCCTGTCATTCACAGCAAATTTAAGACACAGAAACTATTGCATATTTTCTCTCATATGTAGAAAGTTCTTAAAACAAATACATTTCTCTTTCTTAATAAACTATATTTGCATCACTATACGTGTATCTCTGGAACAATTCAGTATTCTCTGACTTAAAAACCTGGAGTTCTCAATGGTTGCCCTCTGGACCACACATCTATGTTCTTAACATTTTGACTGGATGTTGTTGCAGTTCCAAATATATACACATGGTGGCAGCACAAACACATTGTTTAGAAGTCTAAAGCCCTGCAAATTCTTGGAACTCAAATTGCCAGTACCTCCGAAACATAGTTTCATTGCTTAATTGCTCAGATTTTTTTTTTTTTTTCCACCACCATGAATCACAACAGCCCCTCTGACTTCCTACTGGAGATGCAAAAATGGGAATGACCTCTATTGCCAAAAGATTGAAGGGGCATGACCCTAACCCTAACCCTCTTTGGATTTCTTCAGAATTCTCGGCCTCTTTCCTTCCATTTAGGCATGGAGAAAAAACTTCGTAGAATGAATGATCTTTGGCTAGCAATGTGATGAGATAGACTAGAGATTTTATTTACGGAAATTTCTAAAACAAAAATATGGGGGAAGTATATACTCTTTGGGTGTGGAGAAAATCCAGTCTAACTTGATGGGAAGGGCAAGAGCACAGAGAAGGGGAAACATCAAGAAAAAAAAAAAAGACATTTTTCATAAAATGATTGAATACTTACCTCACTCAATACCATTGGTGAATCTATGTCCCTGATGAATCCCTAGGCCTAGGAATACACTTAGCCCCCTTAATCCTGAGAACATACAGTTCAATAATAAAGCTTCCAAGGCCATGTCTAATACTTCCAGTGATCTACATATATTCTTCCTTTATATACATTTCTATTATAAAGCTTAGTTTATAAATAGGACAACAAGAAATGAACAGTAGTAATTAATGTGGAAGAAAGGTCAATAATAAAAACCAGAAATAGTATTCCAATAGTTATAAGCACTTGCAAAGGATCAGAATTCAGTTCCCAGCACCTGTTTGAGGCTGCTCACAATTGCCTTATACTCAGCTCCAGGAGAATCTGATGCACTTTCCTGTCCTGTGTGGACTATACATACCTGCACATATACATCCATACAGAGACACACGTACTTTCTTTCTCTCTCTCTCTCTCTCTCACGTAAACATATATGTACGCATGTATGCATGCCACAACACACACATACAAAAGAGAAAAATAAAAGTAAAAATAGAGATGGGGATGCCCTGAAAAAGAAGAGATTAAAATGCTAATTATCTATGGCTATAATGGGGAATGAGTGTAACCACACCGGCATCCCCAACAAGCTAGGCTTAGCCATCCATTCCAATATATCAATTAAAGAAGAGTTACAAAGAAGGACAAAAAAGGGGATTTATTCAGTGTGGTCACATTGATAAAAGGATCTGGGTAACAGAATCCGGAGACTGATGCACAGCTTCTGAGACTTTAGGTTTAAACAAAACATATTTTGTGGCAAGGTGGAAGACATATGTATAATTAAGCAGTTCTGGGCAAGATGTATTATTACTAATGTTTGCATCAGTTCTCATTCTGGAATGGACTTTTTCTTTTATTTTTTATTTTGGAGGAAGGGATCAAAAGTTGATGAGTACTGATGGGAAGATATAGAGGTAGATATGGGAGGTATGAGTATGATCAAAAATTGTATGAAATTCTCAAAGAACCAATAAAAATGTTATTTAAAAATATTCTGGAATGTATGAACAAATCCCTAATTTTCCACCAACCAAAATGGTAGTAATGCTATCAAATAGCATTTGAAGCCTATTGCGGCTGAGATTTTCCTATCTTTGCTGTAACCAGAGTCTCTGATGTTGCCAATGTATTCAAAATGTGTCTTCATTCATGGCTTTCTTGGTTTTGTTCCTAGAAAAAGTTTATAAAATTGTGATTTCATTGGAACACTGAATTGGAGGAAACTTAAATCTGTATTCTCAAGTTATGATCACTTGTAATTGGCTTCAGAATAAACTATCCCTTACCACTTTGAGGTGATAGTTGTGTTTTTTATATCAACAAAGACTCCAAAGACATACACATAACCCTACACACGTGAGAGACACAGAAATGTTTATTATCCTGATCTCACTGAGGGACTAGGAGTTACAAAGCTATTTGACAGACAGCAAAGGAAAGACGAACACAGACCTGTAGCTTCTGATTTTCTTCCTAAGGAAGGATAGCTTGAGACAAATGCACAAATGCTTTCCTTCTCCCTAACAACTCCTTGCCAACTGGCTATTAGAGGCTAGACCTGAGCCTATCAGCTTCCCCATTTCTTTTTAAACTGATCAAACCTATCTTAGGGGGGAAAGACCTGGCTCCAGTTTGACAAAGATTTACAAATTTAAAAAATGTATTATATGTACTTTATTGTATATGGTATTGTTTTATACAACAATAATTTCATAGTTACATAGTGTCTGTTGTGAAAATTCCCTCTCCACAATGATCTATCTCTTGTTTTTAAAGCCACCCTAATTTTTATTCCTTATTTTCATTCATCTAGATCTTCTCAATCTTCCTTATGCTGCAATCCTTTCATACAGTTCTTCATGCTATGGTGTGCTCTAACAATAAAGTTATTTTCATTATTATTTCATAACTGAATTATAATGAATTATAATATAAATATCTGTTTTTTGATGGTCTTAGGTGACCATTTTAAAGGGTAATATGACCCTTCAAAAACAGATTGAGAGCTAGTGTTCTAGAGGATTGTTTATTTATTATCTTTCAGAGTCTGTGCATAAAAGTGAGAGTGTACCATAACTATTTTTCTGGATTTGATTTATTTCACATTATGTATGTTCTCAAAGCTCATCCTTGTCAAACAACAAAGACTTATTGAACAATAGCTTTGTGGGGAGGTTTCTTGTTTTAGGGGCAAAATTCAAAGCATTGTGATAAAAGGAGACAAGAATTCCTATCTAGGAGACAGATCCCAAACAAGCAAACACATGGGCACAATCACTTCAGATATCACTATGAAGGAAAGAATGAAAAATGGGACAGACTATGCAGTGACTAATCAAAAGGAGGGTTGCAGAGGGAACACGACGAGGGAACACGACGTTGTCAAAGAAAAAGGATACATGAAACACCTGGAGGAGAACATTGAAGAAAAGAGCAAGTACAAAGTCCCTGGTGTGGGTGTGTCCCTGTCACTAATGCGATTGAAAATCAGGGACTGAGAAAAAAAGAAGAAAGTCAGAAAAAAAGAGGAGAGTTGAGTTTTATTGGTAAGAATTCTATTTTATTTCCTATCCTCTGAATTTTGAACTTTTGGGAGTGTTGATGTATAAATGGATAGATGGATGAATGGACATATGGATGCACGGATGGATGGATGTGTGGTGGGTAGATGGATGGATGGATGGAAGGATGGATGGGTTGGTACATGGGTAAATGTATAGATGGATAGGTGGATGTGTGTATGGAAGGATGAATGGGTAGATGGGTGGATGAACGGATGGATGCATGCATGTATGAATGAGATAGAGTCAGAAGTATCACAAGTTTGAGACTAGCTTGAAGTACATAAAGTCTCAAAATAAAAATTCATTGCTCTTATTATCATGCTTGCTGAAGTAATATACACATAACTAAATGAGTAAAGGGATGCAGTAGGCAGATGAAAGTATTCAATAAAATATAGTTGAGGAAAAATTAAGAAGGGTTATTTCTAAAGAGGCTTTGGAACACTTTGGGTTAAAAATGAACCATTTGGACCTGGCAGTCTAGCTCCACAGGTAGAGGAGCTAATGTGTAGGCCCAACAACCTGAGTTCAGATCTCATAAGGCAGGGGAAGAGAAGCAAAACTCCAGAGAGCGATCTTCTTAGCTCCACATGCAAGCATGACACACATTTACCCACACTTAAGAACATAGGCATAATAGACAAATAAGCAAATATGTTTCAAAACATGATAAATTACTTTATTTGTATGGCAAAATTTTAATTCTCAAAGACATATGTGAATGGCATTTGGAAAATGGAGCCTTTTGGGAGGTGACTAGGATTATATGAAGCCACACCAATGGGTCCCTTATGATGGCTTTTGAGGCTTTATAAGAACAGGAAGGAAAACTCATGCTGGCATGCTTACTTTGTTTTGTGATGTGATGCTCAGAATCATCCTCCAGGACTTCCATGTATTCATAACTATGAGGCACATAAACTTTCCTTTCTTTCTCTTCCTTCCTTCCTTCCTTCCTTCCTTCCTTTCTTTCTTTCTTCCTCTCTTTCTTTTCATTCATTCATTCATTCATTGAAGCTGTGTCTCACTTTGCATCCTGGCTGATCTATAACTTGCTGAGGTAGCCTGACCTCAGACTCTCAGAGATCCACCAACCTTTGTCTCCTGAGTGCTGAGGTTAAAGACCTATATTGTTCCACCCTTCATAAACTTCTGTTCTTTATAATTTGCTTTGTACCAGGTAGGTAGTAACAACAACAGAAAACAGACTATGCAAGTGGTATCTTCAGTTTTGTTTCTCTTTTACCTAAAGATTGCTTTTATATTTCAGGGTTTATGACAGATGAGCACACGTATATCAAGATAGTGAACCATTCTATTCAAATATGACCTCAAGTATTGCTAAAATGCCCATTTCCTTTCACAATATTTCCAAATATTTTCACAAAATTTCCCTCTTTCCATCCCATTTTCCACCTGTCTGTCTGTCTGTCCCCCTCCCCGTCCCCCTCTTTTCCCCCTCTCTCTGACACACACACACACACACACACACACACACTTTCCACTCTTTCTTTATACAGTGTCTCTTCTTCACTAAACTTTGAACTTTTATAACAGTTCTGATCTGGTAAATACTTTCAATACTATGTTCTGAACTCAGTGTTCTTGTCATTCTGTTCTTGAGTTTAGGTGACATTTGAAATCCTATGTTCTGTTTGTGGGAATGCAAATTAGTTCAACCACTGTAGAAATCAGTATGGCAGTTCCTAAATATTCACTCCTGTGAAAATATTCATTTACAAACAGGGATGACTAGGTTGACCTAAGAACTTCAAGACCATACATCTCAGAAATATCTATTTTTAATGATTATTGTAGCACTGCTCAAGATAAGGAAATTAGAACTAAGCTAATTGTCTATCAGACATAAGAAAGAATGAAATCATTTTGTTTTGCAGGAAAATGGATATAACTCGAAAAATCAGATTAAGCAAGTTAAGCTAATCTCAGAAGGACAGATATTGTTTTCTCTCATATGTGGAGCCTGTGTTTTACATAAATCCATAAAATTATATGTTTTATGACATGAAAGTAGAAGCAAAAATATCTAACACAACAAACAGTGCACAACCTGTGGGTAATGCCCTCTTTGGGGGTCTAATGAGCCTTTCATTTCGGTCACCTAAGACCATTGAAAAATACAGGTATTTATATTACAATTCAAAACAGTAGTGAAATTACAGTTATGAAGTACAATGAAAGTACTTTTGTTGTTGAAGCTCACCAACAGGAAGAACTCTATTAAAGGTTCACAGCATTAAGAAGGTTGAGAAGCACTGGTCTAGAGGAATGAAAAGAACGGATGAGAAACAGGGTAGCATTAAAAATGAGAGATGGGGTATCAAGGAGAGGGAATTTGCACAACACACAATATATAACTGTATGAAAATATTGTTACATAAAACAGTAACATTCAATAAGTATATACAATAATTTTTTAAATTTCTAAATCTTTTTGTATAATTCTAGGAGTTGAATTCAGTGTTGGTAGTATGTATTTTAACACTGAGATGCATCCAGTACATAATAGTTTTTAAGGTTATCATACCCTCAGCCTGCATGATCTGAGCAGACATTCTGGCTCTGACTCCTGCTGCTTCCAGCTTGCTTCAGGTATGGAAAATAGACTGGGGAGCCTCTTTCTAAATCTCATGCCTGTGCCTGTCAGCTGACCTCACACACTCCTGGATCCCTGTCTTGTTGGGAATGCAGCAAAGCTATAGCAAGGTTCTAAAAGCCAATCTAAAAGGCCTGGGAACAGGCGAGAGCATCGTTTCCAGCCCTGCCCAGCCTTGAGGGATTAGAACAATTGTGCACATTTGATATCAGTGGAACTCAGCCACCTGGATGCCCTACCCTGGGAAAGGAGTGTCTATGGGCCCCCAACCAGGAAGCTGGACCAGGCTCAAGAAAAGTCTCCTGCATCTTCTTGATGAGGTGAATGGCAGGCCTGAAGCAAGACCACCTTGGTGGCCGGCAATGGCTGCTGGCACTGGTGGCACTAAGATTCCTACTACCTACAGGTGAGGGTTTTCTGGCGTCTCTGTCCTTGGGAAAGGAGGGAAGCGGTGCACAGGACCCAGGTTCATTCTCTTTCAGCCATAACTGTCAACTCTACCGGACCTCTATTTCCAGCCAGTGCTACCACCTGCCTGTAACTTCCATGTCCTCAAATATCTCTTCTACAGGAGCCCACACTTCTCCCCCTTTTATTTCCTCACTCTTACCCCACATTCATTTATCTATTTGTTTCTTGATCTCTACTCTTAATTTCTGAGCTTCATGAAACAGGATTATAGTTTCACCCACAGTAAGCTTTCTGTAAATATTTTTCTTATGTAGGTGGGAATGAATAACATGATGGTCAAAGGCTGACTGTTGGAGGTTTAATCATTGATTTTTACTAACTACAATGCCATAAATAACTGACTTGGTCATTTTAAGCTTCTGTGTTCTCCATTTGTAAAACGTACACTATACTCATAGGGTGGAATGGTAAGACTCAATGGGATTTTCCAGAGCATGGCTAGCTATTTATTATGATTATTAATGCATATTAGTTATTAAAATTAATGGGTCTCAGAGCTATAGAGATGACTCCGTGGTTAAGAGCACTGGCTGTTTTTTTCAGAGGGCCCAGGTTCAATTCCCAGCACCCATGTGGCAGCTCACAACTGTCTGTAATTCCAGTTCCAGGTGATCTGATTCCTTCACACCAATGCACATAAAGCAAATTTAAATGAATTATATAAAAATGGGTTTCATTATAAAAATTCTATATATGCATATGTTCTGATTATGCTTATCATTTATCCTACCTCCTCTCTCCAAGGCAGGAGAAGGGGGATCCATTAGGGATTTCTGGCCTGTGAATGAATCAGAGAACCCAAGATCCTACAGAAAGATCAAAATCAAGATGGGTGGTATCTTAGAAATGACACTGGCTTTTGGTATCCATATATATTTTACAAATAGAATTATGGGGACTAAGGGTGGGAGCAGGGCCTGTCCTTGACACTTTGACAGGATTTTGGGAACCTATTCCTCATACTGGATTGCCTTACCAAGCCTTAATACGAGGAGATGATCTTAGTCCTAGCTCAACTTGATATGCCATGCTTTGTTGATACTCATGGAAGGCCTGCCCATTTCTGAACAGAAACAGGTTGGAGGATAGAGGGTAAGAGAGAATAAGGGAAGGATGACAGGAAAGAGGGGAAAATGTGATGGGGATTTAAAATGAATGAGCAAATTTAATTAATAATAATTTTGAACAGTCCTGTGAACAAAAAGAACATCTTATCTCCCCTAAGTTAGGAGAAGCAGGCTTGGAGATCCGGTAGAAACAGCAGGCATTAGGACCCATGTAGATTGTATCTCTTCTCTAGTTTTCTTTTGAATTGTGTTAAATTCGGGTTGTAAAATGGAGCTTCCAGTCTGGAATGAAAAGGATGAAAAGGGTTAAAATGTGCCTGTGTTGGGGGGAGGGGGGATGGTCTCAGATACTTTGTCATTTCCTTTGAGAAAGAAAGTTGTTTAGGTCTACAAAATATCAAAATTGAAAGTTTCAAAATTGGCGCCAGGGATGACCATTACCAGAGAAATGTGGCCAGATTTGAGTGGATAATTGCGTTTGGTGAGCTGGAGCTTTTCGAGACTCATTTTTAAAAAGAGAGAAAAAAAAAAAGTTGGTTTAAGTTTTAAATGACAAGCTGTACTGGTGAAGTGTCTTATCTTGTTGTGTGAAGTAACCCTGGGTTTTGGGAAAGAAGAAAATCAGCCAAGTGTTAGGAGGTGCCGTCCTACCCTTGCTGTAAGATTCGGGGTAGTCACTTAAACATGGGATGCTTCTACACTCAGTGACTTCTGTGATCTGGGGCTTGTCTGAGTCAGACCTTGTCTGGCGGAATTTGGATGCATGGATGGGAATGATAAGAGAGGGGAAAGACGAGTTTGGAGGAAGGGTCAGAGGAAGATGGATGAAGGGATCTCTCCAGGAGGAAAGCAGAGAGGACTGGGGTCAAGCTGGACTTAAACAGAACACCAGTAAGGTTCCAAGAACTGAAGTTCTGTTCACCGGACTTGCACTACTCACGAAGGCAGGGGCAACAAAGACCAGCCAGCCGTCTCAGGTCGGACTGGTGGCTGTTTGAACTGTACAGTGAATTTAGAGGGTGACTATGTCCCTAGGAGAATAACTCCAGGGAAAAGAGGGGGGGCTTTTGCCCTAAAAGGGTCCCAGGTTTTGACACAGATACAAAGGAAACGGAGGTAGAAAGGCAGACAAGACTCGATCTCAACAGGCTCAGACTTGTTTGTTGGAACAGGAAGGGTCCTCGACCTTTACCAAGAATAAAGGTTGAATGGGCTTAGAGGGACTGTGGGACAGGTATACACACACAGAGAGAGACATGGGTAGATGGTAGCAAATTACAGCTTTATTTGTTTGTTTATTTGTTTTTAATGGTTTGATTGGATTGGAAGCAGATTAGGTTGTTTTCGATACTTGGGCATACTGCCTTTATAGGTGGATCAAAACAGATTGGAGCTAAGCATACTTGAAGACCAGGGCCTATGTCACATGCAGCCCTATTCAATTCCTCATGACTGAGACTATTACCCCACAACAAGTGTTTAAATATCTGTAGTTGCATTTAAATATGCATACTCCTTCTCTTTCCTCAAGTCAATTATGGTTCCATGAATGTGTGGAAAGAATTCAGCTGGGACCAAACAGTTCTGCTTCAGATACGAGTTCAGTTCTTTATCAGGAGCCTCTCTGCCCTCCTGTTTCTTCTTCTACCAAATGCTACAGACATTATAAAAATTAAATTAACAAATTCCAGACAAAATAGGAAGCCTGCTCAGAGCAGGGGTCTTTTAAGCTCTTACTGTTTCTGTTCCTGTTAAAACAGTCATAATTATATTGCTCATTTCTAACACTGTAAGTTGGCATGCACTCAGTATAAACAGTCAGGCTGGCTGGCTGAAAAAAAAAAAACAGTATCATCTTATTTTCAAAAACAGAGTCTGGCTAGGGAAGATGTCAGGAGAACTCTTTGGCCTCTGCTTTTCCTTTCTCTCGTTCTTTTGCTTCCTGTCTTCCCTTCCTCTCTTTCTCCCTCCTTCCCTCCTGTCTCTCCCTTCCTTCTTTCCTCTCTCTCTCTCTCTCTCTCTTTCCTGATTTCAAAACTCAGGTGTCAGGAAAAAGCATGCTGAAATGTTACTCAATAGCATATATGTCTGTAAAGTACTAGAATCTGAACATAAGCTGAATTATATAGTTTGGCCAATTCCTGGAGTTGGAGAGAGCTTTTATACTGGGCTGAGAAGTCAGAAATTACATTCTGGCATGTCTTTCCTCACGGTCTTTCTTCCCTAAAAGTTTTTAAAGAAAAATATTCTCAGAATTGCAGAGAACAACTCAGGCACCCACTTACCCGTGTGGCTTTGATTCTCACAAGGCTGATTTTCTGTTAGGTTTATGAAAACTGCTAGGCCCTGTACACTCTGTGATCAACCATGTCTGGGAAGGATTAGTGGGTGTCACTTGATGCTGGGGTTCTGCCAAAGCCTGGCTGCCAAAAATTATTTATAAAGTCCAGGCCTTCAGTGCCTCAGGGCTCAAGTTTCAATGGAAGCAGAGACAAATAACAGCAGTTATACACTAGGTAGGAAAGTTCCCACAGCACCCCAGGCCTAGGGAAGCTTCCTGTGAAAGAGCAGAGTGAAAGAGAAGGAAAGGAGAGAGGGTAGGAATAAATAGAAAGAAAAGAGAGAAGGGAAGAGAGCACATGTGGGAGGGAGACAGGGAGAAGGGGAAGGTGAGAGAATAGAAAAAATCAGTAACACGAGAGAGAAAATGGGAAGGGGAGATAGGTGATCCAGAGGGGAAGGGGGGTAGATAAAAGGAGAGGAAGAGGAGGGGAGTGGCATTTTGAAGAGGACAGAAAGGAAGGAAGGAAGGAAGGAAAAAAAAAGATGTTGAGAGATACAGAGACTCCTAGAGAAAGTGAGGAGAGCAGGGGATATGGAAGAATGAGAGAAAGAGAGGCAGACATCTTGAGTAAAAGAGCAATTTAGAGAGATGGCTTGTAAGAGAAAATTATCAGGAGCGAGTGAAGGAAAGAGATGAAGGCAAAAGAAAACATAGTTCAATTCTATGTGGCCTGGGCAAAGACAATGCACAGAGAACAGAAGGCAGAGGGGGAAGAAGCTGAGGGAAAGAGAAGGGAGAAGGGGAATGGGCAACGCTGAGAAAGAAATACAGAGGCAATATACCAAGACTGGGAGAAAGGGGAGTGAGAAGGGAGGCAGGCTTAGGATGTAATTTACTGTGTACCATGGTCCTGGTGACCATTAGAAGAGCCCCAGATGTTTGTCCCTGAGCAGGCCTTTCCCATCTTTTCCCATGAGAAGTGAAGTGGCCCTCTTCGGAAACCTTGTCCTTCTTCCTGCCTAGACCCTTAACTTTCCATGCCACGGTAGAATGTAACAGGCGTGAGCCCCTAGATTCGCTACCCAGGCATGAAGGAGCAGAGGATAGTCAATAAAGATAGCAAGTGTGTGAGGAGAGGAGTTAGGGGTAAAAGATGAAGGGGTTGTTGGAAAGCAATAATCTCAGTATGGTTCAAACAGATACACTAAGTGGATGTAACCACGCAAGGAACTTTCTCTTAGTTAAAAAGTGTGGACAATTTATTTTTGAAAAAATTGTGTGCCAGAATCCAGAGCAGGCTAGCAAGAAACACATTTGGCCAAAGTAGCCTGTCTTTTATCCCTAATGCAGATAGTCATTGTCTCACACCATTGGTAGGGGGCTTGACCTCACAAATGAGATCAGCTAACTTATGCTTAGGGAAAAGGTATGATAGAGTCTAGGGGCTGGGTAAATATGTACATCACAAAATGGGGAAAGTTTAGGGAATATACTGTCAGGCTAGCTGCCTTCTGTAAAACAGAAACATTCCTCACAGAGGACATAGAAAGAAATAAATGATGGCAAGAGATCAAGCAAGGTGCCTGTTTCTTTTCCATTTTTGTATGAAATTCATTAAATGCCTGTTATGTACCTACTATAAAAATACTGTATGATAGCACAGCTATGAATGTTCTTTGGACAGATGCCAAGTTTCAGATCCACACGATCTCCCTGGTTGCATTTAAAGGTAATATCTCAGGACTCTGCCTCAAATTGGTATTTCTTGGAAAAGCTTCATCAAAATACCTTAACACACAGCTGAGACTAAGTAAGAACTTTGTAGTAAAGTATAGTTTCTAAATGATAACCATGGAACCATTTAGGCTTACAGACACATGCTTGCCACACCCTGTCTTGGAAATGTTTGAATTCTTTGTCAATAATTAAAAACCTTCTGACCTGAGGCTATAGATCAATTATGAGAGGGTTTACTTACATACAGCCCTATGTTTGATGACTAGCATGTCATGAACCAGTGTGATTGCAAATACCTATAATGCTAACACTCATGAAGTATAGGCTAGAGGATCAGAAGTTCATCCTGGGCTACACAGTCAGGTTGAGGAAATCTGATCTACATGAGACCCTTTATTTAAAAAGGAAAACTTTCCAGACACTATGAGATTGTTCAACAGGCAAAAGTACCCTCCACTAAGCCTGTCTACCTGAATTCAATCTCTGAGACCCACTTGATAGAGGAAGAAAACTACCATAGTGTGCATGCACCCCTTCTGTACGTAAACACACACACACACACACACACAACAAACAAACAAACAAATGTAACAAAACCAAATTAAATCCCCAAAGTAAAATTTCAAGTTTGCAACATATTATTTTGAGGTGCTGGGAATCAAACTAAGTGCCTTCTCCACGCTAAACACAATCATATTCTGCTAATGAGATACCTCTGCAACTCCTTTCCTTCTGTCAAAGGGCTCATTTTATGCTGGGCGTTTAGCTCAGTTGGTAAAGGACCTGCTTATCAATCATAAAACCCTGAGGTCGATCTCCAATGTCAAGCAAGCCTGGAGTGGTGGATCAAACCCATAGACCCAGAATTGAGGAGGCAGACACAGTAGGATTAGGAGTTCAAGCCCATTCTCAGCAGCACATTGAAGTCAAGGCTACCTGTAACTCAAGAAACCCGTCTCAAAACACAGTAAGACGGAGCCAAATAGAGGGCTGTACAGGTAAGAGCACATACTGTTCTTGCAGAGAATCTGAGTTCATTCATAGTGCAACTACCTGTGGCTGCAGATCTGAGGGCTCAAATACCTCAGACCTCTGGATGCATATACGTAAATGCTCATACCCATGCTTACCACACAGTTAAAAGATAATGAAAAGCAATCTCTTTTTTAAATGGCCTAAAGTTTCAGCCAGCCTTACCTCACACAGAACAGCTGTTCTGATTTTTTTTGGTGGAATTACATTTAGGAAAAGGTAAATTATTTACCTAGATTTAGTATCTCTGGGTGAAGTGACAAATAAAGCTTCAAATTGCTAGAACACAGGAGGAGCTTCAGAGAACCTCCATATCCGCAAGATCTATGCCATCAGATTCAACAGAGCTCAGAAAACGTTCTGAAATTTTAAGTAATGTTGCAAAAATAATACAGATAACAAACCAACAATTTAGAAATTGAGCTTAATTACTGGGACCCACATAACCAAGGACAGAACTGACTTGAATACAATTGTCCTCTGACCTCCACAACTACACTGGCTTTCTCACTCACACATTTTTTCTTTTACTATTATTTTCCATTTATTTTACACACCAAACACAGCTTTCTCTCCCTCCTCTCCTCCTGTTCCCTCCCCCCACCTCCCATCAACTCCCCTCCCCATCCATTCCTCCTCTGAACATTGGTTCAGAAAGGGGCATCAACAAAGCATAGCATATCAAGTGGAGGCAGATCAAGCTCCTCCCCCTGCATCAAGGCTGGACAAGGCAATCGGGCATGATTAATAGGTCCCCAAAAAGCCAGCTCAAACGCCAGGCATAGGTCTGATCCTACTGTTAGGAGTCCCACAACAGACCAAGCTTCATAACTGTTACCCACATGCGGAGGGCCTACGTACATCCCATGCAGGCTCCCTAGCTGTCAGTCCAGAGACTGTGAGCTCCTCGTTGCTCAGGTCAGTTGTCTGTGTTATACACAATGTTTTAAAAAGATTTATGGCAGCAGAAGAGGTTAGGGATATGCCACTGTGGTTTAGTCTTTGTCTAGCCTGCAAGAAGCCTTGGTTGGGTTCTATCCCCATCTCTGATTTACAAAATGAAATTAAGTCTACAGAAGCACACATGAATATTAAAGAGCTGATTAGATGGCTCAGCTGGAAATAGTGATTGTTTACAAGACCTGAGTTTGATTTCTCAGGAACCAAATGATAGAAGGAGAGAGTCGATTCATACAAGTTCTCCTCTGACCTCTTTATGCACAGAGTGACACATGACCACACCTCTCGTTGCATATAAAATAAATAAATGAATACACATAATGCAAACTTTCAATAAAAACAAAAATTAAGTTATTCAGTCACATTACATATTATGGTTAGGGTGGTAATCACTGTATTTCAAGAACTCTATAGATATATAGCATTCATATATGTGAGCTTATGAGGGCCATTCTTGTTTAAACCACTTTAAGAGGCCTTGTACACATGTTCAGTTTCAGGAACTTTCTGAAACCTTGGAGTTGTTTACTTCCTAAGGTTATGTTCCTAGAGGTTGAAGTGTTTTACCACCTCTTAGTCTATCCTGTGTCTTAAGAAACTTCCCTCCCAATATGGAAGGTTTCATCTCAAAAGAGATTGCTATGTAGCAGACTGGAACGTGGTCTGTGTTTATTCCACTGCAGTGTCTTCCGTGAGTTGTCTGGAGAGGAAGCATAAGCTCCACCCTGGGTGTCATCACAGGTCTGATAGTCTAGCCAGTTTTGCTGGGGTACAGAGTATGATGAAGGGAAGGGGTGTTATGGAGGAGGGATGGGAAAGCTGTAAAATTTGATGTGGGTCTAGCACATAATGTGGAATTCCTTCGATACGGGACTCAGTTTTAACAGAGGGTTCAATGAAAGTACCCAATGCATAAAAGTCTGCCCTCAGTTTATGCTAATGAAAATAGCAGCACGGAACTGGCACAATGACTCTGCAGATAAAGGGGTTTGCCCCTAAGCCAGATGACAAGAGGTTGATAGCCAGGACCTGAGTGGGGGAAAGAGAGAATTGACTCTTGCAAGTTGTCAAACTGTCCTCTGACTTACAAGCTGGCACAATGGCATGAGAGTGTGAATATATGAGCACATCTCTTTCTCTGTCTCTCTCCTTTCTCTCTCTCTGTCCCCTTCCCTCCTCCCCCTCCCCCCTCTCTCACACACTCCTGAATAAAATAAATTTAATTTTTAAACATTTAAAGAAAGATAACATCCCACATCTATTGAGTACAATGATTTTCTGTTGCTTCTTTACATGTATATGGGTGTTTTTTCTACATGTACATCTCCACATCATATGCATGCCTCCCCCACCCCAAACTTCTCTCAGATCCACCCTCCACCACTCCCTATTTGTTTTCTGTGCAGACAAGGCTATCATAAAACTCACAGTGTGAATGGAAAATATTGGTTCAAGACCCCCAAAATCAAGTTCTCAGCACAAAGGAGACTTTTTTTTCTTTTGCCCAGAAGGAATGGAAGGCAAGAAATAAGAGGCAAAGACAGGAGAGAGAGGATGAGAGAGAAGGAGGAGAGAGCAGGGGGAAGGGGGCAAATATATTTGCCCCTGAGAGACAAAGGACTGTCTCTGGATAGAGGAGAGACTGACTGGGCACATGGGAAAATGGCAGTTTATAAAGATACAAAGAGAAACCCTGTGTACATTTATAAATAAAAACGAGGTGTTTAATTTTAACCGGGATGTTTACTAGAGTAGTCAAAGGGGGCATTTGATTGCTAGACTTTAATACTTGGACAGCTTGACTTTGGTAGTTGGTCTTAGGAGGAGGAAGTGGACAAAAAAGGAACTAGAACTCGATGGCTAACTTTGGGAATGTAATCTAATGGTTTTTATCAAGGCACAGTGAAAGGGTAGAAGGGGCAAGGCCTGCCAGTGCCACATCGTTGAGTGAAATAATATCCCTTCACTCTGTGGACCAGACTGGCCTTGAACTTACAGAGATCTACCTGCCTTTACCTACCAAGTGCTGGGAATAAAGGTGTGTAACATCTCAGCTACATGTTGTTATTCCTATTTTTCAGTGAAGAAACAGGGATAAAGAAGTTCTCGTACCTGATCAGTGATAGAATCTGGATTTATAGTAAATTTGCCAAAGATCTGCTTAACCTTTTAATCTAGGAGACAGCTGAAGTAGAAGTTCTAAAGATGATGGATAGAAAAATTCTAGTGCAATCAATAGCTGAGTGTTCTGCTCAGCTATTGATACTGCATTAGTCAGATCTCTACCACTACACCAAATACATCAGTAATCAACTTACAAAGAGAAAAGGTGCATTTGGGGCTCATGGTTTTAGAACTTTTAGTCCTAGATTGGATCACTTGATGGGTTTGGGCCAGCAATTAGGCAACAACATATCATATCAGGAAGCTGTGTCAGGTCCTAGGAGCAAAATGGAGAAACAGAGAAAGGGCAGGGAAAAAGATCAAGGAGAGAAAAGGGGGGCAAGATGGAAGGGCACATACCACAAAGTGTGTGTGTGGAGGTCACAAGAGAACTTTGGGGAGTCATCTCTTTCTACCATGTGGGACATAGGGATCAAACAGCTTGTCAGGCTAGGCAGTAAGCACCCTTACCTACTGGGCCATCTCACCAGTCCACAATTTTGTTTGTTTTTGAGACAGGGTTTCTATATAGTTGAAGATCATCTCAAAATCCTGTTTCTACTGCCGGCACCTTCCAAGTGCTGGGAATGAAGGTATATTCAAAGGTACACCGCTTCCCAATAGAACCACAGGCCACCATCAAGTCTAAAGCATATGGTGCTTGGGATCCCTTAGAGATCTAAACCAAAATAGTTCTTATACTCGCAGAATTGACAAAGCCAACTGACTTATTTGTCATTTATTTACTTTTAAAGTTATTAATTGAAATAGAATTATATCATTTTTCTCCATCTCTTCACTCCATCCAGCCTCTGAACTATCCTTTCTTTTTTTAATTTATTTTTATTTTATATATTGATTCCAGTTCCCTCTCTCTCCCTCTCTCCCTCCCTCCCTACCCCTCCCCTCTCTTCTACCCTCCCATGCCCTACCACCACCTTCCCCTCCCATCCTCCCCCGACTCCAGACTCCACATGTGGGGTGATGCTCTCCAGAAGGGGTCATCTAAATCTGTCAAATTATTTGGAGTAGGGACTAGGCCTTCTTTCCTGTCTCTAGGTTAAGGCAGTTATCCCTCCATGGGGAATGTGCTCCCAAAGTCCTTTTGTGCACCAGGGATACATCCTGGCTCCACTGTCTGAGGTCCCTTAGACTGCCCAGGCCCATATTCAGGGGATCTGAGTCAGTCCCATGCTGGTTTCCCAGCTATCAGTCTGGTGGCCCATTATCTCCTCCTTGTTCAGGTCAGCTGTCTCTATGTGTTTCTACAGCCTGGTCTTGTCCTCCCTCTCTGCATCTGGATTCCAGTTCAGCTCAGTGTTTAGCTGTGGGTGTCTGCTTCTGTTTCCATCAGCTACTAGATGAGGGCTCCATGATGGTGAATAAGTTAGTTGTCAATCATCTCAGCTATCCTCTTTCTAACACTTTTTATGCCCCCAATTCTCAAGTTGATGACCTCTTTTGTTTTATTATAATTGTTACATACATATATGTTTGTATGTTTATGAACAAATGCAGACACACACACACACACTGAATCAATTTTTGTTGTTTGTATATATATAATTTCAAGGCTGACCATTCTCCACTAGGCAGTCAACAAAGGGGGCTCATCTCTGGGAGAGACTGATTCTTTTTAATCTCAGATCCCTTAGTGACCTGTGGGTCTCTGTGTGGGAGTTGGGTACAGCAAAGATTTCCCTATCCACAGTGACATTGGCACTGATTTTGCCATTATTCCTGTCTTATCTATGCAGTCAATTCTAGAAGACACAATTTCATAGAAGACTTCCTGGCATTCTGACTTTTACAATCTTACTAATCCTTTTTTCCTCAGTGTTCTCTGATACCTAGAGGTGCGGTAGTTATGGAGTAGATATATGTATTTCTCTGTATTGTGTCCAGTTGTGTTTTTCTATGGTGGTGTCCACTTGCTGTAAAGTGGACTTCAATGAGGGATGGTAGCTACACTTATTTAGTAAAGGTGATTCATTAACTAAAACCAACTGATTTTAAAAGCTAAGAGCAGAGTAACTGAACTGACATTGCTTCTTAGATTTCATGGAATGAATGGAAACAACCAATCAAAGTTGTCCTCTGATTTCACATGGGTGCCATGGCATGCCCACATCCCCAGACAAACAAAGAATAAAAAACAAATACATAAACAAATAAATGCAATTATAAAAATTACAGAAGTTAGGCAAGAGGATGAGCCAGGGTATCAGCCTAAAGCAATTGTAAAACCCAATCTTGTCTTTGTCTATCACTTTCCCTGCAGCAGTTAATAAGGGGAAAACAAAGACAGGAGTTGTTTTTCTGTTTTGTGTTAGGGACTCAGGAAAGTTACCCCACACCTAAGGAACTCTAGCAAAGAAAATGTAACTTCTGCACAAGAGAGCAACAGTGTAACTTATTCAGATGGCAAAAAAAAAAAAAAAAAAAAAAAACCCCCGCACATTCAGTTCCCCCAGGCTTTTATCCCCATCCCCCAACCCCTACCCCAGGAGGATCTGGTTTCTCAAGATCAGCACTGGAACATACATTCTTATGTGAATGAAAATAAATAAAAACTTAAAAGCAACACAGTTGAAATTTTTAAGAGTGGGATGAAACTTTGAGCTCATGCTTTGCTATTAGACAAATGTTGTCAAGTCTGTTGAGAATCCATAGCAGAGAGCTAACATCTCCCTACTGGAGACACAGGATATGTAGATTGTGGCTGACTCATGAAGTCTCTAACATTTTAGAGATAAATGTCTCTTTGAAAGAAAAAAATATAGCACATTTCTCTTAAATTTCCCAATAGGGAACACAGAATACAGCAATTAAGGGCTCATAAGTAACAAAGTAGATTTCAGTTTCAGTGTCACTTGTTCCCTGAACCTTGGGCCCAGGAGAAAGAAGAGAAAGACTTGGACAATAGAAAGTAAATGAAGCTGGAAAGTTCCTGCATGTCAGCTTGCTGGGTAAACAATGCCGAACCATGAGCTTCCCCATTTCTCATCTATGTGTCTAAGATCTTAACATCTATGTACCTTTATATGTCCCATCCCTGTGGTTTATTCAGCCTGTAGGGTTGCCTTGCAGCAGGAACTGTGCTTTGCAAATATTTAATTTTAAAATGCTTTTATCTCAGTCAAGTTCACAGCAGCTCAGTGTTCACTGAAGCCATTAATCTCCTAGGGATAGGTGTGTGTGTGTGTGTGTGTGTGTGTGTGTGTGTGTGTGTGTGTGGTGACAAAATCCATATAATGAGTGGTAGATGAATCTCTGGAGAGCACATGATTAGCATGCATAAAGCCACAAATTCAGACCCCAGCACCACATACTGGATGTGGCGGCACACATCTGTAGCCCCAGTGTTTGGGAGGTGGAGGCAGGAAGAGCAAGCTTTCAATCACAGCCTGGGTTACATAGCATATCACGTTTGAAGTTTTGTTATGTAAGATCTTTTCACAGAAAGAAAAAGAAAAGGAAAGGAAAGATGAAGAGAAGACAGGCAAAGGAGAAGAAAGGAAACCTGAGTTCAGAGAGGAGCAGGAAAGACCTATGGGGAAGCTTTCAATCACAGCAAGACTTACTTTTGAGCTTCAATACCTGTGAAGCTGCCCTTGAAACTCTCTCTCTCTCTCTCTCTCTCTCTCTCTCTCTCATACACACACACACCACTTTCACATACATACACTCAAAGTCACTCACACACACACATTCACATTCACACTCACACACACTTGCACACACATACACGACCAGTAGCAGCATGTGCTGACCCTACAGTTTGCAAGAAGTATGGGAAAGTAAATCTTGCTGACATTGATCAGTTATCACATCTACTCTGTACACACCTTCATGTTTATTGGCCCAGGGGTTATTCTGCCAACCTGGATATCTCAAGGCTATCCATGCTACTAGCAGTTTCTTGGGAATATTTATATAGATGTTTCTCAATATAGCCTGTGACTACATTCTAATGATGTCATCATATATTGTAAATATTCTAAGTCAAAACTGTACTTCATATGGCTGATGTAGGCGAGTAGGGAAGAGAAGAGATATGTAGGAGACTTCAGACTTAACATAAGAGGCTCACTTGATAAAGTGTTTGCTGTATAAGCATAAGGACCCAAGTTCAGATCCTCATCACTCATATAAAAGCTGAGCACTGGAGATCTTGTCCCTTTCTTCTTCTCCAGAGGACTATGTATGTCTCTCTTAGGGTCTCCCTTGTTTCCTAAAATTTGGAGAATAGAGGGAGGGAAATGGGAGTTAGGAGAAAGAGAAAGGGAGAGGAGGAGGGTGAGATGGGCATGAGAGAACAGGAAGACTGAGACAGGGAAAGAATAAAGGAGAACAAGAAAAGAGTTACCATAATAGAAGGAGCTATTATATATTTAAGGAGAAATCTGGCACTAGAGAAATGTCTAGAGACCTACAAGGATGAACCCAATTAGCAATCTAAGCAATAGTGGAGAGGCTACCTTTAATGCCCTTCCCTGATAATGAGATTGATGTCTACCTTACATGCCATCCTAGAGCCTTCATCTAGTAACTGATGGAAGCAGAAGCAGACACCTATAGCTAAACACTAGCCGAACTCCTGGGATGGAATCCAGTTACAGAAAGGGAGAAGTGATGAGCAAAGGGGTCAAGACCAGGCTGGAGAAACCCATACAATCAGCTGATCAGAATAAGGCAGAGCTCACGAACTCCTGACTGATAGCTGGGAAACCAGCATAGCACTGACCCAGACCTTTTGAAAGTGGGTGTTAGGAGGACTGGGCAGTCTCTGGGGCCTCTAGTAATGGATTAGTATTTATCCCTAGTATACAAATAGACTGTGGGAGCCCATCCCACATAGAGAGATACTTTCTCAGCCTGGAGACATTGGAGAGGACTTAGGCCCTGCCCTAAATGATATGGCAGACTTTGAAGACTCTGAACGGGAGGCCTCACCCTCCCTGGGGAGCAGAAAGGGGATGGGATGGGGATTGGTGGGGGTAATAAGGGGGGGAATAGGAGGGTGAGGAAACTAGGATTGACATGTAAAACAACCTGTTTCAAATTTAAATTAAAAAATGAAAAAAAAAAAAGCTGAGCACTGTGGCTTATGCCATTAATGCCAGAGGAGGGGCCCCAGGGCTTCCTGACCAGCCTGGAGAACCAAATCAGTGATTGCCAGGTTATATGAGAAAACTTATCTTTTATTTGTTTATTTATTTTTGATACACACACATATATCTTCTCTCTTTTTATATTTTATTTTATATATATTTAAATCTTATTTTATATATCAATCCCAGTTCCCTGTCCCTCACATCCTCCCATGCCCCCCATCCCATCCCCCATGCACTGCCCAGGGAGGGTGTGGGCTTCCATGTAGCATCATCAAAGTCTGTCAAAGCCATTGTGGGCAGGTCTAGGACCACCCCCACTCCCCCCCCTCCAGACTGAGGGAACATCCCTCCATGGGAAATGGGCAAATGGGCTACTGAAGTCCATTAGTGCCCTAGGAACTAGGAATGATAAATACATCCTGGTTCCATGGAGAGCTTCTCCTTTCTTTTAATAAAGAAGATCATATGGTAGCTCTAGAGAAAGCTTGAATGGAATTATAATTCCATAAAGTAAAAACCAGGAGCCACTAGGGTTGCACCCAGGTTTAGGGTATAACTCCTTTAAAGGGGCTTTCTGATAAGATTCATGGAGAATTGCAGCTTTATAGTTGGGAAGCAAGAAAGGCCTTAAGCAGCTTTTAGTCATTTTCGAATTCTTATTTTTTGAGCTGGTAAAAGATTTCAACTAGGCTCCAACAATGGATTGACATTTCTTCCCCCCCCCACCCCAGTTTCATCATGATCCCGGGTCTCACTGGGAACTGTAGTTCCTTATGTTACCCTGACCCTGAATCTCCTCCCTTCCAGAGCCTCAACCTTCATGTAAATGAAAGGTCCCCCCCCTTGAAAAAGTATTTTCATAAGATGAAGACCCAAATTAATATATAAAATTAAATCTTTTTTCTAGAACATTTGACATAGCAGAGACTTTGCTGAAAATTTCTCATATGTACAGTGGTATTTAGCTACTGTTGTCTAGGGATTTAACTATCTCAGGAGCTAGATGAATCTAATACTGTGTGTGTGTGTGTGTGTGTGTGTGTGTGTGCGTGTGTGTGTGTGTGTGTGTGTGTGTGTGTGTGTGTGTATAACAAAAGACCTCAAACTTTTAGGCCTTAGTGAACCTCAATTGTTATTCTAAAAAGATATGATTGAAGAAAAAAATATGGGTGAGGGAAGAAAGGGAAAATGTCAGTTTCCCCTCAGGACAATGGCTCTTATAAGCTGATTATATTTCTCATGTTACATTGGCTCATGGCCACGTTTACACAGAACTTTCTTATAGCACCTTAGAGAATGAAATGTAAGCACCGGCCTTCCCAAAGGGGCCACTTCTTTCTTTGCCTTTGCTCTCATTTCCTCATTTTAGTTTCATCTTGAAGTATCTCTTTTCACTTTGGATGAGAAACATACAGGCATTCATATCATATCAGTGAATATATCCTTTCAAACAGTCTGAAAGGCCTCTGCAGCAAGACAGAGTTGTGGGGGAAAACTTGGATTCGGCTCAAGACATCCCAAGACCAAGTTCTCACCACAAAGGGGATTTATTTGCCTCAGAGGGACAAAGGTTGAGGATAAGGGTCAAAAACATAAGATAGATACAGCAGAAGAGATGGGGACAAGGGACTGACTGCCTCCAGACAGAGATGGGGACAAGGGACTGACTGCCTCCAGACAGAGAGGAGGGAGACATAGCACAAAGGCAAATGGTGGCTATGAAGGCAAAGATGGAAAATCCATATTAGGATGAGCTGTTTAATCTTAACTGGGCATGTTAATTAGGTGAGACAAGGGGGCTTTTGATTGTTAGACTTCATACTTTGATATCTGGACCTTGGTAGTCAGCCTCAGGAGAAGGAAGTAGCCAAATGAGGGTATAAACCTTTGGTCTAAGTTTAGAAATGGAATGGAATGGAATGTTCTTTATTTTTTAGCAAGGCAGAGGGAGTTGGGGAGAACATTAAGCCATGATCAGGCTGGCTAGAGTGCCTGTAAGATTAACTGAAAAAGAGCATGATTTTTTTTTTTCAAGTCACAGTTTCTCTGTGTAGCTTTGTAGATCAGGCTGGCCTTGAATTCATAAAGATCTGCCTGCCTCCACCTCCAGAATGCTGGGACTAAAGGCATGTGCCACCACTGCCCAGCTGAGCACAAAATTTTAATGTATAGTTTTACATGAAAAAGGAACCTTTGAAAATGAAGACTTAAAGGAAAAGGAAAACCTGTGTTAAGTTTACATGGCTCTCTCTCTCTCTCTCTCTCTCTCTCTCTCTCGTTGTGTGTGTGTGTGTGTGTGTGTGTGTGTGTGTGTGTGTGTGATGTGTTGTGAATGTACACGTCCATGGGTGAATGGGTGATGGGTGTTCACATTTGTAAGAAGGTTCTCAACATTAACCTTTGTGAGACAGGGTTTCTTCACTGTCCCTGGAGCTAAGGGATTCAGCTCCAGTGGCTGGCCATTAAGCCCCAGAGATCCTCCTGTTTCCCCTTCTCCAGGACTAGGGTTCTAGGCAAGTATCTATGGATCTGGCTTTTACACGGGTTCTGTCGATCAATCTCAGGGTCTCATCACTATGCAGAAAGCACTACTACACATAAGCCATCTCCCCAGGCCCAGGCTGGGCTTTTTTAATTTTTTTTTTTTCTGGTGAAGGTGTGGGTAGCCATTTGGAAGGGTGGCTGACCGCAAAATATGACCTGGAGGTAATAAAGTTGAGTAACTTCATTAATATCTGTTTTTATAAATCATTCTTTGTGGCCCCATGTTTTCAAAGGCGAAGAGGATCCTCTCAGATTATAAAGAGGATGAAATAACTTGGAAATAGTTTGAACCCTGTCTTATGATTTCTATAGCTGCGATGAAGCACCATGACCAGAAAGCAAGTTGTGAAGGAAAAGGTTTATTTGGTTTACACTTCAGCATTGCTATTCATCATCCAAGGAAGTCAGGACTAGAACTCCAAAAGGGCAGGATCCTGGAGCAGGAGCTGATGCAGTCATGGTAATGCATGCTGTTAGACCCAAGAAAAACCCTCTTCCACAACTGTTTGATTAGTAAGCTTTACTGAGAGAAGCACAAACGACTGGCCTGGCAGCTGCCTCACTATAAACTGGGGTTTCAGAAAGCAGTTGCTCACTGGCTATTGAGGTCCCTTTTATGGGGAAATGTTAAGGTTGATACAGGACAGCTGTGAGGATAATGGGCTGTTAGCACCTGCACAGAAGAGTGCAGGACTGAGAGCTCAAGGCTGCCTGTGGGTAGACAAGTGTGTTGGAAAATAGCTGTCGGGTTAATTGGCTGTTAGAAAGGAGGCAATAGGTACAAGTATAAACATACATTATGCAGAAAGGGAATCTTAAAGGTATCAGGGAAGATACATTTGTGTTCATAAAGCAAAAAGGCAATCTTGTATTACGGGTTCTGGCAAAGGGGTAGGTGTGCATCATGGGATTACAAATCTAGGATACTTTAGGTTTAGGAAACAGAAACTTGTTTTTGTAAGGGATGGAGACTTAATTACAATGTATAACAATGTGGCTCCTTCACAAAATGTGGCTCTGTTACAGTTTTACAACATCTGTAAGCCCAGCAATACCCCTACCCAAGGCACCAACCTCTGTCTTGGTTAGAGTTTCTATTGCTGTGAAGAGACACTGTGACCACAGCAACTCTTACAAATGAAAACATTTATTTGTGGTGGTAACTTACTGGTCAGAAGTTCATTCATTCCATTATCATCATGGTGGGGACCATGCGGACATGCTTGCAGCTATGGTGCTGCCTACATCTTGATCAGAAGGCAACAGGAAGTGTCACCCTGGGCTTGAGCATCTATGAACTCTCAAAGCCTGCCTCCACAGTGACACACTTTCCCCATCAAGGCCATACCTACTCCAAAAAAGCCACACCTCCTAATGCTTCCACTCCCTATGAATTTATAGGGGCCTATAACATTCAAACAACCTCACAACTCTGGGACATCTCCTTAAATGCAACACTTAGCTCTATTACACTTCCTGGTGCTCCTTTTCTCATTTCTTTTTTTTTTAAATAGTTTTTTGCTCCATTTCATAATAAATCTGTATTAGCATGGCCAGAAATAACCAACAGAATCAATGCTAGGCTGTTTTGAGATTTTCTCTGGCAATGGAATTAATCTAAAACTCTTCACTTTAGCCTCAGACAGACTCTTCATATAATGCCAAAAAGCATCCACATTTTTCATCAAGTATCACAAGAACAATTTCTAGGCAATCTATTAAAATTCTCTGAAACCTCTTGAGCCATCACTCAACAATTTAAATCATTTTTAGCATCACTGTCTTCTATGCCATTTCTGGTATGGCCCATTAAGTAGTACTTAAATCATTTTACTGCTTTCCTAACCTAAACTACCAAAATCCAAATTCCTCTAAACAAAAACATGGTCAGGCCTATTACAGTAGTTCCTCAGTCTCTGGTACCAACTTCTGTCTTAGTCAGGGTTTCTATTACAGTGAAGAGACACAATGACCATGGCAACTCTTATAAAGGAAAACATTTAATTTGATGGCTTATATTTCAGTTTCAGCCCATTATCATCATGATGGAACATGGTGACATGCAGGTAGACATGGTGCTAGAGAAGGAGCTGAGAGTTTTACAACTTGATATGCAGACAACAGGAAGTGGTCTGAACCACTGGGCGTGGCTTGAGCATATATGAGACCTCAAAGCCTATCTTCATAGTAATGTACTTCCTCCAACAAGGCCATATCTACTCCAACAAAACCAAACCTCTTCACAGCGCCACTCCCTTTGGGGGCCTTTTCTTTCAAACCATCACACATGGTATCTGTAAATACAGTTTCACTTTTTTATCTGCTACTTATATTCCTTACTTTTATTCTCTTGTCTTATTGCTTCTGCTAGTACTTTGAGTACAATGTTGAAGAATAGTGACCATCCCAAGTCAGGCTTTCTTATTAGCCTGGTGTTTGTTGATTAGGCTAGATTTTCAGGCAGAGATCCTCAGTTATTCCCCTGTTATTGCCTCCCTCATGCTGGGATTCTGGGCATACATGGTCATGCCTGGATTTTTTACTTCAAATTAGGTCCTTGTTGTGATTGCATGTCTAGGGTCTTATCAACTGAGCCATTCCCCCAATACATCCATGTACATTTTAACTTCTAGAACTAAGCTGGCCCTTTGTTTGCAATGATAGGTGTCTGCTATGTAAACTTTCTAGGTATTTCCTCCCGTGAAGCTCATTTGTGGTCAGATTTTCTAAATTTCTGAAAAAGTGATATGGCTCTCCTTTCCTTCTCTCCTCTCCACAGGAGGAACTGTACACTTGAATGCCAGTGCTATGCAAGGCTTCTTTACAACCACAGGGGTCATGGGTTACAATCATGCACCTACATCTCACCCTTTTATAGAGGAACTGTACCCTGAGATGCTCATCTACTCTGGAAAACCACCAAGAAAATATTTACTGCTCCAAGTGGGAAACATGAGTGGTTCAACCATGGATGGCAGAAAGCAGCTGGACCAGAGAAAGCTCATCAGAAAGGCGGGATCCAGCTCAGGCTCTTCAAAGTCACCCGGAAAGCCAGTAGGCCCTATGAGGCCCTGGAAACTAGGTACCAGAGGCCAAGGATGGGATCCAGGAGGCCAGAGACCCCCAGAGCCTCCCTTTCCACATGTTCAGCCACACTCAGCACACTCCAGGACCAGACCTAGTAGGTGCTTGCTTTTTACTTTTTCAAGTATATATTACATCGATCATATACCTATTGTATTCTCTTTGACTTTTTGGCATTTAAAATTGCTTTTGGTCATAAATTTATTTATTATAAAATTTATCATATTTACCATTGGCAGAAAAGTTTAGTGTTTTAGTTTGTTAGTGTTGCTTTATTTTCCTAAAAAATCTTAGCATTCAAACTAGCAAGTTGTCTTATGTCATACTAACTTTTGGTTGTCTCTCCCCTTGGTTATACTCCTCCTTCATTTTTATATGACATATTCTATTACCTCCCCTACCTCTCTAGCTTAAAACATCTTTTACTACCACTCATGGGCCTCTTTCTTGTTTCCAGGAAATTGCAATCATACACATACATACATACATACATACATACATACATACATTTACAAACTAAGATACATATTTGAAAAAACATAAGATATTTAATTTTATGAACCTGTGTGGACCCCTTTATATTTTCTTATGTTACATCTTCTTATTAATACACCTTCTGCAAATTTTAGATTTCTGTGATTGGATAAAATTTCATTGTGTACGTACCATTTTATTATCCATTCGTCAATTGTTGAACATTTAGGCTGATTTCATTTCCTAGCTATTGTAAATAGAGCAGCAACAAAGATGGGTTATTATTTAATATTAATATATTATTTTATTATATATTATATATTATTAATATAAAATAATCTGTTTATTGTTACATTTTATACGTGAAATTACATACTTTTATGGATCCACCCCTTAATACTCTTTAAGGTATACCTCTTCCATCTTCCCCTGGTCATTTTCCTATTTGCAAATAATTTAATTCCTAATTGAAAATATGCAGTCTTTGTGGTTTTGAGTATAGTTTATTTTATTTAAAATGATTACCTCTATTTTCCTACAAAATTTTCAAGCAACCCATTTTATTTTTTTATTTAACAAAATAATTATATTACTATAAATTATATTAATTTGATGTTTTGAAGTAGGTTAGTGAATGGCTTCATGGTAGAGCACATTCTGAGTGATGTACCCTTGATTTCATCGAGTGATTGTTGTGCCCAAATTCTGAACCTGAAAATCACCAAGAAACCCATTCAGATGCAAAAGCAAAGGGTCTGATTATTAAAGAGTTAACTGTATTAACTTGGGCCCTTCATCCATCCAACATGGTGACTGGCATAAGAAGGAACTGGAGAAACCATAAGGTGGGGAATTTATTGGGTCTGCAAGGGGAGTGTCTAGGGGTATGCAACAGTCTCAGGTTTGGTGTACTTCCTGGCTTGGGAGACCTGTCCTATGTTGATTGGTTAACTGGTTGCTATGGCCTTTAGTCCCTCCCAGGATGGTTGCTATGAACTACACATCACTGTTATACCACTTTTACCATAAAGCAGGTCATCTAACTTCTGATTGGTTCTTTGCCACATGGAGGGTATCTGACCTAGGGAAGCTCCTACAAGGTCAGGAAGTCAAAAACCAAGCACATATGCTGAGTCAGGGTCCTTTGTCTTTGCTAGGTCTTTCCTGCAGCCTATCATGGCTGCTAAAGCAGGGAGCTAGGTGAGGGTGTGGTTTCTTCATGATCATCACTGGGGATGCAGATTAATCACTGTCCATGGATATTTTATTTTCCTTTGAGATATTAATGTGGGAAACTTGAAGGCATCTTTGCATTTGAAGTAGGCCTTTACCTCACATGATCTGTAACTCAGGAATCAGGGGTTAGGATGTTCAAGGTTACACAAAATGATTGAGTCAGTAAAATTCATGAACTATAGAGGTTGAATTTTAAAGGTGATTATAGATAGACTCAAAGGTGGAAGTTTGTAAGATGGAGAGAGGGCAGAGCTCATGCACAGAGGTGCAGTTCCAGAAAGTTCTAGACTAGGAACTTATCACAGGACTTAGGGGGAAACTGGATGTGTTTTCATCATTCTAGGCGAACTCATCATTCTAGTTGGGTGAATAATGGGGAACACTGAGACGTTTTGTGTATCTCTCGGTTTCAGTCCTACCCTCACATGCACCTTCCAGGCAAAGATAAGAGACAAAATAGAACCAGGAACCAGAGTTCTGCTCTGGTGTTTCTTTTTCCAGCAAGGACATTCTGGGAATTGCTGCTTTGCAGTTCCTGCTCTAGCTGATAAATTTCTCTTCCTTATCTCACCAACCGGCTCTCACATGTCCCAGGCTTGTCTCACATTAGCTATGTAGCTGAGACAGGCCTGAACTTTCTGCCTTTCTGCCTCTATTGTCAAAGTATTGGGATTACAATGTGAACCACCATGCCCAGTTGGTAGGGCGCTAGGGATGACATCCAAGGTCTTGTGCATGCTAGGCAAGCACTCTTCTAAATGTGCTACCCCACAACCATTCTCATGTTTATTCTAAGATTTATTTTACTTTAAATATTGTGTTTACTTATCTATATGTAGGAGCACATTACCATAAGTTTTCACAGATGCTATCAATCTCAGATACCCCTGAAGCTGGCATTACTGGCTGTTGTGAGCTACCTAGTATGGGTTCTTGAATCAAAATTTAGATCCTATGCAAGCAGTACACTCTCTTATGTATTGAGCCAATTCTCCTACCTCACACCACATGGATTCTAAATGCAACCGAGAAGTGATATGTTACTCAGGGTTCTCTACAGGAACAAAACTTACAGAATGGGATTTATTAGGATGGTTTATAGGCTGTGGTCCCACTAGTCCAACAGTGATTATCTACCAATAAAAAGTCCAAGAATCCAATAGTTGTTTAGTCTATGAGTCTGCATATTTCACTTTATGCTCTTCATTATATCCTAGATTCCCAAAGAAGTTGGCTCTAATGCTAGTGAAGAAATGGACTTGTAAGAAAGACAGTGAGCAAGCAGGCAAATAGTGACAACTTCCTTCCTTCATGTCTTTTATATAGGGTGACACATAGGTGTGTCCAGGATTAAAGGTAGATCTAAAAAAGCACAGAGGGGGCACACACACACGCACACACACACACACACACACACACACACACACACACACACACACACGCCGCCACCACCACAACCCCTCTAGAAGATCCTTTCAGGACTACAGAAATGCCAGAGCAAAACTGGTTGTATTTTGTCTCTTACCTTTGACTGGAAGCTGTATGTGAGGATGATGATGATGATGATGATGATGATGATGATGATGATGATGATTTTTTAAAACTGAGGTGAGAGAGATGGCTCAGAGGTTAAAGCACTTACCATGCAAGCATGAGCTCCAGAGTTTCTGTCTCCGGAATTCTGTGTAAATGCCAGAGTGGGCATGGCAGCTCACCTGTAATTGTAGCCTGGAAAGGTGGTGTCAGTGCATCAAAAGAGCAAGATGACTGGTGTCACAGATGTCGAGGGTGTGGGTTAAAAGGCTCCATCTAAACAAAACTTAAGAGGCACTGTAAGAATGAATTTAGTCATTGCTGCTGCAGAGGACCTCAGCTTTGAGGAACTGAAGTACCTTCCCTATGCCCAGGACATTTTTATTTCTCTCTATATTTACACTTTAGCCATTTTATTACCATATGCTCAGAACAACTGGAATGAAACTTAAGTTTTGCATAGGACTTCTGTCTTCTTGAGAAATTCACAAATAAAATTCACATAGGGGGACAAAAGATACCCAGTTGGCCAAAGAATGGATTAGGTTAGGTGCTAGCTCCCCTGAGCTAGGCCAGGGTGTGTCAGCTGTGTGGTTAGGGCTAGTTGCTATCACTGCTTCTCCAAGCCAGCAGGATACAACTACAAACTGGCAACACTAACCATGTCTTTGAGCTTTGTATTTGATTGACCCTCCTTCAATGAATAAGATGGACAAGTAATGGAGAATGAGTCCCTGAATCAATCTTTAGTCTCCTATTCACATGATCATGGATACATGTGCAGGGTACATGAACCAACATACAGGAAAAATGAGAAAAAAATAAACTAACTTAAAAATATACAATACAGAAAAAAAAGTAAC
Source organism: Phodopus roborovskii (assembly GCF_943737965.1). Taxonomy (NCBI): domain Eukaryota; kingdom Metazoa; phylum Chordata; class Mammalia; order Rodentia; family Cricetidae; genus Phodopus; species Phodopus roborovskii. Next base: position 33,162,683 of record NW_026125281.1, read on the forward strand.
CATCAACACAGAAGAAAACTTTCATGAGTTGTTCCTCCCCATTCAACATGTGGAAATGTAGATTCTGGGAATCAAAGTCAAGTCATCAGGCTTGGCAGCTACTGCTTTCACCAGCACTACTGGACACTTTTACACAAGGATTGATTACACCAGTAGCACCACAAGTTTGTGCAAAACGTATTCAGATGTTCATGGGAAGAGGGAACTTTTACACTCCATTATAATGTTTTAGAACTAGAGTGGTATATTTCTCTGACATTCACTGAAACACTGTTACTGGAACATGACTGTAAAAATGCTCTGTGGGCCTTACAGACTACAGCTAGGATATCTGAATCTTCTTTGAATCCCCCAAGACAGCGCCCCTTACCAGCAGGAAGTAGTTTGGAAAGAACGACGCCCAAATTCCCAAATATTGTGTATAAATGTTTGTTTTCATTTAATTGGACTTTGTTATATAAAATTAAATAAAAAATTATATAAAAAAACAAAAAAAATGCTCTGTGGAATGAATGACTAAATCTGGCTATTTAACACACTGGTTTATACCTCACTGGTTACCTTCATATTTGCTATGATCAAAGACCTAAGGAAAACAACTTAAGAAAGGACACATTTATCTTGTTTTACTGTTTAACAGGGCAGTGTATCATGGTGGAGAAGGCTTAGAAGCAGGACTTGGAGACAGCTGGTTACATTGTATCCACAGTCAGGAAGGAGAGAGATGGGAGAGAGAGAGAGAGAGAGAGAGAGAGAGAGAGAGAGAGAGAGAGAGAGAGAGAGAGAGAGAGAGAGAGAGAGAAGGTTCATTTCAGTTTAAAAAAAAGATCTATTTTTATGATGTTCACATGTAGGTGTGTTTGTGGGACTATATGCCACATATGTACAGGTGCTCATGGACACCACAAGAAGGAATCAAATCCTCAGGAACTGGAATGACAGCTGGACATGAGCCACTCAGTGTGGGTTCTGGAAACCAAACTCAGATCCCCTAAGAGAGCAACAATACTCTTAACTACTAAGCCATCTCTTCAACCCCCTTTCTTCTTTTAAAAAAATTATTTGTATTTGTGTTTGCACATGTCCATGTGTGTGCTCATGTGTATGTATGTATGTACGTGCAAGTGTGTACATTCCATGGTGCATATGTGCAGGTCAGAGGACAACTTGTCGGAGTTAGTTCCAACCCTCCATCTTGTTGAGGAAGTGTCTCTCTCATAATTTCTATTGCTCTGCCTCACTCAAGCCAGTTGTTCACCTACTTCCAAGTGATTCTCCTATCTCTACCTTCCATCCCACTATAGGAATTCTGGAATTCAGATGCACACTGCCACAACAGGCTTCTGATGTAGATTCTAGGAATCAAACTCGGGTCATTAATATTGCATGACTATTGCTTTATCCCATCATTTTATCTACCTGGCTCATTTTTTCCTTTTATTGCAAGACCCCACACTATAAAATCTATTGTTCACATTTTGGGTAGATCACCCTTCTCAATTAACCTAATTAGAGTTCTCTCACGGATATTCTCAGAGGTCTGTTTCCATGACTATTCTAAATCTTGCCAAATAGACCTCATATCTATCTCACATCATTATCATCTTTTTGTTAACATCACTTCACATCCACCCTTTTGCATCTGTTTTTTTGTTTTGTTTTGTTTTGTTTTGTTGTTTTGTTTGTTTTCATCGGTTTAATTGATGTTGAATCTATTCCTGATACTGAACAAGACATTTGTTTCTGGGTTCACACCTATCTAGTACCACACAATGAAGATAGGTTATAGATGAGTTGTCACAATTAAACACACTGATATAGGATCTTGGAAGTAAATAGTTTTCAGGCAGGCTAGGTAATCTTGAAGGAATGACCTGTTATGTGGATTCTTTTCGTTTTTCTATTAGTAACAGAAAATAAAACTATTAAAGGTTAATTTTAATTATATGTATGTATGTGTTTGTGAAGAGTTATATAAACAAGGATGTTGGTGCGCGGAGGCCAGAGGTATGGGATCTGCTGGAGCTAGAATTATAGGCAGTTGTGAGCTGCCCAGTATGGGTGCTGGGAACTGAACTCCAGTTCTCTGCAAAAGCAGAATGTACTCAACTGGTGAACCTTCTCTCCAGTCCCTGGTCACTAAAATTGAAGTCGCTATGATCATCTACAGCACACAGAGGGAGTGCCGTAGATGAAAGAGCTCTGTGGATATTTTCTCCCCTGCCCCCGCCCTTTACAACCTCCTCACTCTGTCTTTTCTCTCTTCCTGCCCTTACCCCACTCTCCTATTCCCCCTCTTAGTCTCTCCCTCCCTCTCCCTCCCTCTCTCTCTCTTCCTCTCTCTCTCTCTCTCTCTCTTGTGTGTGTGTGTGTGTGTGTGTGTGTGTGTGTGTGTGTGTATGTTTGTGATGATATTCAGGTACCATGATGACCATATTAAGGCAACCTATGGTATTATTCTAAACCTTTCCCATCTGCTGAAAATTACAGATGCTCGTGCCCAGATTTTACATGGATTCTTGTCTTTTGATTTTTCTTTCTTTCTTTTTTTCATTTTCTTTTTTTTTAAATTTTTTGTGTGGAAATATATATATATATATATATATATATATATATATATATATATATAAATCCCAATTCCTTCTCCCTTTCTCTCTCCCTCCTTCCCTCCCATGGCCACCGAACATCCTCCCATCCCATTCCCACCCCCCACATACTCCACAGGGAGGGTGATGCCTTGTAGGAGGGATCAACAAGAATCTGTCAAGTCATTTGGAATAGGGACTAGGCCCTCCCTCCTGCCTCTGAGTTAAGGGAGGATCCCTCCATGGGGATTTTTCTTTTTAAGACTAGAGTTGTTAGGGTCACAGACTAGGACCTTTTGGGGCAAACAGGCTCCTATCTCTAGGCCAATTGAACAAACAAAAAATATTCAAAAACAGAAAATGATTTCTTCATTGTAGTCACTTTGGGAAGAACCAAGAGATCCAGCAACACTTCAACCACAGACCTGTGAGGTGGTTTGGGTTTAAACCAAGGCCAGTGACATGAGTAAGTAAGCAGGACTGGCCAAGATGTGGCCCATCCATCACTGTCATCTTGCTCCAGTATCTCTTGAAAAGTAGTCTTGCAGGTTGTCAAAGATATGTGGAGTCTTTTTCTAGAAGATGACCTCCCGTTTGGCTGACACTGTTCACACCCCTTCTCTCAGCTTGAGAACACTGGAGAGACTGCACTTTGCAGACACACATTGTTTCGTAGTCTAATGATGCAGACCAGCAGCTCATTCTTTGGTGACAGGTTCTCAGAAGTAAAGAAGATCAGGACTATGGGCTGTGGAATTCTTTCTTCCCTGCTTCCATTTATTTCTTCCTCTTCCCTTTCCATATTTGCTTTCTCCTCCAGTTACAGTTTTTAAATACAGGATCTCACTATGTTGGTCAAGTTGTCCTTGAAGTTGCTTTGTAGTCCGGGGTGAACTCACAATTGTCCATATTTACTTTCCTGGCTGCTAGAAACACAGAGCTGGTCAGCAAGTGTAGCTACATCAATAAGGTCCATGTTCAGTGACGGACCTAGTTTCACAAAATTAGACAGAAGATATCAAGGAAGATGCACACACACACACACACACACACACACACACCTACCGACCATCTCACACAGGAACCAAACCTTCAAAATATAAGCTTTTCAAGAACATTCCAGATCTAACCCATAAGAAGTTTGCACTATATCTCTACCAGAAAGACGGTTCTATAAGTTTCCCTGGTTCTTCCCCAATATGGCAGAAATTCTCTCTCAACTCTTTTTTTTATATTATTTTTATATTTTATGTTCACATTTGTTTGTGTAAGGTTGTCAGATCCCCTGCAACTGGAGTTATAGATAGTTGTGAGCTGCCATGTGGGTGCTGGGAGTTGAACATGGGTCCTCTGGAAGAGTAGCCAGTGCTCTTAACCACTGAGCCATCTCCCCAATCCCCTATCTCAACTCTTGCTCAATGCTTTTCTTCCACACCATTCTGTGAGTGCAGATCAAAGAAGGAGAAACCAAGGCTAGTGTAGATTCTAATTGGTGTCTAGCTTCATGTTCTGTGAGCTTTAATAGCACAAGTTGGTTAAGTTATTGCTTTTCAGCAGTTCTAATTATAAATTCTGGATGTAAGAATAGTTAATGACATACCACACACACCAAAAAGCTAAAAAAGAATCTGGCTGACAAAAAGTATTTGAAAGAGTAGGATGCGTCTAAGTTTTTTGCTCAGAACCCTGCCAGTCCAGTCACTACTTCCTGGAACTGAATGTCTTCTTAAGAAGACCAAGACCCTCTTGGCCTGGGTTTTGGGCTTGATTTCCACAGAAACACTTCCTTGAAGCATTTCTCAGTCTCAGATACTTTTGTGGACACTTGGGATTAGCAGATTGACCGAATGTTTCCTGAGCTGTCAGATATTTAAAGGCCTGTCCTGGAGACACTGAAAAGCGATAGGGTGTGACTATAATCAGACTAACTTTGCAGCAGGAAGGGGTTATCCTGGCATCTGAGAAATGGCACAAAGTCTCTACCTAGGCTACTGAAAGTTCAGGCTGAACCCTTCTGCCAAACTTCAGCAAGAACTGAACTCAGTATCAGGACTCCAGATCTGGCAGGATATGTACCTGTTGTGAATTCATACTCATCTCCTTTGTTTCCCAGCTCACAGAATGAAGGTAACCAACAGTCCTATTTGTACCTGCATTCCTCACTCATTTGTTCACTTTTTAAGGCATTTACTGAGTACCTACCTTATAACAATGCATATGCAGAGACAATTGTTTTACGAGGAATTATGAAGTCATAACTTCTGCCTTCTTAGATGATTATAATAAAGATTGTAAAAAGAAGAGGGAAGTGCTCTGAGTGGTGTCTGCTTTACATGGCATTCATGAACTCACTGCAGCTGTGCGTATCTGCACAAGACCTGCACAACAAGGATAAGGGAGGGGCCAGTGAAGACCTACCCTCACCTGAGAGACTATTTAACATTAGCAATTAATAGGCTCTGGAAGAGTTGGTATCATTTATTCAGTGGAGTTCAAGCCAGACTTGATTTGAAGCCAGCCTGGGCTGCATAAGACTCCATACCAAAGTAATAAGATAGAAAATAAAAGTAATAAGATAGAAATAAGTTCAGTGTGATGCAGCATGTGGGCCACTATTCCTGGCACACCTCTTGATTGTCAGCTTGACAGAACCATCCAAATTATGTAAAGAGCGCCCTCCAGATATGTCTGTGAGGGGATTTTGAGACTGGATTCTCTGAGATATGAAGATCCATCCTGGGTGTGTATGGCACTATTTCATGGTTTGGGTCCTGTTCTGAATAAAACAGGAGAAAGTGAGCTAAGCACTAGCAGTCTTCTCTCACTGCTTCTTAATTGTGGATTGAGGAGTGTAGCCCACTTTCTGAAGTTCCTCCCTCCGAGATTTCCCAGTCAGGGTAGAGCGTACCCTTCAACGGTGAGACTAAACAAACCTTTCCTTCAAGCTTTTGTCAGATATTTTGTCATAGCATCAAGAAAAGCCACCAATATAGCATCTAACATTAAAAGACTATGCTTTTCACTTGAGCTCCCAGATTAGGAATGAACAATTGGTCTGTATCAGTTAGTGCATCTTTCAAAGATCTCTCAAAGTTTAGGTCATTTTAGTTTTACAGAAGAGTTAGATCATGCACAGTATTCCACTGCCAGTGTTGACAACTACCTGTACCCATTGATTCCGCATCTGTCAATTCACCAACCACTGTAAAAGATTATAAATGTGATGTTGATGTAAAGCAAATTGTAAATATTAAAAGTGAAGATATCTCATGTGAAAAATCGTGTTAGTGAAATTTGAAATTGCAATAGCAATAACTGAAAAATTGATGTATCCAGCAAATATGTTCCTCATTTCTTCCCATCCTCCTCTCTCTGTGTGTAGGTGCTAGGTGTGAGTTGTGGATATAGTGCCATATTTTTGTTTGTTTGTTTTGAGACAGGTTTCTCTGTAGCTTTGGAGCCTGGCATAGAATTCTCTCAAACTCACAAAGATATGCCTGTCTCTGCTGGGATTAAAGGTGTGCGCCACCACTGACCTGCTGATATATATAGTGTCTTATATAGCTCAGGCTGGCCTCAAACTCGCACTGTATAGCCAAGAATAGTCTTGAACTCCTGGAACTCCTGGTTCTACCTCCAGAGTCCTGGGATGGCAGTGTTGCATCACTGTACATAGTTTGTGGTTCTGGAGATGTGGATTTGGGCTTCAGTCTTGTTAGGCAATCACTCTACCAAACTGAGCTATAGCCCCAGCTCTGTACCTCATTCTTGCAGAAGAATTATCCATGGCTGAAATAGTTGGCTCTGGCCATCTGCTACCTGGTGTCAGCTGTCCCTATAGGGTCACTCAAGAGACAACTCTGGTCTCATCTTGTGCTATCTGCCTGGTCAGAAAGACCTACAAGGCTGAAACGTGACCCCAGAGGCTTCGTCCTTTAATATAACTCTTTTCTTATAGTTAAAAATATGCTTCAGTGAATCTGCTAAGGAGACTATGCTATCTTATCATCCAAAACTCATATTCTTACTAAGTACAGAAAAAATAAATCAGGATCTCAAATAAATACTTAGATTCTTATGATTCTTTCAGCATTATTGACCATAGCCAAGATAAGGAATCCACCTAACTATCTATAGATGAATGAATGGATAAACAAACTAAAATAGATATGTGTAGGTGCATGCATAAACACATACTGGAATATTATTCAGCCATAAAAAAGAAGAAAATCACCAGATATAGTGGTATAAACCTGCTATTATACCCCTCAGGAAAAGACAGTTCCCCTCAAGTTCAAGTATGTTTGGTTACATAGCAAGACTTTGTCTCAACTATCTACCATTATCTCTAACATACACACAGTACATGAACCCAACCCATACACATACACACATAAAGATGGGGAGTCTATTATTCCATTACACATGGTGTGTAAAATAAATTAACAGAAGCAAAGAGTAGAATGTTGGTTATTAGGATTTAATAGATGATTTATCAGTTAAGAGTCCTTCCTAGTACCCATGTTGGGAGGCTCATAAGCACCTGTAACTCTGGCTCCAGTCAATCTGATGCTTTCCTTTACCCTCTGTGGACACCTTCACACATGGAATACTCTCTCATACACACACACACACACACACACACACACACACACACACACACACATATATATATATATTTTAAAAAATTAACCTTAAAAAAGAGGACTGCTTACCAAAACCAGAGGAAGATACAACCTTACTATGTGTGTATGTGTATATACATGTTTTTCAGGTAGAGGTTGGAGGTGGATGTAGCTTTGTTTCTCTATCTCTCTATGTATTTTTAAGTTTTTAACTAGAAACTATCTATCATCTATTCCTCTCTCTCTCTCCTCTCTCTCTCTCTCTCTCTCTCTCTCTCTCTGTGTGTGTGTGTGTGTGTGTGTGTGTGTGTGTGTGTGTAGTGCATAATGCAAGTGGAGAAGTGGTGGAGGATAGTGAACAACCCAAGGCTTAATTCATGTCAGGCAAGCACTCTACCTAATGAGCTACATTCGCAGGTAATCATCTCTTTATTTTCTTTCTTGCACATGCCTTCTGATACATCTTGTAGGCCCCTGAGTTTGGGCATATGGTTCTGATGCAGTCTAGGGATCTTAAAATGATACACTTGGGGGGGGGTCTTGATTGGGTTCACTTCCCCAGCCAGTTAAAGAATTTACAGGCAGGAAGAATCTGAAGCACAGCAGGAAGCAGCAGAGAAATCAAAAACAGAAGCAGCAGTTGAAGGGAGGTGCTTGTTGTGGGTGAGGAAACCACACATGCAGTGGATACACAGAGAAAAAACCCTAAACAAAGCACTATTGGGGCATTTCCGAAGCTGAAAAACCAAGTCTCTTCTGGGCTGGGGACTAGGAGTTTTAAAGCCTCTGAAGAGCTTTCCTCCCCACTTCAGTTGGTCAGTTTGAAGACAGATCACGTGTTTAATTGATTTGGAACTGAGGTATGTCATGTTCTGACTCAGTCTTGAGCTCTGAACTGGTCTATCAACAGAGGATCTGCTGGTGGGAATAAAAAGCTGTCAGGCTTTTGTCTCAGGTCAGGAGGCTGAAGAAACTAGCTCTCTTGGATATTCACCACCTTTTCAACCCTGCCATGGCCTCTTTCTGTTTTATCTGCTTTCCTGCCCTCCTTTTGTGTAGCTAGAATTACTCACATTTTAGTTCTCTTTCTCCAGGTTTCACTGAGCCTCAAGATCAAATAAAATCTTTTGTGTGTGTATGTGTTCAACCCATTATGTTCATTAGATTCCTTAGGACAGGCACTGTGACCATCCTTCACTGTCATGTCTTCATACACTGCACATACCAGCTCCCAGCCAAAAAATGACTATGGTGATTCAGTCCTTACCTCTTCCTCTCCTTCCTCTCCTCACCACCAATTACTTCTTTGCTGTATACAGGACACATTAGCTTCTTGAGACTACTGTACTACTGTGACAAAATATTCTTGGGTAAGTTCATCTCTTTTGAGATCACATCTATACTTGACAAAATTCTCAGACATCAACTGTATGAATGCCACATTTAGACAAATGCCTTACATAGCCCAAGCTCCTGTGGAGATACAGAACACCGACATCGTTCCAGAGAACCATAGAGATTGTCTTCTTTTTCTTGAAGGTATAATTTTCAACCAGGAAAGGTCACAGATTAAATACATTCAACTCAACTGTATAATATTTTGATGGGTGATGGGATGGAACTTGAGGCTTTTAACCCACTCTATAGGCAGTCTATCATGGAAATATGTCCCCAGTCATTTACTGGAGGATTATATGCAGGAGCTCTACCAACTGAGCCACACCCCTAAGCCTCTCACTGGGAAATTCTAGACAGGGGCTCTAACTTCTGATACACACCCCTACCCTTTCATTGTGGGATTCTAGGTAGGGCCTCAATCATTGAGCCTCAATCTTAGCACCACTACTGTGGATTCTAGGCAGGAACTACCTGTCGATACACAACCTCAATCCCTTACTGTGGGATTCTAGGCAGGGGCTCTACTTTCTGGATCACACTTCCAGGCCCACTCTGGTAGTAGGTAGATGGTCTACTGTTAGTCATATCTCAAGGCCCTCAGAGGAGATTTTAAGCTTTACTACTAAAGTACTGTCCAACCTCTTGTTGTTTTTCTATTTCCACATCTCTAAGTTCCTTAGGCTGATCTTGATTGAACTTCTCGTCCTCTACCTTGAGTCTTCTAAGTTGCTTAGATACCAAACTGGCTCTTCACTGTTTTATAAATGGATCTTGCTTTTAGGTCAGGTTCTATACACCATAAATATAAACCAACAGTTTTCAAATACAAATTATTTTTGCCTCTGTAGATATTTATCAAGGTCTGGCAACATTTTTTTTCTTTGTATAATGGAGTGAGACTGTCAAATCTTAATCATAGAGGCAGAGGAAGCTACCAAATATCTTACTAAGCCTAGGAAAGACCCTTCTACCCAACATAAAGAAATATCCACCCTGAAATGTTCATAGTATCAAGAAATGTCAAGGGGCCTTCAGTCCTCCAACTCTCCCCACCTCTAAGACTGGCCTGGCATTTCTAGATTTGAGACTAAGTAGATGTAGGCTCCATAGAGTTGTACATACCACATCCATGGTAAGAAACCACAGCAACATAGAAAGTGCACACATAGTAGAATTTTACTTGCTTGCCTTTATATCTGCCTTCCTTTCTTCATTTCCTTTAGTTTGTTTATTTTAAAAACATTTTTTAAAAATAATGAATAGACCAGGCTGGCCTCACATTCAAATATCCTTCTCCTTCTACTTCAGGGGTGCTGGGCTTTAAAGAAACATTTAAACAATGTATTTTGATTATTTTCATCCCCAAATATCCAATATCCCCTCAATCTTCCTCTGGAGTCCTTCTTCCTAATATACTTACTCCTCCTTCTTCATCTTCTCTCTTTGTCTCTGTCTCTCTGCTTCTGTCTCTTTTCCCAAGACAGAGTTTCTCTGTGAAACAGTCCTGTCTGTCCTTGAACTCACTCTGTACATCAGGCTTGTCTCAAACTCAAAGAGATCTGCGTGCTTCTGCCTCTCTAGTGCTGGATTAAAGGTGTGTGCCACCACCAGCCTCTTTTTTAAAATAGTGAGTTTAATTGGCTTTTAAAAATTAGTTAAGTTAATGACTTTAATTGTATGTGAATAGGTGTGGAATTATTTACTTGTCCATGAACTACATCTCAGTGGCTACATCTCTGAAGAAAAATGACTTCTCCTACCTCAGCAGTCACTAACTGCCTCATTACATCTAGAGCTATATATGATGCTTCTCATTGTGCTTTTTCTATTTATACATTCCAGGGTCCACTGGTCAGGGAATGGTCTCATAATTAAGAAGTGGTCTTCCCACATCAATTAACATAATCAAGATAATTCCAAAAATGCTTTGACTCCAAAATTTAAGTTTAAGGACAAGTTACTGGGGAAAAGGATTTCTATTTTTGTTTCCACAAAAAATGAAAAGCTGTAGATTCTTTCCAGACTAATGTGGTTTGAGCAAGCCAGATCCCCTAAAACAGAGTTCCTGGTGATCCAACATTCAAAACAGCTTAAACAAGGCAGCCTTACAGACTACAGCCAGGATATCTGCGTCTTCTTAGGATTCCCCCATGACAGCGCCCTTTACCAGCAGGAAGTAGTTTGGAAAAAATGACACCCAAATTCCCAAATATTGTTTATAAATGTTTGTTTTCATTTAAATGGGGTTGGTTATAAATGGTTAATGATCACAGCCAGTTCTTTTTAAAGGTAAAAAGGGAATTATGGTATAGATATGAATACTTTGTTTTGGAATGGATTTTCATTTATTGATACAAATTTAAGTTCAATTTTGTCGTATGTATATTTCTCTTCTTATTTAGGTATTGTGTTTTTATAGCTCATTTAGAAATGTAATGTATAATTTAATGCAGATTATAGCTAGTTACCTATAATAGTAAAAACCTGTGTGCAGATTATAGCTAGTTACCTATAATAGTAAAAATGTGTGTATGAGAGCTGTCAATGGCAGGAACCACATCTCCAAGCCGGCAGCATGGGGCTAGATTGCAGTACAGACCAAGGCAGTAACCACAGCTCTCAATGCTGGCGGTAAAATAGCCGCCGCCATCTTTGGTAAACCAGGCAGGAACAACTATGACTTTCATTTCAGCAATGTTGTTGTTTACCAGATAAAACACTCGTGGCCATAAAAAGATAATTAAGACAGAGCTAGCCGATTAGAAACTAGCACCTGGCCAATAGCATTGTATCAAATACAGAGTCTCTGTGTATTATTTGGGGCTGGTGTGGCGGCGGGACAAGACCAGCGGCGGGAGCTGGTCTTATTTTCCCTCTCTTTTTTGGGGGGATAGCCATAAGATTTATGCACAACAATGTACACAGTTGAGTGTACTACAGCTTAAGGCATTTATCCCTATATCTCATAAAAAATTAATGCATAATGAGTTTTGGATACAGAAAAGTGAATTTTGCTTTTTTTCTGGGGAACCAGGCAAAGCTCAGAGACTCAGGATATTCATGATGTATCAGGGCAAGGGATGAAAGCAGACCTGGTATAGGTCAGGGGCTGGGCATGGAGACCTGAGAATGTAGGTTCTGTTTTAGGCAAATGAAGGACACCTACAATTCAAGGTGAATCTTAATAGCAAGCTGGAAAACTTTAGACTTGAATCTAATATGGTGAGAAAGCAAGGAATAATTTGTACCAGGGTCATGGGAGGCTGGCTTTGCAATTTTCAAAGGTCACTGTGGTGGCTTGCTGGAGGCAAACACATAGTGGTAGGGATGTTAGAAAGTGATCAGTGTCAATAAAGATAATTCTCAAAGTCAAAGCAGCAAGGAAGGTGTTAGCTGAGGTGAAGTGGCAGGCAGCTCAAAAATCACTCAGAAAGTTGTCAAAGGAAGAGACCCAAATGAAATTTGACCAACTGTGTCCCTAAAAGCCTAGTTGTGCTTCCTTTCAAACATCTACCCTGTGAGTTGGGGTTCCCATCACCACATTTCAAGGAAACCCTGAGCTTATCAGCTCTTTTTGTCCAGCAAATGCTTTTGGTTGTAATTACCGTTTTTGTTGTTATTTTATTAGTTTTAATATGCTGTATTTTGAGACAAGGTCTCATGTAGCCCATGCTAGTCTCAAATATGATTTATTACAGAGAATGACCTTGAACCCCCCTACCTTCATCTTCCTAGAACTGAAATGACAGGCCTACACCACCATATCTAGCTTATGCAGTACTAGAATGGAGCTCATGACTTTGTACATGCTAGGTAAATATTCTACTAAAGATATACTTTCATTAGTGTTTGTGTGTGTGTTGCTTTACAGATTTTGTGTTAATTTTGCACAGGGGCTATGTTAATCTTCTCTCTACTTTCCGAATATTAGTAAATGTGCTGCCTAATCAAGCACCTCTTTTGCTATGTTATTTGGTATCTCTCTATACTACTCAGACTGGTCTGCAAAGTCTTAATCCTCATGCCTCACAGCCTACTGAAGAGTTGTGATGGGAGATGTCATTCTGTAAATATGTTTCTCTTATTGGGAAATGAATAAAGCACTGTTGGCCAATAGGAAAGCAAGATAGGAGGGGCTAGGAGACAAGGAGGATTCGAGGAAGTAGTAGGGAGGAGTCAAGATGTAGAGACGAGAGACCAGAGGTCTGGGCCCTCTCTCTGGTAAAATGAGACCACGTGGAAATACTTAGATTAATAGAAATGGGTTAATATTTAAGACAGAGCTAGCCAATAAGAAATGCTAGTAACAGGCCAACAGCATTATATCTAATACAGCATCTCTGTGTGTTATTTGGGGCTGGCGTGGCTGTGGGACTAGACCATCAGGGAAAACATACGCTTAACACAGTTGGGCCTATATCATATATCCAGATTGTTTAGAGAAATGTTTGGCATCTGATGTATGCCATACATTAGGGATGTAGCCACTAATAAGTTAGGCACAGTCCCTGGTCACTTCAGATAGATGGAGGCAATAAAATGAAAAGAAAAAAGAAAAAAAAGAACAATAAAATGGTACATACAGAACAATGGTGTGTTCCTAGCAGAAAATAAAGAAGACAGTAGCTAGAGAAGAAAGGAAGAACAGAGCTTTCTGATAAGGTGATAGTTTTTGTGGAGGCTTGAGGAATGGAAGGATCCAGATTTACAGAAAGTCAAAATGAGTAACACATGGAAAGATCTCAAGATGTTAATTATTGGGAGAAAAAAGTGACATGATAGGTGCAAAGATCTTGAAGTGTGTGTGTGTGTGGGTGTGTGTGTGTGTTGAATATTGGGTATACACATGTTTGCAGGTGCATTTGTAGTCCTGAGGTTATTGCTGTTGCAACTCATTCTCAATCTTTCAAGTTCATCATTGAGGAATGGTCACTCAATCAAATCCTGAGCTCACTAATGTGACTAATCGCACTGGCCAGCCATCTTAGTTACTTTTCTATTTGTGTGATGAAAGACCACACAAAGCAACTTACAGAAGAAAGAATTTATTGGGCTGACATAAGTATTACCATCATGCCAGGAGCATGGCAACAGGCAGGAAGGCATGGTGCTGGAACACCATGCTGTAGGTAAGGCAGAGAGAACATATTAGGAATGGTGTGAGGTTTTGAAACCTCAATGCCAACCCCTAGTGACATTCCTTCTATAACATGACCCACACCTCCTAATCCTTCCCACATAGTTCTACTAACTGGGAACTAATCATTCAAATATGTAAGCCTATATGGGATGGGGGGGCATTCTCATTCACACCACTGCCTCTGCCTTTCCAGGCTGGAATGAAAGGCAAGCTACCATGCCCACCCAACTTTTATGTGGGTTCTGGGGAACAAAGTTAGGGTTCTTCTACTGACTTGGCAAGGGTTTAGCCACTAAACCATCTCTCCAGATCTACCCTGTTGGATGTTGTTGTTGTGTTCTTTGTTTGTTTATGACAAACTCCCCAGGACTGGGCACTTTCTGCGTGGTCTAGGCTGGCTGGCTAGTGAGCTGCAGTGATATTTCTACCTCTGCATTCCCAGTGATCATGTTAAAAACAAAGAAAGGATAATCTCTATCTCACACAAAGGAACACAGGAACAAAATAGAAATGGCTCAATGAGTCAACTTCTGCTTTAAAGGAGTATGCCAGAACCTAAATCCCACTAGCAAGCAGTACAGAGCACTAAGTGCACTTTGCTGCTCTAATGCAGGTGGCAACTTATGTCTTTCCCCATGTTGGCAAAAATAGATTTTCACAGTAAGACCACAAACACACACATACTACCATACTCGACTATTTATTTATTTATTTATTTATTTATTTATTTATTTATTATTCTGAGTAGATTAGGGAGATCAAGTTCAGGTCCCCATGCTTGAACAGCAAGTACTTTATCAATTGAATCATCTTCCTAACGCATCATTGGATGTTTTTGAGGGTAAAATGAGACCATAGTTTGGAGCAGAACAATGTGGTTTGTACCGAAGGGGTAATGCACTTTCAGTATTTAAATGGAAAGTGCCAAGTAAATGAGGCAGGGTTCAAAACCAGGGTTTCTTAGTATGGATGTTTCTGATATTGGGGTTGGATGATTGTCTATTGTGAGAGGTTGTAATTTGCGTTATAGGATGATAATTTCTTGGCCCTGGTCTCTATCCACTAAATACCTTAAATGTTCCCCTCCTCTCAGATTGATGAGCAGAAATCTCCACACATTTCTAGATGTCCCTAGGGTCTTGGAGGAAGTCAGTTGCTTTAACTTGAGAGCTATTGTTTTGGGCAATTAATTCATAGTCCTTTTCCAAAGAGTTCATTATACCTACATACACTTGTCTGACTTCTGTCCCTTATATTACTCTTATCTATCCTTAATTGTTTGTTGTTTTGTTTTTAGCCAAGTTGTCCTCTAGCTCAGGCTGGTCATTAACTGACTGTGTAGTTGAGGATGACCTTGAATTTGTGAACTGTCTTCTTCTTAAAGAAGGATTTCAAGTATGCACTTCCAAATCCAGTTTATACAGTGTTGGGGTTGAACCCAGATGAGCTCTCTACAAGATAAGGTACATTTTCTATTGCCCTTAAGCATTATATGAATGAAAATTCACTAGCCAACTGCACAAGCATGGATATATGCTTGCAAAACCTTGGGAACTCAGTGAGTCAGAAAGTGTTGTGAAGGGTGTAGCTCAGAGGAAATATTAAATAAATGTCTTTTGTTGTTACTGGAATTTCATATCCACGGCTTTGACTCTTAGTATCATTTTGTTCCCTGATGCCTCACACCCAGTTAAGTGGTCAGTAAACATATTTACAATCGTCATAACTGTTGCTATGGGGGTTGACACTGGAGCTATCTCCAGATCCTCCATCATTCTTTCTTGACATCTCTGCCTGACATTCTGACCCTCATTCATTCTTTTGTGGGAACTCCCTTCATAAGACTTCTCAACAGATTCTTCTGAGCTTCCTCAAACTCCACCTTCCCTGTGGCATTTGAAGTGGTGGATTCACTTCCTTGTTTTTAAAATCTACTTTTCTGGCTGGTTAGATGAAAAAACTATGTACAAGTATCTTCTCTTTCTCTTTTCAGTTTTATAACTTGATTTGACATTTAAAAGTTAGTTCTCATCCACATTGACAGTGATTTTATTGTTTTAATCAAAGACTTTATTTAGAGGACTGGGGAAAGGTGGGAGATGCCCATCTGTCCTCCACAATGCAGATCCTTAGAGGTTTCCTCATTGCTAAGAGACACTGTAGATTTTTTAATGTGATAACAAGGATAGAACTTGTTTGGTGAATTCTCATTTTCATTATGTTTTCTATATAAAAAACACATGGATACAGTATTGAACTTTCCTTATTTATTCCTTTAGTCTGAACAGATTTGTTGAGCCTGGTATCAATGTACACATTTGGAGTCTTCGTCTCCTTCCTGAGTAGGTTTTTTTGATATCTTTGATGTCCAAGGGGCACACTTCTTAAAATGTACTCCATGGATATGCTTGATCAAAATACACTGTTCACACATCTAAAACCCTTAAATGATAAAAATTTGAAGTGGAGAGTGATTGAGGAAGGCACCTGAAATATCCTTCTGCTTCCACATGCATGTGGGATGCTAACATATTAGAATTGCTCTGTGTTTGAATGTGCCTGAAATTCCCCAGTGAGGGCTACAAGTGTGAGAGACAGACCTCTGTTCTAGAGCCATCCAGTGAGAGGCTGGAGAGGCATGGTTCAGTTGAAGAGTACTTGCCTATCTTGCATGAGGCCCCAACCCTACCCCCATATTCCCCATACAATTGCCTATGGAAGAGGGGAAATCCTAGCTTTTGATAAATAGAAGTCATTTACATCACCTAGTAGATGTTCAACAAACAGCAGTTATGATTGCCTATAGTGAAACTAAATCCATGCTCTGCTTATTCTTTATTTTAATATTTACTTGATTTTTAAGTATCTCTGAGTGTGGACATCGCAGTAGAGTTACTAGGGAAGCTAGACGAGGGCACCAGACATATTGTAGCTGGAGTTTAGGCAGTTGTGAACTGTATGACATGGGTTCTGGAGAATGAACCAGGGTCCAGCTTGCTCTTTTGTAAAGGCAGGGAAGCTTTTAGACTTTGGCTCTCAGGACTGATTGGCTAATGATGCATGAGAGGCTTGCGGTTCCACCCCAGAAAAAGTGCTAGAACTGTGTAAACACCCAAGTACTGGCACTTGGGGGAGCAATGTTTCTGCTTCTCTGTGTTTGCTTTTCCTAGTTGGGGAACACCTTGGTAGGAACTGAGCTTAAGAGTTCAGGCAAAAGCCAAACAGAGCTCCTTCTGCTCTTCCTTTCCTATACCTCCAGCTGGGATATTCCCTTTGGAAATCTCCCTTCTTCGCTCCCACCTCCCCTGGTCCGGCAATTCCAGCTTACCCTTTCACATAGGGTTCTGAAACATCTGTTCCAGGAAGCCTGACCCGCTTCTCCACCAACTTCCACGATGAAGTCTGCTGTCTCACACTGACTTATTAGCTACACTTCAACCCTGTGTTTGTTCATTTGTCCATCACCCTTGAGATACAAGCTAGGAATATGATGGGGGCTCAAATGTGTTTATATTATAGGTGACATAAGTAGGGCAAGCAGACAGGTGAGTCATTCTTCGGGAAACTGCCAAAAGTATGGTGACCTTAGGGGTGGGAAGTAAAAGTTACTGAAATACTTGTACCAACCATAGGCTTATGTAGTTTAGTTCTAGGTATAAGATGTAAGAGAGATATGATACCCTGAATCCCAAACTCCTTTACTCTGAGCACCTATCCTCACTCTGCTTCTTAGAGATGGGTTATCTTAAATCCACCACAATTGGCTGTTGTAAGGCTAGAAAGATGAAGATTTCCCAAGCGCCTGGATAAGAGGACTGAAGGATCAAGGAGATCCCATTTCTTGCCCCAGTTTATTTTTAATAATATATTGAGGGAGAGGTTTGGAGAAAAAAATCTAAATCAGTTAAATGCTTGTTTTGCAAGCAGGAAAACCCAAGTTCAAGTCTTATAACGTATCTATGAAACATCTGAGCTGTGCTCACAGTACAGTGTTGTGGTGGTGTGCTGTACATCTGTACTCCCTATGCTGGGGAGGTGGAGACATGCAGACACTGAGCTTCCCAACCAACCCATCTAATTACTTTTGTGAGCCTCAAGATAATGCAGGGCCATCCACATGGCTCAGTGAGCAAAAGCAGTTGTTACCAATCTTGAGAATCTGAGTTCGATCCACATAAGAAAGCCATGTGGTGGAAGGAGAAAAGTGACCCCCACAACTTGTCACCTGACCTTTACATGAGTGCTACAGTGTGCATGAATGTGCACACACATATTAGAAGATCAACACCCAACATGGACACATGCACCAACACATGTATATAAAAGAGTGAGTACTCACCCCACAGAACCTGGAAGAGACCTTGCAAATACGAGTCAGAACCCTCAAATGTCCTGCTGAATTCTGAATTTTTCTTTTTAAGTTTTATATTTTATTTATTTTTTATGTATATGGGTGTTTGCCTGCATGTATTCCTATGTACCACTTGTATGCCTGGTATCCATGAACGCTGAGGGTGTCAGATCTCCTGGAACTGGAGTTACAGATTGTTAGCCACTGTGTAAGTGCTTGAAATTGAACCGGGGTCCTTTGGAAGAGTATCCAGTGCTCCTAACACACTAAGCTGTATCTCTAACCCCTCTTGCTGAATTCTATACAGCCCCTTGCACCTCTCTTGTCTATCAGCACATTACAATTCCTACAGTGGCAGGGGAGGGATCATGGTGGGAAGGAAAGGAAGCAGGTGGTCTTTGCAGGATTCTAAAAAGCTTAGTTTTCATCTTTCCCAGCAATTAGGGAGTTCCTACACAGGAATTCTGCCTCCCCTGCACTCCTACACATACCGAGCTGCACTCTGGAGGAATAGCACCTTCCCCAAGGGAGGGTCCACCCCAGTCCTGTCTGGTGGTACCAGGCTCTAAGCAAGGATGTCAGGTAGAATGTGGGCAAAATTTTAAAAGGATAAATGTATACCAGAGGCTCCTTTGTTCACCTTCAAACTCAGATAGATTAGTATAGATGTCTTGGCTTAGCCCAAGAATCAAGCTTTGTTATCGACCATAGATACCGTGGGGCTTGTATTGGTCTACAAGGTGTTAGTCATTGTATGGGCTCTGGATAATGCCAGATGACCTTTGCCAGCTATGGCATCCATTTACCCTCAGGGCAGGCCCTGCCCCTCCTGTGAAACCCAGCAAGGTGTGTCCTCACCACCCTCCCTGAAGATAAGCTGGAGCCAGGTTAGGCTGTGTTCACTCTCAGGGGCTCACTCAAAGGAGTAAGAAGCAAAGCACAGCACTGCCAGGTAGGAGGGTAAGAGGATGGGCCAGGAGGACCTGGCACATCGATGCAGACACCTGCTGACTCTGGCTGCCAGTCTTCTCCTCACCTATGGGCCAGGTAAGAAGTACTGAACTGGATAGACTCTGGGAGGAAAGGAGCAAAAACTAGGGTGCTCTGGCGTTTGTAAGTCTTTCCATGGTGTTGTCACTAGCAGCAGGAATAACAACTGTTGATTGAGGCGTTCACCTCATAGACTCAGGGACTTCAGTTCCATCTCTCATGGAACAAAGCTGAAGGACAAGTCAGAATGGACACAAGTGAGGTTATTGATTAAGCAGAAAGACAATAGGAACTCAAGGAGAGTCAGGTGCCGTCATATTGTCAGCAATAACTGTCGGTGTATTAAAGCAGCTTCAGGGTTACTTGATTTGTAATTAAGTTGAGGTCCAAGGGAAAGTAGGTATTGGTATACTCCTTTTTCTTATCTACAGAATTTTGTTTGCAACATAGAGCCTGTCTTAGATATGTTGCAGTTGGAAGAGAGATAGATATTTAAAAAGGAGAATCCTTATTTATATGCAGTATGAAGGAGATTGGACTTGAGGCATAGTTCATGAGCTTTTTTAAAAAAAATCTCTCTCTGTCCCTCTGTCTCTCTCTCTGTGTCTCTGTCTGTCAGTCTGTCTGTCTCTCTCTCTGTGTGTGTGTATGTGTGTATGTGTGTGTGTGTGTGTGTGTGTGTGTGTGTGTGTGTGTATGTTCATGTGTCACAGAGCACATATGAAGGTCAAAATGGATAACCTCAGGTATCAGTTCCTTATCTTCCACCTTGCTAGAGACTGAGTTTTTTGTTCAGCTCTGCACATGACAAGCTAGTTAGTCCATGACCTTCCAGCAACTCAGTTGTCTCCATAGGCATGCACTGCAGTGTCTGGCTTATTGGGCCCTAGGTATCAGGCTTCTATTGCAAGTGCTTTACCCAATGAGCCACCTCCATGGCTTCCTGTTAAGTATTTAAACTATTTTCTCTTCTTTTTTTATTTAAATTAAAACAATCTTATTTTACATACCAATTCAAGTTCCTTCTCCCTCCCATCCTCCTGTTTGCCCCACCATCTTCCCATCCTACACTAGCCACTCCTCAGGGAGGGTGAGGCTTCCCATGGGGGATCATCAAAGTCTGTCACATCATTTAGGGCAGGGCCTAGGCCCTTCCCCATGTATCTAGGCTGAGAGAGTATCCCTCCATAGGGAATGGAAGCCAAAGTCCATTCATGCACTAGGGATAAATACTGGCAGGGCCCCAGAGACCGCGCAAGCCTTCTAACTAACACCCAAGTTCACGGGGCCTGGCTCGGTCCTATACTGGTTCCTCAGTTGTCAGTCTGGAGTTCATAAACTCCCACTTGCTCAGGTCAGCTGCTTCTGTGAGTTTGCCACAGAAACTCACAATCCCTCATTAACTATTTTCAGCAACCATGTTTGTGCTTTGTAGAAATAGGTGTACAGTTCCTTTGGCAGGTGGTCTGGTCAATTATGTAGGAAACTCCTTGGTGTTCATGGTGTGAGTGAGAGAGAAATCGGAACCAGGGGAGTGAGTGGCAGTGGGGTGTCCTTCCCTTCCTGGTGTCCCTTTTGTTTTGTTTTGCCTTGTTTTAGGTTTTGGGGTTTTTAGGTTTCTGTTGTTGTTGTTGATTTTTTTTTTTTAAGCTGGGCTTTCTGCCTCAGAGGCAGCCAGAACCAGGACATGCTCTTTGCTCTCAGTTTTGAGTAAAGACTCCCTTCAAAGCCAAGGCTGAACTTTCTGAACTGAGTTGACTGAGTTCCAAAGCTCTTGTTTTGTTCAGGAAATAAACCCTGGGATTTGAGTGCAGCTGACTACGTACCTTTTGCTTATCATTCACAGCCTTGGTCTCTGATAATTTCAGAGAATTCTGGGCTTCTAGGACATAAGAGAAATTCTCAGGGTGGATGTGGAACAAACTCAGTAATCATTGCTCCCACAGGATTCCACGATCTATGTGATGGGCAAGACAAATGATTGCCCATCTTGGAGGCACAGTGCTTGGGTGGCGTTGAAGCACAAAAGGTGGGGAAGAATGGCTCCAAGGGTCAGTAGCACAGAGTTTTCAAAGCAGGGAACTGGTGGGGAATGTCATAGCTGTGGGTCTTGGGAGGAGAAGGCATTCCTGGCACAGGAGACTGTAAGCAGCTAGCACCAAGCATATTTGTATAGGGTTGTGAAAGCTCAGACTAGAGTTGTGTGATGTGAAGATGCACAGGGGCAAGAGTAGAAACAGAAAGGCATTCCAAGAACCTCCCTCATGGGTCCAAAGGATGAACTTTTCTGGTCTGCAGGTCACTTACACAAGTCTTCTTGAGCTATCCTGCCCTGACTGTAGGAAAGGGCTCTAAGTCTTTAAGCACTGTGGAGTATCAGGAAACACACACATACACACACACACACACACACACACACCTGCAGAAAGAAGAGCCAGCATCCTGCAGTCTTCAACCTGGAACCACCCAAACTGATCCTGTTCTACTCTGACTTTGTGAGCAGGAAATGTTGACTTTCCCACCAAACACTGTTGTTCAAGGGATAGCCCTCCGTGCACCTGGGCTCTTAAATATCTATTCATATATTCTTTGCTTGGTACAAAGACACCTCCAAGCCTCTGAAGGGGTGAAGTCAGGAAGCTTTCAGCATATTTCAAAATCCAAAGGTGGTCTTGACTCTTCCTCCTCCCTTGCTCTTTCCTCCCTCAACCCCAACTTGGCTAATATTGAATCGTTTAAGACCTAGCAGTCAGAGGACTCTGAAAGAGCTTTGTAGCTGGATATCTTTGTGTGGTCATTAATCATATAGAACAGGTTTTTACAACTGTTCCCAAGTTGGTACAAACATAGGTTGTTTAACTGCTTTTGTCACCAAGGCTCATTCAGGGTTTGATTATGAGAGCTGTTGATCAGGGCAGCCCCATTTCTGTGTCAGTGAAGAGCCATGGCCTGGGTTATAGGTAGATGGCCTCTTCACCAACCTCCTCAGGCCCTCCCAAAAAGTCTCCTGGAATCAGTCCAGACTCCCTTCAGGACTTTTGATGTGAAACACTGAAAATGAATCTCTTGTTCTCTGAGCAGTAAATCTGCCAGGCAGAGTGAGAAGTCTGTCCCCTCTATATACAGACATGATAAAATTTAACATCATCTGGGCACAGTAAGTTAACCAAAACAAAGAGAAAATTGCAATATACTGAGTTTGTCCAGTATTGTAGCCAAAAAGGTCTGTCTGAGGTACAGACAAGAAGCAGAATGCTAATCAACACTCTAATTACTGGAGTCTGACTTCTCCCTTTGTTAATCATGGTCTGAAAAGATCCCTCGTAGATAAGGAAGTGTTATCAGCAGATATTGGTGTTCAATGTGTGCCTGCTAGAATTTCCAGATTCTTGTGATGTGGAATGAGAATTGTATAGTGTCTTAGTGATTTGCCATGACAAAGATGATGCGATCAAGGTAACTTATAAAAGGAAACATTTAATTTGAAGTTCCAATGCGTTAGACTGCAAGACCATCATGCTGAGGAGTATGGCAGCAGGCAGACACGACACTGGAGGAATAACTGGGAGCTTAAAACCCGAGACATAACCATGAGGGAGAGAGCAAGGGAACTGGGATGGCATGGGCCTTTGAAGCTCACCCCAGTGACATGCCTCTACCAACACGGCCATACATCTTACCATTTCCCAAGTAGTTCCACCAGCTGGGGACCAAGCACTAAAGTCTATAAGCCTATGGGGGCTATTCTCATCCACACCACCACAGATAAGGAGATATGTGAGTAGTAACAGAAGCAGAAACAGGTTATTAAGACAGAATACCCAGGCTGGGAAAATGGACCCATGCAAGAATGCTGTAGCATAAACAAGATAACTTGATTTCAGATCCTCTGCACTCATGTTAAAGCAACAGCAAAAATAGGTATGAATCCACCTGTAACTCCAGTGCAGTGGAACATGGAGGAAGGAGACCCACTGGGGCATGCTGGCTGCAAGCATAGTTTTCTGAAAGACCCTATCTCAATGGAATAAGACAGTCAGTGATAAAGAAAGATATTCAACATCCTTTTCTGGCCTGTGCAAAGCCCTCATGCAAACATGTGTACATGCATCACATTCACACAGAGAAAGAGAAAGAAATCAAGGAAAGAAGGAAGGAAGGAGGGAACAGAAAGAGAGAAATGGAGAGGAGGAGGGAGAGAGGGGAAAAGGGAGGAAGGGAGGGAGGGAAACAAGACTTCCAAGAGAGGAAGTGGACCAGAGTTGAGAAAAAGGTCAAAAGCTCAGTAGCGAATGCTGTACCACCGACTGGGATTTTATATACCAATGTCCAAACAAGCTCTGTTACATGTTGGTAATGGAAGTAACAGTTGAAGTGGTCTAGTATACCTCCACCTACAGGTTTCTTATGGACCTTACTTATGACACACACTTTATGCTAAGGAGACATAGCTGTGCCTAGACCAGCCAAGCATTATTCCATGTTGTTTCTACTATTAAAAGGGTGGATCTGTGTCCCAAGGAACCTGAAATACATAGATTCTCAAATCCCAGAACAAATAATTAGACTAGGGACATAGAAATTAAGAATAATTAAGAAAGGTAAAGCACTCCTAAGCACTGGGGTGGACTAGTGAGTTGAGGAAAAGGCATGTACTCAAGAGTACTGGGCAGTGAGGCACATACCCTTTATAGATCATTTACAAAACATCTGCCCTGTATATCATGAGCTTTGGGGAACATGCTCTGCTTGTTAATAGCAGCCCAGGTAGAAAAGCACTTCTAGCCTTTCTGGCAACTGGCTTCCTGCATATATTAACCTTTTTCTTTATGATATATATCGCATGTTTAAAAACACTTCTTCCTTTTTCTTTATGATATACGACTCACATTTAAAAGTACTTATTCATTTTTGTGTTTATTTCTTGAGGGATTCATGTCTTGGTGCATGTGTGTATAGATCAAAGGGCAAATTTGGGAGTCATTTCTCTCTATCTTGTTGAGATGGTGTCTCTCTCATTTCTTTCTGCTTCCCTATATTGTCTATAGGCTTGCTAGCCTAGGAGCTTCCATATGAGTCTCCTGTCTTCACCTCTCATCTCTCCTAAGATTGTATATTATACCTGGAAAACAAAACAAAACAAAAACCTAATATCCCTGAATTGGGTATGCTAGCAAAGGGAAACTTTACAAATCATGATGGTAAGAAGCAAATTATACTCAATAATGAAATCGATGACTACCTTATATGCCATCCTAGAGCTTTCATCTAGTAGCTGATGGAAGCAGAAGCAAATACCCACAGCTAGACACTGGGCTGAACTCCTGGAATCCAGTTGCAGAAAGGGAGAAGTAATGAGCAAAGGGGTCAAGATCAGGCTGGAGAAACCCACAGAAACAGCTGACCAGAACAAGGGGGAGCTCATAGACTCCAGACTGATGGCTGGGAAACCAGCATAGGCATAGGACTGACCCAGACCCCCTGAATGTGGGTGTAGTTAGGAGGACTGGGCAGTCTATGGGGTCTCTGATAGTGGATCAGTATTTATCCCTAGTATACAAATGGACTTTGTGAACCCATCCCACATAGAGGGATACTCTCTCAGCCTAGACACATGGGGGAGGGCCTGGGCCCTGCTCCAAATGATATGACAGACTTTGAAGACTCCTCATGGAGGGCTTCACCCTCCCTGGGGAGCAGAAACAGGATGGGATGGGGGTTGGGAGGGCGAGAGGGGAGGAGGAGAGGGTGAGGGAACTGGGATTGACATGTAAAACAAGCTTGTTTCAAATTTAAATAAAAATATTATCACAAAAAGAAGTAAAATATACAATATTAAGGGGTCAATATGAAGGAAAAATGGAGAATCACGGGTACAGGACTGCAGTGTGGAGAAGAGAAGTGACTTTTTCAATAGAGTAGTGTTATAGAGAAGTAAGATATTGTCTTAATCAACTACAATAATTTATCTCGTCTTAGTTAAGCTTTGTAGCAGCATCTTGCCTTGCCAGTGAACTTATAGTGGTGGCTACACCCTTTGGGCATGGTTTCAGGTGCAAATGTGACCCTTTATAAGGTATAGGAGGGTCTGGCCCATGCTCTTTTGGGTTGTGGAGAGGGCAAAGGCTGCATCTTCTGAAGCAGGAAGAACGTGGCAATTATTTACTCCAATTTGTGTAAGTGCTTCCCTAATAAATATCTATTTATCATTTATCTCGGGTCTGGTGGGCTCATTCAAACCCTGCCTTCATTTTTTGGCAGGTGTTTGTCTAATCATGTCTGCTTTAATCTTGGGGAAACTGACATTCAGTGAAGTGAGTTGAGTCAGAACCAGGAAGAAATTCTGAGTTTTGGGACCTGCATTCCTTTCTGTTTTCAGTGCATTTTTGAGTGTGTAAATAGGTATGTATGAACATGCAATAGGGAGTATACTATGTGTGTATTTGAGTGCATGAATGTTTGATATATGTGTGGGTATCAGTGCATGTGAGACTGTGTATATGCATGTATGACAAAATTTGTGTGCTTAAGTGAAAGTGTGTACGCAAGTTTCTGCCTACATATCCCTGTCTGAGGGTTAGTATCTGTACACGTAAGTATTGACCATTTTTGCATTTGTATCTGCATGAATATTGTTAAGATGAAGATCTGAGCCTGTGTTGAAGTGCCCAGGTTCTTATGGTCCATGGCGAAGACTTGGGCCCCAACACATAATGAGAAGCAGTGGTAGTGACAGTATGTTAAGAAAGGAAAATAAGCCCAGAATCGAAGTGGGTCAGTCAGTTGAGAAAACTGACTCCAGGTCATGACTCTCATAGTCATTGAAAGGACATTTACACAGCAGCTGTCTCACTCATGTTTGTATATCCTGGACTTTACTTGAGCATGCTCCATTTGTTGTATGAAGGCCAGGTGGAGAAGGGCTTTCAGATTTTCTCTGCCAATTGGCATCTTTTATTTCTTGCTTTATCTTATAGTTTTCTTCATTCTCTCTTTCTTCCTCCACAGCAGTGTGGGTGCACATATGTAATGAGGTCATTTCTCTTCCTGAAAGTTCCCAGTTTTTCATTCCTAGTAGAATACCTTCACTTTACTCATGTCGGTAGTCACCCTTAAATCTCTCCTTCCAGGGCAGGGAGCCACACAAGGAACCACTTTTACCTAGATCTCCAAGAAACCAGCTTCTTTGTGAATTGAGGATGAGATAGCAAGATAGAAGGCTGGTCAGAAACAGGTAGTTCTACCTATTGTCTTCAGGAGGCAAGATCAGTTAGCATTTTCAAGACTCCCTGAGCCCCTCCTCATCCTTGTCTGGAGGCTGCCCAGACTTGTCTGACCTTGTCTTTCTGTGGCTCTGGACTTTCCCACTGTGAAGAGACAAACCCTCTGATGCAGCTGAAGGGTGGGGTGGATGAAGCTTGCTGTTGGGTCTTAGCCCTCCTATTCTTTCTTTCTATCCTCACCATTTCACCTGCTTGCATCTATCTGTTCCTGAGATCTGTTCTGGATTTTTGTCTTTTATGTTTGCTATTCTAGCACCCTATCCCACTCCTAAAACACACTAATTCTCACAGTTATAAACTTTCCTCGGAATCTACAAGGAAATAGGTGAAGAATACTTTGGGACACCAACGTCCCAGGATGGTAAAGTCACTTTTATTAAATGCTGTAGCATTAGCATGGTCTACCCACAGTCTCTTATATATTTTAAATTTTATCTAGACTACTTATAATATCTATTGCAATTCATCTGTATTTGTAAGTCCTTAGTCATTACAAGGTGTTGTTTAGGGTCTAATAAGGACAAAAGTCTGTACAGCTTCAGTAAAAATACACTTCTTTTTCTAAATATTTCATCCTATAGTGGGTTGAGTTCAAAGGGGTGAGGAGAGATATATGTGATAAAGTCATAGATACAGAGAGAAAGAAATGTTCCCATGATTTTTCTCATATGCAGTTTTTAATTTAAATATAAATATATCAGTGCACATGCATGAGTGTGTCCTGGTGAGTATAGTGTATATGCAAATATATTCATATATAAGAGTAGTTCCAGCATATATAGATATAATGTCTACTGTATGCTTAATATAATATATATAATACATATATATTATGAAAAAGTAGGGAAGAGTGAGAGTGGAAAAAAGAGAGGGAAATGTGGGGTGAATAGGAGCAAAGGACAATTATATACTTGTTTGCAACAAAAGCATTTTTAAGATTAAAAAAAAACTTCAAAGACAAAGACACAAATGACTTTTGAAGTCATTTGTATTTTGCTTCTGGCTCTCCTTCCTACATCTCTGATCCACTCCTAACCATGGATTTTCCTTTCCAAATTATAAAACCAAACAAAACAGCTCTACTGTATGGTAGGCACTAACTAAAGGGAGTCAGGATGATGATAACAGACATTGATGTGGGTGGTTAAGAATGCTAGATGCTCTTTCAGAGGAATCAAGTTTGGTTTCCAGTGTCCACATCAAGCAGTTCAGGAGTTCTAGTAACTCCAGTTTGAAAGGAAATCAACACCCTCTCCTGGCCTCACACTGATATGCACACATACCCATAATTAGCTATAAAATTAAATCTTTCATAAAAGACAGTAAACAGGAAAAATACTCTTCAATATACACTTCTAGAACATAGCATTTCTAATGCTATGTATGCAACCTACATACATTTTTTTCTGATCATTTATATTCAGCTACATATAAAACTTAAAGCAATATAGAATGTTGTTAGACTATATTAAATCTTAATAAAAAATAACTTCTTACTTCCATTTTGGTGAAAAGTCACCATCAGTTATGACAATTACCCCAACGTGGGCAGCTGGTGCCTGATACAGCGGCACTTTAAATTTCAGCAAAATAGCTCTAAGATTCTCAGAGATAGAGTTTCTGCCTCAGGATACCATGTAATGATCTCTCAGTGATAACATCATACTGGGAATAGGCAAAGAGATGTAGGAGATGGCTAGCAGAGAATGAGTTGTGATGACAAATTCAATAAAGTGCAACAGCTTGTAAAGACTTAAACTTAGTAAGAAATGTACTGAATGCTGTGACAAACTTTGTCTATATGCATGGTATAATTGGAAGAATTTTTAAATTGTGCATAGACAGGCTATATATACCATGAGTCTCCATATCCTTGGGCTCTCCATCATTGGATTCAATCAACAATGTGCAGAAAGTATTTAGGAAAAAATGCATCTATTGTAAATGAGTATGGAGGATATTTCTCTCATTATTACTGCCTAGTCAACACAGTATAACAATTATTTATACTGCATTTACATTTTATGTTCTATAAATAATATAGAAAGCAAAGGGTACAGAAGGTGTGGGTTCTCTCTCTCCTCTGTGTGTGTGTGCGTGTGTGTGTGTGTGTGTGTGTGTGTGTGTGTGTAATGTCTAAAGAGGCTGGGAGATTGGGTTAGGTTCCCTGGAATTGGAGTTACAGGAAGTTGTGAGCCACCTAAAGTTGGTGGCAGGAATTCTATTCAGGTCCCCTGCAAGAGCAGTAAGCCTCCCTAACCACTGACCTACCTATTATCTACCCAGTCCCCAAACTCCTACATTCTATACAAAGAACTTTAGGGTTTGTGGATGCTGATATCTGTAGGAGACCCTGGAATATGATAATTTAATATGTGTATATACACATGTTTACATAATCATGAATCACATATTTAATGTCTCTGCCATCAAGCCTATATATCATTTTAAAGTGGCATGGGCATTTAAAATTACTCTTATCAATTTTAAAATATAAAAGGCATTATTAACTATAGTCACTATGTTGTACAGTGAGTCTATTTTTGTTGTGTGAGAAGGGATTTTGAGAGCTTGTTTGAAGGTTCTAGTAGGGGAGCGCAGCTACTCGTATACCCTTGACGGAAGACTGATCCTCCTCAATTCTGGGAAGGTCGTCCTCTTCGACTGAGCGCACAGCTTCGGGAGGGACGCACATGGAGTGAGGGAGGAAGGGGACACCCGCCTAGCCAGCCAGATCAGCCGAATCAACCCTGGCGATCAATGGGGTGACAGATGTCACAGCCAGATCGCCCTCATATCCGTGAGAAGGGTATATATATATATTCAATGCCCTGATAGTCACTCTGTAGCCCAGATTGTCTTCAGATTCAGGGAAGTCATCCTGCTTTAGCTTTCTGAGTGCTGGGATTACATGTGTGAATCACTGTCTTAATTACTTTTCTATTGCTTTGATTTGAAACCATGGCCAAGGCAACTTATAAGAATGTATTTCAGAAGGTTAGAGTCCATGATGGTGGAATAACCCATGGCAGCAGAAATACCTGAGAGCTTCCATCTTAATCTGCAAGTAGGAGGCAGAGAGAGGTATACTGGAAATGGCATTAATTTTTGGAAACATCAAAGCTAGCTCCATTGACACATCCCCTCAATAACAGCATAACTCCTAGTCCTTCCCAATGGTTTCACTGATTAAGGGCTAAATATCCAAACTTGTACCTATTAATGCCATTTTCATTCAAACCATCACATTCCCTCCCCTCTGTAGTCCCCATAGACTAATGGGCATATCATAATGTAACTTGCATTTAATCTAACTTCAAAAGTCCCATAGTCTTTCACAATCTCAGCACAGTTTAAAATTCCAAAGTCTAAATTCTCTTCTAATATTCAAGGAAATTTCTTAATTGTGACCTCCTGTAAAACCAGAAGGCAAATTACATACTTCCACTATACAATGACATAGAGCATACATATTACCATGACAAAATAATGTGGCTTGCCAAATATCTTGGGGACTTCCACCATCCTGTAACGTGTACTGTTTTTCTGCCTGCCGCCGCTGGTCTTGTCCTGCTGCCGCACCAGCCCCAAATAATGCACAGAGACTCTGTATTTGATACAATGCTGTTGGCCCTGTTACTTGTTTCTTATCGGCTAGCTCTGCCTTAATTATTAACCCATTTCTGATGATCTATGTATTTCTCTTACCGGGGAGCCGGCGGCATACTGCTTTCTCCAGACTCTCCATCTTGACTCCTCCTTACTACTTCCTATTTCCTCCTTGTCTCCTAGTCCCTCCTATCTTCCTCTCCTATTGGCCAACAGTGCTTTATTATTAACCAGTATGAGAAACATATACAGAATGACATCTCCCATCATCTCCTCTTTTCTGTCTAAATAAAAAGAAGGGTTTTAACCTTAGCATAGCAAAATATATAACACAACAGTTATCAAATAAGAATCACAGTTAACAATATTTAGTCCATTAACATTTATCAAGATTAAAGGAAACTATTCTATCATCTATCCTATATTTGTGAATCTAAAGTCCTATATGTAACTTATCTGTAAGCCTAACTAAGGAAAACTATAACCATAACTATCTGTCTTCAACTCCTTCAAAGACCACAGAAGGATAATATATAAACTCTAGAAATGACAGAGACAACTCACTGCCTGGTCACCCGAAGTTCTTTTGTAATCTTCCATCTTCAGCCCATAGGCCATAGTGTGTCTGGCAGACTCTTCAGCAATGCAGGGGGCTTTAAACTGTCTTCTTGTATTGGCAGTTTATCAGTCACTTTTCTCTGTGTCCTGCATACTGTCTCGCAGACTCTTCCATGAAGCAGGAACTCTGTAGCAATGTCCATCTTGAATCAGCAGTCACTTTTCTGTGGGTCCTGCATGTCCAGTTTATACAGCATAAACTCAAACAGTCCAGACAAGAGCTGTATCTTGTCCAAATGGCTAGTCTTGCCATACTGGAAGCAAACTCCATAACGCGTTTCTTCCATGTCCATCTTCCTTTCTGACCCAGGTGGCGTTGCCAGGAGCAATTATGTCTCACTGTCAAGAAAAACCCTAAAACATTTTAAATGCCATATTCTGTAGGTCTTTGAAAGGTTTGAAGAATGCCTATCTATCTCAAATACATCTCTGTGTATTTTGAAAAACCTAACTAATCTCTAAGCTTTGACTATCATAGGTAATTATCTATAATCGGTACTATATTGTACATTACATTTCTAACTGAGCTCAATAAACACGATACCTAAACAAGAGGAGAAATATACATATCACAAAATTGACATTAAATTGTATCAATAAATGAAAATCCATTCCAAAACAAAGTAATCATATCAATACCATACCATCCAACCCAGGCTTCACTTCCACAGCTTCATGCAATAGTCTCTCAGGACTTCCATGCTAAGACTTCCTTGCCACATGCCTACCTAGCCTCAGCAGCTGTCCTTAACCATAGAAGAAGATTCTATAACCCTGTTGCTCATTTACCTTCATGACTATAAAGCAGAACCATATGGACAGCATGGCCAGGTTCAGCTGCCTGTTTGGGATGGAGCTTGTCCTCATTAAATCACATTTGCAGAGGAGTTCCTTTCTTGTTGCATAGGAGCACAAAATTCCACAGGCCTTTCCTTTTTACAAGGTGGAAGCCTAGCTGAGTGGGATCTTGTCCTCAGGGCATCTCTCCCTCTATTCCATTTTGGAACAGGTCTTTCTTTAATCTTCTTATCTCTTACATACAAGCATAGGCTTCAGCATTCCGTTTCCTGGAATTGTTTTTCTTTTCAAATTATACACATTTTTTGCCCCATTTTTCTTTTTCATGGTAACTATGATTACTAATAAGCACAAATTGGATAACCATTGGGCTGTCTTGAAGTTTTTGCCTCCTAGGAAATTAATTTAATATCTTTTAATTTAACCCCAGACAGAAAGAAACCACATTACTTGCTAAGGTAACACAAGAATTGTCTCTAGCCCATTTGCTAATATCGTTTTAACTTCCATAGTCTCCATAGTCTACTTTGTTCTCAGCCAGTACTGTCTTCCAAGCTCCAACTAGATGGCCTATTAAGCACTGCTTATAACATTCTTCTGCTTTCTTAGTTCAAAGTCTCGACGTCTTATACCTCTAAGAGACAGTGTGGTCAGGCAGCAATAGCCCACTCACTCCCTTGGACCAGTTTCTGTCTTCATTACTTTCATATTAATCTGATAATATACCAAAGAAAGTTATAACAGAATGTGTTTAATTTGGCCTTACAGTTTCAGAGGATTAAAGTCCATGTTGATGGAGCAAGGGCATGGTAGCAAGAAGAGCTGAAAACTTATATTTTGATCTACAAATAGCAGGCAGAGAGAAAGGTACACTGGGAACTGAGCAAGTCCTTTGAAACCTCAAACGCTGCCACTAGTGATACACATCTTCCAACAAGGTCATAGCTCCTAATTACTGGCAAACAGTTCCATGAACTGCGACCAAGTATTCAAACATATATTGGAGTCATTCTTATTCAAAGCACCATACACAGAATGCCCAGTTTTGTGCAGTAGCTCTCCTAAAATTTTCCCTCAACTAAGTAAAATGTGCCCAAATGAGAAAGCTTTTCAAAGATAATTTATTTTTGCTTCATTTAACACACTCTGACATATTATATATTCCATTACATCCCCTTAGGTTTATATTCATTTAATTTTATGTATGAGTGTTTTGTTTGCAAGCATGTTTATATGCATGCACACCATGTGAATACCTGTCAGAGGTCAGAGAAAGGTATTGCATCCCCTGGGACTGGAATGCACATGTCTATGAGCTACCATGTGGGTTCTAGGAACCAAATCCAGGTCTTCTGCAAGAGCCAAAAGTGCTCTTAGCCATTTAACCATCTCTTTCATGCCCCTACCCCATTCTTATTTTATTGATGGTGCTTGTAATCCACTGAGTTGTTTGTTTACTTTCTTATTTCCACTGAGAGAGCTCAAGTGTTCTAGCCTGGGCCAATATCATTACAGTAGGTGTTTCTCAGCTCCAGTTTAGGGAGATGTAGAGCAGTATAGAGAATGTTATGAGAGCTTGGAGAATGGAGAGGGTTTGACCAGTTAGTATAGTGAGCTAGAATACCTCAACTTTTTCATAGCTATGTCTTCCAACAGAAATGCTAGCTTGTAGTACAGGAAATAATACCTCAGGAATATGTGGGCAATATAGTCATGTATTATGTGTGTGCATGTGGTGCACACAAATGTGTGTTACAGATGCATACCCCCTGCAGGCCCAAAAATTGACCATGGGAAGATGTTTCATTACATTCCTATGAGACAGGGTCTCTTACTGAAACCTGAGCTAAGCTGGTGGCCAACAACCTTCAGTGAACCTGCTTGCTCCCCAATCTGTGTAGCTCTAGGGTTACAGATGTAGGCATGCCCTCACCTGCCTTTTTACATGGTCGCTGGAATCCAAATAGGTCCTCACGTTTTTGTAATAACTGCTTGTACCTATTGAGATATACATATAGAGCTCCAGCTCTAGGAATCAAACTCAGGTTATCAGATGTGGCAGCAGGTACCTTTATCTGTTGAGCCATGTCTCCAGCCCCTCTACTCCCCCTTCTCCTTCAGCTTCTTCTTTCTTGAATGACATATTGAGTCTAATTAATGTTGGCTATATTTGTAAGGCTGCAGGGCCAATCATCCATTGAGACATGGGAAATCTACCAGGAGCCACACATCTGGAGAGAACTGACTGTCTCCTGTCCATTCACATGCAACTGTCAATAACTCTTCAGCTCTCCCACCCATGCTGGAATGTTAATTGAGTTGGTCTTGTTCAGGTTTTGATAGGCCATTAGAAAAGCCATGGGTTCATGAGAACAACATTCCTGTTATGCTCAGAAGACATTATTTTATAGATCTGTTTCTTATAGACTTTCCACTTCCTTTTCTAGGAGGCTCCATGAGCATTAGAGAGAGGGAGTATTATTCAGAACTGAACATTCCATAGTCATTTATTCCCTGCAATTAGAGCTAATCTGACAGTTATAAGACTTTAGGTTTTATTTATAAGCTATATTTCATGTAATTTCACCTGAGAAATAATACAATTTACACTATGATTTTTAATAATGTTTATATAGACATGAATACTAAATGAGAAATATTTTATCCTAGAACAACATAAATATAGTCCAGGATTCAATTTATCCCACTAGATGAATGCAAAAAGATATTATTAATGCAAATGTTAATCAATTTGTGATTTTCATCACCTTATAGGTATGTAAGAATGTATGTAAGACTGTCCCTGAGGGTATTATTAGGTCACCCTTTTATAATTATCTATTATTTATCAAGAGCTTACTGTGTCAAATAAATTCAAACCAACCTTGCCTTCTTATGTAGCATCAACATTACAAGAACCACATAGTTCTACTGGATTTATGGCTTCAGTGGTCAGAACAACACCGGGGACAAGTACAAGAATGTTGGACACACGCACAGCAGTGACCACTTCTACTTTATATTGGAGAAGTAGCATTCCTTCCAAGTTGGCCACTCTAAAAGTCACAAGAAAGTCACAGAAAGCAGTGAACAGCATGGAGTCCACCAGTTCTGCTCCCCATATATCATTTGAATCAGTTGTACCTAAAACCACATTGTCCACCTTGATCCCTGAAGCCACAGGGAAGAGCACTGTTTCTGTCTCAGTGAATACATCTAATTCTACAAGGATTGACACACATAATGGGGCTGAATTAAATAGCACTGCATTGTCAGACACATCCACAACTGTTACTATGATGGAAACGAACATGCCTGAAGTGATTTCAACCACAGAACATACTCCAAGCTCCACTAAAATATTCTTTATTGATTCTGTTCTTGTATCCAGGACAGAAACTACTAACAACACATCCTATTCAAGCCCTCATCAGCCAATCAAGCCAGAAGAAACATCCAGTGAAATGTCCACTGGGTCACCAAACTCTATCACCAGCACAGAGATTACCACTAATCAGTCAGGACATGATATAACCTCAAACATGCTCTTCTCCCAAGGCACACCAGAAAATTTCTCAGTTCCCGGAATGCTCTCCAGTGTCTCTCAGAGTTATCCATTATTAGAGAAATCCACTTTTCTCAGCACAAGTTATAATGCTCCATCTAAGACAAAACCCTCAGCACTGGAACATTCCTGGGGAACTACAGTCAGAACAAGCTCTTCATCACCTGTTAATTCCACATCAAAAAGGCATAGTCACTCTTTTGCAGGTTCTATGAACTCACCCCTAGTAGTGACATCAAATGTGGTGACTTCTGAAAGCACATCAACCACTGCTTCAAACAGAGAGACCCAGCACACTGGAACACAGACATTTCTACTTTCAGAATCTATAGGCCATTCTACCAGTTCTCTATCCCCATCATGGACTCATTCAACTTGGAAGGGATCCAGGTCTGCGAAGTCATCAACACCTATACCTGAAGCACCCTCACATTCTCCAGTTCCTGCCAGTGCAGACAAATACAGCACCAATTCTCCTGTTTCTATCACCTCTGTCTTCACAGTTTCTAAGAACCTAATCCCTACCAAATTATTTACAACCTCAGGGTCAGTGACTCTTTCCATACCAAGCTCCAACACTGAACTCTCCAAAATCTCACAGACAACCTCTGTTTCTTCACCCACACCAGTGAAGAACATAGAAGATAGGACTTACACATCCCATGCCCAACACAACATCATGCCTACATCAGTCTCACCTGAAAAGGAATCTTTCACAACCAATTTGTCCACCATGGAACATACCAGACATTCACCTTCACAGCCAATCTCATCTGAAAGTGCAGAGATTGAGACAGGCACAGCTTCCTCCCAGAGAACAGCATGGGCAGATTTCAGTACATCTAAAGACATAAATTCAACCACAAAACACAGTACAAGCCAAAGTGAACTGCCCACTAGCCCTTCTCTTTTTCAGTTTAGGACAGGAATCCTGTCTGCTGACCACACATTGCTGTCAGTCCCTCATCAGTCAACATCAGAAGATACTTCCATTGGAATCTCCACCAGTCTCCCTACCTCCACCATCAGTACAGAAACCAAGGAGATGACAAGCAGATCCACGGGACATTCTCCAGTTACATCAGACATTTTGACTTACCCAGACACATCCTTGGTCAAAGACATCCACTCCAGTGAAATGCATACATTTCCACATTCAGAATCCGTAGTTCCTATCAACAGTCCTGCTTCAGCCTCATGGACACTTACTCCTGAGAAAGGATCCATATCTACAGATTCCACAACAATACCAGAGTTGCTTTCACTGACCCCTGATGCTTCCTTGACAGAGAGACACAGTATTCGCCCTCCTGTTTCTGTTGCTTCTGTTTTCACAGTTACCAAGTATCTGTTTCCAACAGCTTCTCACACAAGTGCAGATCCTGTGACAGCGTACATTCCAAGCTGGAGCAGCATCTCTCAGCCAAGGTCCAAAATTGCGCATTATTCCCAAACCTCACAAAAGAGTAAGTTTTCCTCAGTTACACCAGGGCCAAAAATGGAAGCCAGCAGTTCTGGATCCCAATTCAAATATACGAATACACCTACTTCAGTGTCATCTGAAAATAAAGCTTTCACCACTACCCTTCCTACCGCCCACATATCCACTCTTTCACCTACACAATCAACACTATTTGATAATGAAAAGATTGGGACACAGTCATTTACCCTCTTGACCACACAGACACAAGCTAATATACCTGAGAAGGTGTACTCAAGCACAGATTTCATTAGTAGCCATTCTGAAATGCCTTATAGTTCCTCCCTTCCTGTATCCAGAACAGTATCCATGTCTCTTGATAATACAACACTTCCAACACTTCAGCAGTTTACATCAGAAGATACATCCAGTGGAATTGTCACCAAACTCTATGGATCCAACATCACAGAATCAGAAGAATTATCTACCAGCAAGATTGGGGATTCTAAAGTAACATCAAACATGGTCCTCTCCCTGGAAGCATCACCTATGTCTTCAGTGTCTGACAATATCACTAGTTTCATTCCAACTTCCCTAGTCACAGAGACATCCACATTTCTAAGCCAAAGTTATGAAGTTCCATCAATTGCACCTTTTCCAGACCTGAAAGGAAGCCAACCTGCCAATTCTCCAGGATATCATGATGGTCCTACTTTAACCTCCCCTATTAATTCCACAGCAGAACACAGCACCCCATCTCCTAGTTCTGTGATCTCTGCCTTCACCTCTTCTTCTAGGGAGGCAATCACAACTTGGTTGGAAATACATAATTTGTCTACTTCATTTCCAAATTGGAGCAGTAGTATGCCTTCAAGCCAAGAGACTTCACAGGTCACCGAATTCTCACAGACAAGCTCTGATTCCTCTCTTAAAGCAAAAACAGTTATGGAAGCCAGAAGTTCCATACCCCAATCCAAGTCCTCTATCACACCTACATCAGTTTCCTCTAAAACTGCATTTTCTACCACATTTCAGCATCCTTTGGTAGATACTACAGTTTCTGTTTCACAGGTAACATTTTCTGATGCCTCTGGAGTAATGGATCGCACAGCTTCCATGAGCCAATCACTTCCACAAACTACCATTCTTGAAGAGACCACCACCGCCACAACACACAATACTGACTTTTCTCAGTTGCCCCCAAGCATGACTACTGGAATCTCCATTTCAGAGTCCATGGCAACTGAAAGAATCTCCACCAAAAGCCCTCTTTATGTCTCAGCATCAGAAGACATCATGCCTGGAAGCAGTCCCAGACATATTACCTTTCCTAGCACAAAAGAAGAGTTACCTGTCATCTTTGAAGCAGGTAATTCTGGGTCTTTATTATATTAAACCCTGTCCAGGGACACTGCAACCTCTACTTCTATGACACAATTTTCTTCACTGGAGCCTCAAACATCTCCATAATTAGCACTGATATCTGAACCTAGTGGTCCTGAGGAACAGTCACATGAAAGTTCTTTACTCAAAGAAAAACACAGCTCTTCAGATTCAACACCAACTATGATTGAGAAAAACATACCTTCACCAGTCACTCCTACACCACAAGCACAAAATGTCTCTTCCCTTGCTTTTGTGGCTGCACTTGTAACTGCTGTTCAAAGACAAAAATCTAGTTTCTGGGAGTACCCCAATCCAAGGCCTAGATAACACAGGGCTTTCAACTCTAAGTCCTTCATACAACATAAGAAACATAAAAAAAGGTCACATATTCTCAAAAAGTCCAGAAAGCAGAGTAGAAACCAATAGTCCCAGAGTGCATCCCCAAGGTACTCTCCTAGATAATTCAGTCCTATCAAGACTAACAACTGTAATTATGACCTCACAAAACAATGAGGATGGGATGCACCATTTTCCACACCAATATTCTTATCTAAAACTGCACACAGAGAAACTCAGAAAGATTTCCCCCTAACTTCAGTAAAACAAGAATTCACCATGCCTGAAAATACTAACTTGATGACAAAACCTAGTTCTGATCTTTTCACAGTGCCTACTAGGATTTCCACCGGTCTTTCAAGAACAGAAGCTAACTCAACTGATAGACTATCTGTTTCAAGTTCAACGCTCCTCACTAAGACAACAGACATCTCCACAGGAAATAGTTCTAGTATCTATACACTTTCCATCCCAAATATTGACATGAAAAAAGTAATTAATGCTACAGAATCATCCAAAATCACCACTGTCTGGAACACCTCAGGTACTATTGCTGATACCCAGGCCCTTTCTACTGTAACTAAGACAGTTCTCCAAGTACACTCCATGACTCTTCCCAACAGTTCTGAGTCACTGTCATGGACAGACTTCCCATCCCATGAAGCACCCTCCTCTGTGAATTCTGCAGAAATATATCAGACAACATCACATTTCCCTGCTACTTCCACATCAGAAGGACAAAGTCTCTCCTCTACTGCTTCGATGGCCTCCACATTCTCTTCTAAGGAAACAACTGCAAAGGACACAAACTTAGCTTCTCTTACAACTTTATTTCCAAGCTGGAAAAGCAGTGAGTTAGCCATTTCAAAGGATACAAGAACCTCACAAACATCTTACATGTTCACCAGAAGTGAAGTAACTAGTGAGGATATAAGCACTTCTGGACCCCAGTTTCAAAACACTGTATCATTGGATGCTGTTTCACATGATGGGACTGCCTCATCTTTGTTGACATCACCAACAAAGACTTCACTTTCTTCTGCTTATTCTCTATCACCACAGAGTTCAAACTCTATTTCTTTACCTGAGATGTCATTTCTCACCTCTGAATTCTCTAAGACAACAGACACATTGGGTAGAAGCTTGGATACTGGAACAAGTTTGCCTCCAAATTTGAGCAGCACCTCACTTGAAATATTTGGCTTACCTGAAGTTAATACTGATACAGAAAAATTTCATTCTTCCTCAAAATTTGAAGTAACAAGCATGAAGACCATCAGTACAGGACATGAGCTAAGTTCCACTGTACCAACACCCCCTGAGTCATCCAGGGATACCTATACAGTGGGTACTTCTTACATTTTGGTGTCTTCTATGTCCACATCATTGCCTGCCTATTTAGAGACTACAAGGTCTGATACTGAGCAAGTTTCCCATTTGACTACTGGATTGAGAGACATTAGCATATCCCTACAAACAAACATACCTTCAGCTCCTTTGTCCACTCCTGTGCCAAAGTCTGAGACTGCTGTCACTTCTGCTATGAGCATATCAACTCCATATCAGACTCCATCTTCAAAGTTTACTGAAATTCCATTAGAAACAGTCACCATCGTACATCCTTATTTGTCTACTATAGAATCTACTGTGGCAACATCCTTCTCAGAATCCAATTTTTCTATGCCTTCATCAGAAAGTACTCATGTTCCTAGAACTAATATACTACCTACAGATGAGACCACTCTTATTGAAACAACAACCCTTTC
The DNA here is from genome assembly GCF_943737965.1 of Phodopus roborovskii. Classification (NCBI taxonomy): domain Eukaryota; kingdom Metazoa; phylum Chordata; class Mammalia; order Rodentia; family Cricetidae; genus Phodopus; species Phodopus roborovskii. The sequence goes on from NW_026125281.1 coordinate 33,202,553, forward strand.
TCCAACAGAAGAAATGCCTCCATTTGCCATAACCAGCACTGCAAAAGGCAACTCAGCTATGAATTTGAGCAGTCCTCATTCTGTAACACAGTCAAGCCATGTTGATGTTTTGGTTTCAACCACTACAGAAAAACTTCCTTCTTCAACTTCTACACCAGTGCTCTTTTCTGCATCCACTAGCACTGACTTTACATCCATCCCAGCTCTCCATGGGATTCCTCTTTCAGGTAATTTACAAACAGAAGATATTGTTATAATGAGTGGCAGCACTCAAGATTCCATGATTATGTTTGGATCTTGAAGCCTAGAACTAATCCCATCAAGACATTATTATCACCTTTCTTCAGAAACATAATGACTGAGAGTTCTGATTTGGGAAGGAGGCAGTGTTTTCAGCCTCCTACACATTCACTGAGGTTGTCCCTACATCCAGAGACTGGGGAAGATAATAGACAATAGCCCTTTCCTAAGAGTAGAACGAAAAGTTAGGAGTTCATTATTGCATTATATTGATTTATGTTTACTATAGTTAGAATTTTTTTTTTCTGAGCCATTTCTTCTTTTTGTTTTGAGATGGGTTTTAGCTATGTAGCCTATGCTGGTCTCAAAGTCACATTCTTTTTTTTTAATTTATTTTTAATTTTACATGTGGATCTCAGTTCCCTCTCTCTCCCTTCCTCCCTCCCCCTTACCCTCTCTGCCTCCTCACATGCACTCTAACCACCTTCCCCTCCCATCCCCCACCCCAATTCCACATGTAGGGCAAAGCTATCCAGGTGGGGTCATTTGTATCTGTCATGTCATTTGAAATAGTGACTAGGACTTCTCTCCTGTCTCTAGGTTAAGGCAGTATCCCTCCATGGGGGATGTGTTCGCAAGGTCCTTTTGTGCACCAGGAATACATCCTGGTCCCACTGTCTGAGGTTCCTTAGACTGTTCAGTCCTTCTTCCTTCCTGAGTCAGTCCCATGCTGGCTTCCCAGCTATCAGTCGGGGGCCCGTTAGCTCCTTCTTGTTCAGGTCAGCTGACTTTATGTGTTTCTGCAACCTGGTCTTGACCTCTCCATCTGCATCTGGGTTCTACTTCGACTCAGTGTTTAGGTATGGGTGTTTGCTTCTGTTTCCAACAGGCATTAGATGAGGGCTCCATGGATAAGTTAGTTGTTGATCTCATTATTGGGGAAGGGAATTTATCGTAGCCTTTCCATGGTTGCTCAAATTGTTAGTTGGCGGCAGTCTTGTAGTTCTCTAGACCTTTCTTTAGGTTCAGTTTTCTCTTCAAACTAATAATGGCTTCCTCTTTTATGTTCATTCTCTCTCTCTCTCTCTCTCTCTCTCTCTCTCTCTCTCTCTCTCTCTCTCTCTCTCTCTCCTGTCTTCTATTCCTATCCTGACTCAATCTTCCTAGTCACATCAAATCATAAAAATTAGTAAGTGTTATGCTCATACATGCTGAAACAATGCTCTCATCATCCCACTTCCTACTATGAACTCTTCTCACTTTATTTTCTACCTTCTAAATTCCTTTGTAGTCAGTTTTCTGCCTTTACAGCTTTTACATGTTTGTTTACACATAACATAAAGTCTATCATATTTATTTTTCTGTTTGCCTAATATTGTTAAACACGATTATATCTAGTTCCTAGAACTTACATCTGAGTAAAACTCTGTTGTATATACTGTAGATTTTTAAATTCATCTAACTATTTAAAAGCATGAATCTTGTTTTGTGCATTACTGAACATGGGACTTAGGACCTCACACATGTGAGGCAAGTGTAATACAGATAATCTATATCCTCTACCCTCATCCTAGAAATTTCTTTAGATAACAGTGGTTGAACTACTAACACCAATCACATCTATTAATAGAGGTTGGCACAGGCCAAATATAGAAAATAAGACAGTCTATGAGTAATTTCTACAATGTAATAGATATAATAGTCTATAATATAATAAATGTTTTAGTGTGATTGTTAATGATATTTAATAGTGATGATAATAACAATTAGGCATATATGGCAATTATTTCTATGTATACATTGTTTCATATATGCTTTGTATCTTTATTGTAATATTAATTTGTGGGTAATGAAGTTGAGATACATGGAAGATATAATTTTCTCACTATCAAGCTCATAAGTGACAGAAGTAAGCTAATAACTTAGTCATATGTGCTTGGTTCATGCCTGTCACTCTAGCATGGGAGAAAGACAAGGCAAAAAGATCCTGTCTTCAAAAAGAACTGGAGTTAGTGAGACCCTATCTGAAAAATCAAAGTGTACGGGTATACTTTAGTGCTAGAAAACCTCAACTAGCATGTATAATGCCACAGGTTTGAATCCAAGGATTTCCCCCCAACAAAAAATAAGTCTAACTAAACAGGAGTAGGGATTTATGTTCTTAGTCATTAATTTAAGTAGGGGAAGTTAAAAAGCTAGCAGAAAGTACAAGAGATTCTGGCATTACAGTAGTCATGTAAAGACAAGATTTTAGAGAGAAATTGTTAGCTTTGTCAAATAATGCAGAAAGGCTAAGCTGCCATGAAGTGAAGCATAGAGGACTCGACTTCAGCCAAAGTTAAATGGAGATAAAAGGGAGAGATATTGATTTGGTTTGTTTTGGGAAGTTATTCCATATGGATTGACACATATGCTTTATTCCTAAACAGCATATGCAGTCCATATATATATATATATATATATATATATATATATATATATATATATATATATTGTGGCATATGGAGGCCCTGGATAGTCTAGAACTAACTCTGTAAATTATGCTGAGCTTGAATTTGAAACAGTCCTGCCCTAGACTCCAATATAGCAGAGATTATAGGCATTATAGTACTAGACCTGACTCAACAGAGATTTTCTACCTTTGAGTTCAACATGCTACTAGAATTAGAACAATGTCAGAAAGAAGGCAAATCATGTGATCATGAAAACAGAAAGCACCTGATGATGTGGGATGGACCCAGAAAGCACTGAATACACTAGAAGACACCTTAAGGATGCTATCAGTGTAAGAGAACTAAATTTGTTATCAGATTTCATTTGTGACACAATTCTAAAAATGACCCTCAGCAACACTACTAGATTCATTAGGCAATCTCCAGAGGAAGTGTGTTTGAGTCCCTACATAGATTCATTTTCTCTATACATTATCTTTATATATCACCAGTGGGCTTCAGACTCAAAGTGTTTGGATTTCTGGTCTTGTAGTTGCAGTTCATCCATACTCTGAAGAGAAATAAAGTCAAATAAAAAGATAAGGAAACATTTAAGTAAAGATTGAAGAAAAAGAGGGCAGAGAGAAAGTAAGAAGTGGGACATTATTTATTTGGTAGTGTGCTGCTTAATATGCACAAGGCTCTTGGTTCCACTCCAACATTGGATAAAGTAGGCATGGTGGTATACACCCATATTCCAAGAGCTTGGAGACAGGCTATGGCTCAAGGTCATTGTAATAGATTCTAGAAAAAAAATGAAATGTGCTCAATGAAATGATCTATTAAGGCTGTACAGTCTTTCTGGAAGAGATACTTACCTATTTTCTACCTTGCCCTTTCCTTCAGAAACAGAAGATGGCATTCAGTCCCACACAGAGACACCTGATGGAACTACCCGTGGAAACACAACAAGCCTAGGAAAGGCCCCTCTGGCTTCTATATCACTTGCTAGCCCTAAAGGTAAGTCCCACTGTGCTTATTCCCTAGAAAGTATAAATAATAACCTTTGCCTTATTTCCTGTTCCAGAGCACCAAATCTCTTAATTTCCTCTACGAGAATACTATATGGTTTTCATTGATCCTTGTCTGAGCATGATGTTTGTCTAATGGTTACTGCATAGAAGACAATGTATAACAGTATTCTCATCATATGCTGAGAAAGAAAGATTTACTCTGGATCTCAAACTTTATTTTCTCCCCTCACTCTGTCTCTAAAGCCTTTCTATATAACTCAAGCTGGCTTTAGACTGACAATTTTACTGACATGGCCTCCTAAATGCTAAGATTTCAAATATATGAAATCTGTGATATAAATTGAGAATGCAAAGAAAGACATCAAATCAACAAAATCACTGTAATGCAACTTTGTGTGTGGGGAGTGCTGGTGGTAAGCCACAGCAGTTTGTATTTGCTAGGCAAGCACACTATTGCTGAAACCTGCCCACAGCTTCTCACTAGCAGATTTTAAGTCAAGAACTATACTTCCGAACAACATGTCCAGGTTTCTCACTGGAAGATTCTAGGTAGGGACTGTACCCCAGAACCATTCCCCCAACTCCTCACTGGGGGATTTTAGGCATGTCTGAAGCCTGAAAGCATAAGAGCTCACCAGTTCCTTGGAACTGGAGTTATGGATGTTTATAAGCCAGTAAGTGGATACTTTGAACCAAAAAAATGGGCTTTTGCATGAGCAGAAAGTGTTCTTAACTGTGGAGCCATATTTACTGTTCCATGTTTTTAGTTTCTTAAGGAACCTCTATACATTTTTTAAGTGGATGGACTCAATAGCCTACTTTACCACCAAGAGTGTATAATGTTCATTTTTTTCAACAGTTATAAGTGTTTTTTATACTTTGTATGGAAATGTCATTTTTACTAAGATAGAAGTAAGTCTTGGTGTAACTTTGCATTTCTATAATGGCTAAGAATGTTGAGCATTTTCACCTATAGACTTAGTGGAAGCCCAGGTTTTAGTGAGCTACTTTTGAGATCTAGGTTTATAGTAAAGTTACCACCAAGTCAGAACTGTTAATTCATCTTGTGGCCAAAGCATCTTAAGTGGCTTTCCTAAGAAACAGTCTTTAAATCTAAGATGTTGAAGCTCATAGGCTATCCCAAGTTGAGAGAGGTCCCAGATTGCACTTGGCCAAGAAGACAAAGAAGAAAAGGAAAAGAATTCAATTCAAGGTACCTTAGTGTGCAGATTCCAGTCTGGGTCACAGTATTTACAGGTGTTCTCTACCATACTCAGATTATGCAGTTCTAGGGATTGAACACTTTAAATGCTAGGTAAATATTCTACCCAGTGAACTCCATGCCCAGTCAATGTACACTGAAATGTACACATAAAACAGTACTGTGAAATGTTCATTATCTTCCAAATTGGAAAAAAAAATTATGTAATCAAACAGTGCTAGTAAACCTGGGTTTGAACAAAGCCAAACAAGTTCTACAGCCACATCTCTAGAAATACAAACAAATGAACTAACAAATCAACACAGGACTATCACATTATGGAATCCAAACTTTCAAACAAATGCCACTTGTCACCTCTCTCAAATCAAAGGAGATGAATTTTTATGTACCACTGTTTCATGTCTTCATTTATTCATTTATTCACTCATACTTTAAGTTGAACACCTACCACTCATCAAGCAGTCAGACAGTAATTGTTAACAGGCAGAATTTCTGACAATGAGAAATTTCAGTTCAGACATTGTGGTAGGCAAATATGGAGCAAATGAAATATAATTGTCAGTGAAGGTGGATATAAGCTTGCAGATGACCAGAATTGATGGGGTTTGATGAGGGATCAGTAGATCAGGAGGAGGGAAGAGTGTAACCTTAAGTAGTACAGAAAATAGAAGGAACAAGGTTTGGATAATTATGATCACAAATTTATGGAGGAGTTGTAGCTCAAAGGATATAGGAGGGCAAAAGTTGTGGCTCAGTTGGTACAGTACTTGCCTAGAATTCACAAAGCCTTGAGGTTTTTTTTGTTTTTTGTTTTTTTTTTTAACTTGGCACCATATAAAGTAAATGAGGTGATGCTGCATATCTATAATCTCAGTACTTAGGAACCAGTTGGATAAAAAGTTTAAGGACACCTTAGCTATGTAGTGAGCTTAATGTTGGCCTGGTAAATAGGAAACCCTATCTTTCTGTCTCTGTTATCTGTCTGTCTGTGTTCCTGTCTCCTTCTTGCTCTCTGTCTGTCTCTCTGTATCTCTATGTCTTTGTGTTTCTCTCTCTCTCTCTCTCTCTCTCTCTCTCTCTCTCTCACACACACACACACACACACACACACACACACACACACACACACACACCAGAAAATAAAAAAAAAGCATCTGTGGGGAAAAAGGATGAGCAATACAGCAAAATTCACAGTACCTTTTTCCCTGGCCAGATAGTGCATCCCATCCCAGGAAAGCAGCAATGTCATAAATAGATCTTTCCCTTTTATTATCATGTAGGGGAAAATATGAATTGCCTATCTAAAATGTGTAAACATTTTTACAAGTTGTGTTGCATGTCTAAACTTACAGAGCCATCCACAGAAGCAGCAGCAAAGGAGGATACCACCACCACAGCTCTGAAGTTTACTCCCAGTGCCACTTCAACTACCAAAATCTCTACTACAACTTCAAAACCCTTGATTCACCTCAAGACAGCAGAGAAAACAGGCAACATAAATGCAACAGAGATGATTATCACAGCCTCAGATGCTTCCCACACTTTCCTAGGCATAGCAGCATTATTTTCCACAGGCTCTGGAGAAAATGCCAGCCTGGTCCTCAGTACAAGACCATCTTTTTACAGTACAGAATCAGAGAGCACAGCTTCATGGAGCTCCAGTCTTAGGACAGAGACCAGCCCAGATGTTTATCCTTTACACATCTCGTCTGGTGAGTCTGAATCAGTCTCATTGGTCACCCATCCTTTAGAGATTACTTCAGCTGTTGCCAATATAAACCAGAATGGTTTTCAAGATGAATCGGATTCCATAGTGTCCACAGCCACCACTCCCAGAGAAGAAGCCAGTTCAGACATTCCAGCAGCAGCAGTTTCTCCTCTTATACCAAATTTGGTGACCTCACTGATTACCAGGCCTAAAGAAAGCACCATTTTGTTTACTCCGACTCTTACTGATTTCCTGAGTGAACCAAAGACAACAGGCTCTGGGGTCACCCATTCTGGGGCAGAAGTGAGTTATTCTGTTCCCACTACATTTTCTACTGACACATCAGGAATGGCAACTTCATTGGATATTAGTTCTGGAGCAGAGACCAAACCAGCTCTTCAAAGTCTGACTTTTGAGTCACATACAACAGTATCAACTGCCATGCATCTTACACAGAGCAGAATCCTTGTTTCTGAAAATATTTCTGACATTTTCTATGGTGAATCTGATACTACCACACTTACAATGGATACTACTCATGGGACAGAAATCATGGCAGCCTTTCCAACCACTACCACATCACCTGGTATGACAAGATTGACAACCTCACTGGACATTAGTTCTCAGACACAGGAAAAAAATAGTATGTCAACTATGACTCCTGATGGTGAACCAGAATCCATTACCATAATTGTCACTGATCTTGAAGCATGGGGAAGTACAGCTATTCTAAATACAACTACTTTGGCTGCTGTATCAGGAAAGAAAATAGAGCCAACTATTTCAACTTTTATTGCTTTTCCAAGTCAACCATTTAAGACGGCCTCTTGGACTACCCAGACTGGGTCAGAAGTCCCATCAGCCATTCCCAATGTGCATTTTTCCTCTGGTGAGCCAAATACAACAACATTGGGAATCACCCATCCCACAGAGACAAGCTTTACTGTGCCTAAGACAGACCTAACAGTTTACCATGGTGGATCAAATTTGAAACTCTCAACAACCACAAGTACTGGGGAAGAATCCAGTTCTGATCTTCCAGAGACAGGAGCCACAATAATCACTCATACTGGGGTACAGAAAACTTCATCCTTTTCGACTATGACTGCTTCCTCTGGCATACTTGGAATAGAGACTTCACTAGTCCCCAGTTCTGAGATATACACCAGTATAATTTCCCCAACAATAACAAAATATTCACAAGAGCTAGAGAAAACAACATCACAAGTAACTATTTCTACAACATCAGAAGATAGGTTTCCTGTTACAACTCTTACTACCTTATCAGGTAAAGCAGGTGCATCAGCCTCATTTGTTACCAATCCTGAAGAAACCCACTCCAGGCTTCCCAGGACAAGCCCAAGGTTTTCCCATATTGAGTCTCATACTATACCCTCAACAACTACTGCTATTGAACAAGAAGCCATATCATTTGCTCCAACTATATCTATCTCAAATAGTATTCCAAATATGGTAACACTAGACGGTCACAGTTCTGAGGAAGATGCAAGAACATCTAAACCAATTACCAAAATTTCTCTGATCTCTCATGCTTGGGAAAAGACTAGTTCACCTATATTTACTACTACTGTCTCTCCAGGAGTAACAGAAATAAGGAGACCACTGTTCACTAGCTCTGAGACATGGATAGATAAAAGAAATCAAACTATTTCCCCAGGTCAACCAGAGACCACAACCTCATGGACTATGAATCCTGGAATAGAAGTGATTTCAAGGGTGAAACCTACAACCATCTCACCTAGTGTTTTAGACACAGTGACCTCGAAATCTGTGAGCCAAACTCCTAAACTACAGAACACAATTTCATTAGTAACTGATGTTGGGGAAGTATACAGTTCAGCCATGTCTACTCTGGCTGACTTTGCAGGTAATACAGAAGTAACCACATCAATGATCACTAACTTAGGTTCAGAAAACCATGCAACAACTTCAACTCTACCCTTTTCTTCAGGCCCACCAGAGACAACAATATCCTGGATGAACAAGCTTAAAAAAGAAGCCACTTCAGGGGTTATAATGACAAATTCAAAACCTAGTGTTACAGACATGATGACCTCAACAATCATGAACCACACCCCTTCTGAAGCACAGAACACAACACCATTGGCCACTCATGCTGGGAAACAACACAGTTTGGACATGAATAGCATGGTAGTCACTCAGGGTATAACAGAAATGACATCACTTGTCAACAGCTCTGGCAAAGAAAGCCATGCAGTACCTACAAATATGGCTTTAATCCCTATACAACCAGAGACCACAACAAATGGGATAACCCATCCTACAATAGAAGACATTTCAGGGATGTTATCTACAAGCATATTACCTACTGTGCCAACTATTATTCCTTCTGAACCAGATACTGAAGTTTCATTGGTCACCAACATTGGGAAACAGTCCAGTTCATCCAGGTTTACAAGGCCTATCTCTGCAAATATAACAAAAATGATACCATCACTCCTTAATACCTATAACACAGAAAAGTATTCAGTGTCTTCAACACTGGATGTTTCACTAAGTCAACCAGAGAACACAGACCCATGGCTCACTCATTCTGGAAAAGAAGCCACACTAGGGGTCTTAACTACTACCATTTCAGCTGGTATCCCAGAAATGATCACTTCAACAAATTTTATTCCTTCTGAACCACATACCACACGTTCATTAGTCACCCACATTTGGGAACAGCCCAGTTTAACCATGTCTACAAGGTCAGTCCCTCCAGGTATAACAGAAATGATACCAACACTTGTCACCAGTTCAGGCACAGAAAGCCATTCCCTGACTTCAACACGAATTGTTTCTCCAGATAAACCTGGGACCATAGGTTCATGGGTCACCAATCATGAAAAAGAAGGCACATCAGAGAATCTAAGTACAACTATATCAACTGCTATTCCAGATATAATGACCTCAATGACTCTGAACTACACTCCTTCAGAACCACAGACCAAAGCACCATTGGTCACCTATGCTGGAAGACATCCTATTTCATCTATGTCTACCCAAGCTGTCTCTTCAGATATAACAGAAATAATGCCATCTCAAGCCACTAATTCTAGCACAGTGACACATGAAGATAGCTCCACTCTACTTGTTTCCCCACTGCAAACAGAGTCTACAGCCTCATGGACAACTCATATGGAAAGAGAAACCACTTCAGATATTCTAAATACTACCATTTCAGCAAGTGTTCTAGACCTTGTTACTTTCACATCTCTTATTCCATCAGAAACACATTCCACAGTTTCATCTGTTACCCACATTGATGAACAGCCCAGCTCTGCCATCTCTACTCTGGCTGTCTCTCCAGGTATAACAAAAATGATACCAGCACTGCTCCCTAGCTCTGGTACAAAACACATTTCAACAGCTACAATTCTGGCAGTTTCCATAGGTCAACCAGAGACCACAGATTCATGGGTCACCCATCCTGTAAAAGCAGTCACTTCAGACATTTTTTCTAAAACCAAGCAACCTGTTGCTCCAGAGAACATAACTGAAACAAGTCTGCTGAGCATTCCTTCTGAAACACAGACCATAATAGGAGTTTTTACCCATGCTGAGGCACAACCCAGTTCATCGCTGTCTACTCTGACTGTCTCTTCAGGAGTAACAGAAATGATGAAATCCCAGGCCACCACTACTGGGACAAAGACACATAAAACAAGCCCACCTGTATTTGTTCCCCCAGGTCAAACAGAGACCTCATGGACAACTCATGCTGAAAGGGAAGAAATTTCAGTTGTTCTAAATACCACAAATTCAACTAGTGTTTCTGACCTCCTTAATGACACAACTCTTATTTCTTCTGAACCACATTCAACAGTTTCATTTGCTATTCACAATGGTGAACAGTTCAATCCAGTCATGCCTACTCTGGATTTCACTGCAGGTGTAACAGAAATGACTCCATCACTGGTTACTAAGTCTACTACACAAAACAATTTACCAGTTACAACTCTGGAGGTTTCCACAGAACAAACAGAAATCACAACTCTATGGGTCACCCATCTTGGAAAAGAAGGCTTTTCAGGGGATTTATCTACAACCATATCACCTAGTGTTTCAGACACAATGAACGCAACAACCCTGAAGCACACTGCATCTGAAACACAGTTTATAACATCATTGGTCACCCCTGCTAGTGGACATCCAAGTTCATCCATGTCTACTCAGTCTTCCTCTTCAGGTTTAACAGAAATGACACCATTACTAGTCACTAGCTTGGGTACAGGAAGCTATGTGATCACTTCAACTCTGGATGATTCTATGGGTCAGACCACATCTGCATTGGTCACCCATCCTGAAAGAGAAGCCACACCAGGTGTTCTAACAACCACCATTTCAACTGGTGTCCCAGAAATGATGACAGCAAGAACGCTTATTCCTTCTGACCCACATAACACAATTTCATTGGTCACCCACATTGAAGGACAGCCCAGTTCAACCTTGTTGACAAAGCCTGTGTCTCCAGGATTAACAGAAATTATACAATCACTGGTTACCAAGTCAAGCACAAAGAGCCATCCTGTAACTTCAACTCTTTGTTGTTCCCCAGGTCAACCAGGGACCATGGGGACATTGGTCACTCGTCCAGGAAAAAAAGATACTTCAGGGGATTTATCTACAACCATCTCAACTAGTGTTCCAGAAATGATGACCTCAACAACTCAGGACCACTTTGAAATACAGACCATAGCATCATTGGTCACTCATACTGGTGGATATCCCACTTCATCCATAGCTATTCAGGGTGTCTCTTCAGGGGTAACAAAAATGATGCCATCTCAGGCCCCTAGTTCTAGCACAGTGACACATAAAACTAGCCCAGCTCTATTTGTTTCCCAGATTCATAGTGAGTCCACAGCCTCATGGACCACTCACAGGGAAAGAGAAGCCACATCAGGTGTTCTAAATACCACCATTTCAGCCAGCGTTCCAGACTTAGTTACTTCCACAACTCTTATTCCTTCTGAACCACATTCCACAGTTTCATTTGTTACCCACATTGGTGAACAGCTCAGTTCATCCATGCCTACTCCAGTTGTCTCTCCAGGTATAACAAAAATTACACCATCCCTGATACCTAGCTCTGGAACAAAAAACATTTCAACAGCTACAACTCTGGCAGTTTCCCAATATCAACTAGGCACCACAGGTTCATGGGTCAGCCATTCTGGAAAAGAAGGTTCTTCAGTTCTATCTACAACCATATCACCTAGTGTTCCAGACATGATGACCTCAACAAGTCTGACCAGTACTCCTTCTGAATCACAGACCATAACAACATTGGACACCCATGCTGGTGGACATCCCAGTTTATCCATGTCTACTCAGTATGTCTCATCAAGAGTAACAGAAATGACACCATCACTAGACACTGACTTGGGCATAGGAAGTTATGCAGTCACTTCAACTCTGGATGTTTCCATAGGTGAGCCTGAGACCACAGCCACATTGGTCACCCATCCTGAAAGAGAAGTCACATCAGGGGTACCAACTAATATCATTTCAACTGGTGTCCCAGAAGTGATGACTAAAACAACTCTTAATCCTTCCGAATCACATAATACACTTCCATTGCTCACCCACATCGAGGGAGAGCCCAGTTCAACCTTGTCTACAAAGCCTATGTCTCCAGGTATGACAGAAATAGTACAATCCCTGGTCACTAGCTCAAGCACAGAAAGTCATTCCATGACTTCAACTGTGGATGTTTACTCAAATCAACCAGGGATCACAGCTCCATGGGTCAACCATCTTGGAAAAGAAGGTACTTCAGGGATACTGTCTACTACCATCTCACCTAGTATATCAGAAATGATGACATCACCATCAGATAGTCTTTTTTCTGGTGAACCACACACCACAGTGTCATTGGTCACTCATATTGAGGGGCAGCCCAGTTCAGGAATGTCTACAAAGCCTGTCTCTCTGGGTTTAACAGAAATTATATCATCTCTTGTCACTAGTGCAAGCACAGAAAGCCATTCAGTGACTTCAACTGTGGCTGTTTCCCCAGATCAACCTGGGACCACAGGTTCATGGGCCACTCATCCTGGAAAAGAAAGTACTTCAGAGATTCTAAATGCAACTATCTCACCTGCTATTCCAGACATAAGGACCTCAACAACTCTGAACCATACTCCTTCTGAAGAAAAGACAATAACATCATTAGTCACCTATGATAGTGGTCATCACACTCTATCTACATCTACTCATGGTTTCTCTTCAGGCATAACAGAAATGACAACAACTCAGGTCACTAGTTCTAGCACAGTGACATATGAAACTAGCCCTGCTCTATTTGTTTCCCCACTGCAAACAGAGTCTATAGCCTTAAGGACAACTCACGCGGAAAGAGAAACCACTTCAGGTGTTCTAAATACCACCATTTCAGCCAATGTTCCAGACCGTGTTACTTCCACAACTCTTATTCCTTCTGAACCACATTCCACAGTTTCATTTTTTACCCACATCAGTGAACAGCCCAACTCTACCATCCCTACTCTGGCTGTCTCTTCAGGTATAACAAGAATGACACCATCACTGGTCCCTAGCTCTGGTACAAAAACCATTTCAACAGCTACAACCTTGGCAGTTTCTACAGATCAACCAGAAGCCACAGGTTCATGGGTCACCCATTCTGTAAAGGCAGTCACTTCAGACATATTAACTACAGCCATGCCACTTAGTTCTGCAGAAAACACAACTGCAATGTATCTTACCAGTGCTCCTTCTGAAACACAGACCATAACAGCATTGGTTACCCATCACAGTGGATATTCCAGTTCATCCATGTCTATTCAGGCTGTCTCCTCAGGAGTAACAGAAATGAAAACATTACAAGACACTACTACTGGAACAGCAGCACATGAATCCAGTCCAGCTCTATTTGTTTCCCCAGGTCAAACAGAGTCTACTGCCTCAGTGACAACTCATGCTGAAAAGGAAGAAACTGCAGTTGTCTTAAATACAACCATTTCAGCTAGTGTTCCAAACCTCTTTAATGACACAACTCTTATTTCTTCTAAACCACATTCCACCATTTCTTTTGCCACACAAATTGGTGAACAGTTCAATTCAGTTGTGCCTACTCTGGCAGTCTCTCAAAGCTTAACAGAAATGATGTTGTCACCGGGCACTAGCTATGCTGAAGAGAATAATTCAACTCTGGCAGTTTCCACAGATCATCCAGGGACCACAACCCCATTGGTTACCTATCCTGGAAAAGAAAACTCTTCAGGGGATCTATCTGCAACCATCTCACCTAGTGTTCCAGACATGATAACCTCAACAACTCTGAACCATACTCCTTCTGAACCACAGGTCACAGCATCATTGGTGACTCCTGCTAATGGACATCCCAGTTTATCCATGTCTACTCTGTCTGTCTCTTCAGGTGAGACAGAAAGAGTACCATCACTGGTCACTAGCTTGGGCACAGGAAGCTATGGAATTACTTCAACTCTAGATATTTCCATAGGTCAGCCTGAGACTACAGCCACATTGGTCACCCATCATGAAAGAGAAGCCATATCTGGGGTACCAACTACTATCATTTCAACTGGTGTCCCAGAAATGATGACAGCAACAATTCTTACTCCTTCTGAACCACAGACCAGAATTTCATTTGTCACCTCTGCTGAGGGTGAGACCAGTTTAAACCTATCTACCATGGTTGTCTCTCCAAATATAACAGAAATCATGACATCACAGGCCACTGCTTCTGGGACAGAGACACATAAAATTCCTCCAGTTCTATTTGTTTCCCCAGGTCCAAAGGAGACCACAGCTTCATGGGTGACTCATATTGAAAGAGAAGCCACCTTAGGTTCTCAAACTACCACTATTTCAACTAATGTTCCAGATGAGATTACTTCACTAACTCTTATTCCTTCTGAAGCACATACTGCAGTTTCATTGGTCACTGACATTGGGGAACAGCCCACTCCAGCCACATTTACAATGCCTGTCTCTCCAGGTATAACAGAAATGATACCATCACTGGTCACTAGTTCTGGCTCAGAAAGTCATCCAGTGACTTCAACTCTGGCCATTTCCCTAGGACCAACAGCCCCATTGGTCACCTATCCTGGAAAAGAAGGCACTTCAATGGCTGTAACTACAACCATCTCACCTAGTACAGATACAATGACCTCAATAAGTCTGAACCACACTCCTTCTAAACCACAGATCATAACATCGATCACCCATGCTGGTGGACATCCAAGTTCATCCATGTCTACTAAAGCTGTCTCTCCAGGTATAACAGAAATGAAACCATCAGTATATACTGGTTTTGGCACAGAAAGTTATGCAAAGACTACAATTCTGGCTGTTTCCTCAGGGTTATCTGAGATCACAGTTCCATGGGCCACCAATCCTGGAAGAGAAGGTACTTTAGGGGTTTTATCTACAACCATCTCCCCTAGTGTGCCAGAAATAATGTCTGCACCAACTCTTATTCCTTCTGAAGCACATACTGCCATTTCATTGGTCACTGACATTGGGGAGCAACCCAGTTCAGCCATGTCTACAAGCCCTGCTTCTCTAGGTATAACAGAAATGATACCATCACTGGTTACTAGTTCTGGCTCAGAAAGTCATGTAGTAACTTCAACTATGGCCATTTCCCCAGGTCAAACAGAGACCACAGCCCTATGGTCCAGCCGTCCTAGACAAGAAGACACTTCTGGAGTTGTAACTCTAGCCATCTCACCTAGTGCTTCTGGTCTGATGACCTCAACATCTCTGAACCACATTACTTCTGAACCACAGACCACAACATTGTTCATCAATGCCGGGGGACAGCCTACTTTATCTACATCTTCCCTGGCTATCTCTTCCCATGTAACAGAAACAATACCAGTCACTAGCTCTGGTGTGACAGAAAAGATGACTTCACCAAATCTTATTTCTTCTGAAGCACATACCACAATTTCTATGGTCACCCACACTGCAGAGCAGCTTAGTTCAACCATGTCTACAAGGCCTGTCTCTTCCCATGTAACAGAAACAAGACCATCACTAGCCACTAGATCTCACAAAGAAAGTGATTTAGTATCTTCCACTCTGGCTGCTTCTACAAGTCAGCAAGAGACCACAGCCTCATGGGTCACTCTTCCTGTAACAGAAGCCACTTCAAGTATTCCAAGGACACCCATCTCTCCTAGTGTTCCAGACATAATGGCCTCACCCACTCTTTTTCCTTCTGAACCATATACCACAATGACTTTAGAATCCCACATTGGGGGAGAGTCCAGTTCAGGCATGTCTACAAGGCCTGTCCCTCCAAGTATGACTGAAATGATGACATCACTGGTCACTACTTCTGAGACAGAGACACATTCATCTACTCTAACTCTATCTGTTTCAACTCAAACAGAGGCCACAGCCTCTTGGGTCAGCCATCCTGGAAAGGAAGCAACATCAACAATTTCTACTCTGTCTACTTTACTTGGTGAGCCAAAAAGAACTGAAACATGGCTCACTCTTTCTGCCAAACCCAACACACCACTTTCCACAACAACTCCTACATTTTCATATAGTGAATCAGACATCACTCCTTCAGCTTCTAAGACAGAGGCCACTCCAGCCATTCCAAAAACTCTTTCATCTGGTGTACAATATATGACCACTCCTCTGGTTCCTGGTTCTACAACAGACAATAGTATGATTTTTCTTCCATTGAGTACACTGATGCGTGAACCAACATCAGCAGTCTCCTCGATCACTCAATCTACCTTAACCCAACAAACTTCCAGTTTTTCTGATAGTGGTTTAGATATAACAACCTCAATAGTCAATTATCCTGGAATAGAGACCAATTCATCTGTGCCAACAATGACTGTCTCTTCTGGAGCACCAGGTGTAATGATCTCACAATTTACTAGCTCTGGGCCATCAAAGAGTGCATTTCCAGCTACAGTTCTGTCTCCTAGTAAACCAAAAAGCACAGCCTCATTAACCACCCTCCTCAGTCCAGAGACTAACAGAACATTACCTGTTTCAACTGGTTTTCCTTCAACTGTCTTGGAGACCACATCCTCTGAACCAATTACACCCAGAGTAGACAGTAATGCAACTCTCTTAACACAGACCATCTCTTCTGGTGGACCAGAAATGACAAAATTCCTCTTGAACTCATTTGTGACTGAGGACAGCAGAAATGACCTGGGTACAACATTTTCATCTAGTGTTTCTGAAAAAACAGCATCTCTCTCCATCCACTCTGGAACTGACACCAACACAACCATTCTAACTGTAACCCCTTCCCTTGTTTTAGCAAGAACCACAGGCTTCTGGACTTCCATCCCTTCAACAGAATCTACTCTGACTATACCCCATAGTGTCTCTGGGTTTCCTGGTGCTCCTACAACTAGTAAATTTAGCAGTGCAATTTTACAGAGCACAGAAAGTTCAGCATCTGTCACTACAGTTAGACTTCCCAATTTTGTCAGTGATGTCACAAGCCCTGTAATGACCTTGATATCATCAGAGTCCTCAACAATCTCACTTACTGACCTGGAAACTACAAGTGAGACTTCTCATTTAGCTACCACAAGTTCAAGACCCACTGAGGCTAAGACCACAACTACACTACATGGAAGTCCTTTTGCCCCTATGGCTACCTCCCGATTGTCCACATGGTCTTCTGAGAATGTGACTTCAAGACCAAGTAAGAATACATTTTATTATTGTAGTAATATACAACATATATGTATGTAATATAAATACTTCCTCTTTGTGTTTTAGGTATACAATTCAGTATTGTTGCATGCACTTTGCTTCCAGTTTTTGGATTCCTGTTCATTATTGGCTTTGTGAGGATTGAATCTAGGACCTCACAGACTTCAAGTGTTATGCCACTAACCCATATCCACAAGCCTCCAAAGAATGTGCAGTCAGAGACAAGACAACATCAAGTATTCTCCGTTATCACTCTTCACTTCATTCCATTTAGTCAGGGTCTTTCACGGAACTTAGAACTAGACTGGAAGTGAAGGAATATAAGATTCTCCTATCTCCACCCACATCACTGCTCTGTCTGGTGTAGCAGGTACACATATGGTCAAGCCCAATATTTTACATGTGTGCAAGGGATTCAAACTCAGGCTCTCATACTTGTCCTACAAACACTCTCATTCACATATCCCTCTACATAGCCCCAAGAGCTATAATCTTTTTTATTACATTTTGAATTGATTTTTTTCTTTGTCTTTTGTTTTTGACATTTTAATATAATTACATAAATTTTCCTTTCCCTATCCTCCCTCTAAATCATCCAATAAACCTTCACCTTGCTCTTTTTCAAAGTTATGACACTTATTTTATTAGTTGTTCACACACACACACACACACACACACACATACATATATACATATCCCTAAATATAATCTACCAAATCTATGCAATGTATGAATATTTTCAGGGCCAATCCTTTGGCTTTTACAAGCAATTAGTATGTTCTTCCCTGTTCTACTCTGAGTATTCCATAGTTACCTGTGTTCTTTTTGTAGGGTTAAGTACTTGTGGTCTTTTGATATCCACTTTGGCATGTCTATTATTGCCCTAGTTCAGTTCATGTTTTGGCAGTGATGTTGGTAAGAATTTTTGAGTGTGGCTTCTAACATTACTAACAGACACAATCTCACAGCAAACTCCCTGAGCTGCTGTCTTTTACAATCCTTCTGCCTCCTCATCAATGTTCCTGAGTCTTAGGTGCTGGAGTGTTTTGTAGATGCATCCATTAGAACTGGACTCCTTAACTCTGTGTTATGACTGGTTATTGTTCTTTGAAATGGTTTCTATTGCAAAAAGAAATTTCCTTGATGAAGATTAAGGACTACACTTCTTTGTGGGCATAAAGACAAATGTTTAGATTGTTGTTTGGGATTATGCTGATTTAGTAAATTGGTATTTGAATGTTTTCCATAGTAATAATTTTTTCAGATCTTTCTGAAGTCTAAATAGAGAGCTGTTGGTTACCACCAAGGTATTCATACCACTACTTACCTGTAAGGCTATGTTGGCAGTGTAGGCATTATAGCTGTGCAGGCATGTCATAGGCATTATAGCTGTGTAGGACTGTATCTTCCATAGTGCCTTTTAGTACCATGAAAAGTAGTCTTCAATGAGGAAGCATTCAAATCAGTTCCAGCTCATGATCTTTTGGTCCCTGTTTCTTAAGTCCATGGTATCTTTAGCAAACTGGGACTTACTTCCACCTGTGGCAAGGGGAGGGGAGAAACCAAAGGAAATGGCTATGGTTTTCAATGGAAAATTCTGACCAACAACTCAAAGGGGGGCTTCTTATGCATAATATTGGTGACTTTGTTGAGTAGTCTTGTTTTTGAAGGGAGCATTGTCAGTCCACAAGAGAAAATTTCATTCAATTATGTATGTGTATCTATACCATTATTTATGTGCAATATAGGTAAATTTTAGGTATGTAGCTAATAGTATAGTTATTTTGTGACTTTTTCAGACATAGTTTTACATTCTTCTGCATTTATCTTCCTCCCTCCTCCATGATTAGAGCACCCATTTCTTTTTCTTTTTCTTTTCTTCTTCTTTTTTTTTCTATAGCTCTCAGATAAGCTGTTAAAATGCTAGTATGGGATCTCTTCAATTTCTTTATGAAGGCACTTAGTGCTATAAACTTTCCTATTAACACTGCTTTTTTATGCCCCATAAGTTTGTGCATGTTGTGCATTCACTTTCATCGAATTCTAGGAAGTTTTTAAATGATATCTTTATTTCTCCATTGATGCATTAGTTGTTCCATTTTCAGGAGGTGTAGACTTTCTATTGTTTCTGTTCTTGTTGACATCCAGTTTTAATCTGTGGTGACCTCATAGGATGAGGTTAGTTCAATTTTCTTATATCTGTTTAGACTTGTTTTATGCTATGTGGTCAATTTGGTGAATGTTCTATGAAGTACTGAGAATAAGGTATATGCTTTTGTATTTGGATAAAATGTTCAATGGTATTTGTTAGGTCCTTTTGATTTATAACATCTATTAGCTCCGTTATTTCTCTGTTTACATTTCATCTGGATGGCCTGTCCATTGGTGGGAGTTGGGTATTGGAGTCTCCCACTGTTAGTGTATGAGGAGCTTTAGTACAATGTGTGATTGCAGCGTTAGTAATGAACCTTTTTAAAATGTGAGTACCCTTGCATTTGGAGCATAGATGTTAAAAAGTGAAATGTGATCTTGGTGAACTTTTTCTTTGATGAGAATGAAATGTTTTCCCTCTCTTTTGATTAATTTTGGTTTGAAGTCCATTTTGTTAGATATTAGAGTAGCTACACAAGCTTGTTTTTCAAGTTCATTTACTTAGAAAATCTTTTTCCAACCCTTTATTCTGAGGTGATATCTGTCTTTGATATTGAGATATGTTTCTTGTATGCAGCAGAAAGATGGATATTGGTTTTAATCCATTCTGTTATTCTGTGTCTTTTTATTGGGGAATTGAGTCCAATGATATTGAAAGATATTAATGACCAATGATTGTTAATTTCTGTTATTTTGTTATTGGTGGTAGTGGTAGTGTTTCTCTCTCTCTCTCTCTCTCTCTCTCTCTCTCTCTCTCTCTCTGTGTGTGTGTGTGTGTGTGTGTGTGTGTGTGTGTGTGTGTCTTCTTTGAGATTTGCTGTAGTGAGATTATGCATTGCCTGTTTTTGTTGGTGTGGTTAAGCTTCTTGCATTGGAGCTTCCTTTCTAGTACCTTCTGTAGGGCTGAATTTATGGATAGATATTTCACATTTGACTTTGTTATGAAATATCTTGTTTTCTCCATCTATGGTGATTGACAGTGTTGTTGGGTATAGTAGTCTGGGCTGGTATCTGTAGTCTCTTAGAATCTTCAGGTCATCAGTCCAGGCCCATCTTGATTTTAGAGCATCCATTGAAGAGTTAGGTGTGATTCTAATAGGTCTGCCTTTATGCTACATAGCCCTTGGCACTTTCAATATTCTTTCCTTGTTCTGTATGTTTAGTGGTTTGATTAGGGATTTTCTTTCTAATCCAATATATTTAGAGTTCTGTAAGCTTCTTGTACCCTTATAGCATGCCTTTCTTTAGGTTGGAGAAATTTTCTTTCTTGATTTTGTTAAAATTTTTCTCTAGGTTTTTGAGCTGGGATTCTTGTCCTTCTTCTATTCCAATTATTTATAGGTTTGGTCTGTTCATAGGGTCCTGAATTTTCTGTTAGGTTTTTTTTTTCTTTTGAGACAGGGTTTCTCTGTGTAGCTTTGCAGCTTGTCCTTGAATTGGCTTTGTAGACCAGGATCGACTTAAACTCATAGAGATCTACCTGTCTCTGTCTTGTGAGCACTGGGACTAAAAGCATGTGCCACCATCACTTGGCCAGAAAATTTTTTAATTTAAAAATATTTACTTTTCATTTTACATACCCACCCCAGTTCCCCCCCTCCCCTTCTCTCATCCTCCATCTCCCTGCCTTTCCACCCCTATCTACTCCTCAAAGGGGATAAGGATTTCCTTGGGTACTCAACAAAGGCTGGCACACCAAGCTGAGACAGGACCAAGTCCCTCCCTGCTATATCAAGGTTGAGCAAAGTATCCTACCATAAGGAATGGGCTCCAAAAAATCAGTTCATGCATGTGGGATAGGTCCTTCAACACCTGTGCTAATCTGTGTTTTTAAATACAGTTGTACTTTCTGTATTTCTATGAAATTGAGCACCTCAGAGTTTGGTATATATATATTTGAGATAGTAATGACTTCTTGCTTAAGTATTCCCTTGATGAGAAAGAAGAGCTACTCTTTATCACTTCTGATTGATTTCAATTTGAAGTCTATTTTTCTTAAGATAACAATGCCTGCCTGCTTGTGTCTTGGTCCCATTTGATTTTTGTTTGTTTGTTTGTTTTGCTTTTTTTATACATCCTTTTACTCTAAGGTGGTACCTATCTTTGAAAGTGAGATGTGTTTCTTGTAGAAAACAAATAAAGGGACATTGTTCCTTTATCCAATCAATTCCCTCATGTCTTTTTATTGAAAAAATTAAGTCACTAATATTTAAAGTTATTATTAAAATGCTTATGTTAAATTGTGGCCAACACATTGTTGATTTTTGAAGTTGTTTGTGTTTTCAGTAGGACTTTGTATTTGTATAATTATATTTGTATAATTTGTATAATTTTCCCCACAGTTTCTCTACTATGTTCATTCTTTTTTTCAATCTGAAGTGTTCCTGTACTTTCTTTAGGTTTGGTTTGTTGGATATGATTTTTAAAATTTATTTATTTCACATCCTGACCACAGTTTCCCCTCCCCATCTTCTCCCCTTTGCCCCCCTTCCAATCCTCCTTCTCTGTTTCTGTTCAGAAAAGGGCAGACCTCCCATGTATATCAGTAAAACATGGCATATCAAGTTGTGCTAAGATTAAGCACTTCTTGTGTTAAGGCTGGTCAAGGCAACCCAATATGAACAAGAGGATCCCAAAAGTCAGTAAAAAGATAGAAACAGCCCTGTTCCCACTGTTAACAGTCCCATGAGAATACTAAGCTTTAAAACTGTCACATATATGCAGAGGGCCTATGTCAGCCCCTTGCAGGCTCCCTGGTTGTTGGTTCAGACTTTGTGAGCTCCTATGAGCCAAGGTTAGTTAATTCTGTGGTATATGATTCTTTTAGGCTATGACTATCACAGAAAGTTTTTCTCCTTCAATTATGGCAGACAAACCTTTACATGTAGTTCCTTAGTCCTTTTAAAATAGTTCTACACTCTGGTGACTAAGAATTCAAATACATGATACTATGGGGGTCATTATTATTCAAAGCACAACAGGTAGAGAGGCTGGATGTGGTATAAAAGAGACCTGTTGTGACAGTAATTACAGTTGGTCCTGGTGGAATCCTAGAGGTGGTTTGCAATGCGGGGGGTTAACAAGACTATCTGGAGAACTGTGTGGAACAAATACTGAAAATCGAGAAGAAAGTAAGAAAGGAGGCTTTCAGAGACACTCACTAGATTAGACCATGGAGAAAACAATGAGAAATCTTGAGCTGTGAGTTCTTGGATCAACTGGGTGTGATGTCTACAAGCCACAGCCATTTGCATTCTGTACATTTCATCCATCTGTCTAGCCATACCGCTTTAACCCAATTTCCCATAGTTCACATCTTCCTACATACAGGGCTGCTATATGTGATGCTCTTGGAATTCTGGGGTTTTCTTTTGGTTTATGAAATTACCTTTATCTGAAAAGTCTGTAATTTATCATATCCATAAATTTCTCTCAAGTGGAAATCTTTATGTAAAGCCAATTTGTATTCTATCCTTTCCTATTTACTCATTTCTTACTTTTTTATTATTTTTTTCTTATGTTACATATTGATCCCAGTTCCCTCTCCTTCCCATCCTCCCATGGCCCCTGAATCCCCTCCTATACCATTCCCTACCCACTCCACAGGGAGAGTGGTGTTTTTTAGAAGAGAACATCAAAATCTGTCATTTCCTGTAGGGCCTAGGGCCTCTCTCCTGTGTCTAGGTTAAGGGAGTATACCTCTATGGGGAATGTGCTTCTGAAGTCTTTATCTGCACCGGTTATACATCCTGGTTCCACAGTCAGAGGTCCAATAGACTTCCCAGGACTTTTAAATGAGACTCATGTTCAGGGGGTCTGGCTCAGTCCTATGTTGACTTCCCAGCTATTAGTCTGGAGTCCATAAGCTCCCCTTTGTTCAGGTCAGCTGTCTCTGTGGGTTTCTGTAGCCCGGTCTTGAGCCACTTGCTCATCACTCCTCACTCTCTGCAACCAGATTCAAGGAGTTTGGCTCAGTGTTTAGTCATGGGTGTCTGCTTCTGTTTCCATCAGCTACTAGATGAGGGCTCTAAGATGACATATAAATTAGTTATCAATTAAATAATCAGGGAAGGTCACTTAAGGTAGCCTCTCCACTATTGCTCAGATTGTTAGATGAGGTCATCCTTGTAGGTCTCTGGACATTTTTCTAGTGTCAAATTTCTTTTCAAAGCTATAATGGCTCCCTTTATAATGGTATCTCTATTCTTGCTCTCCTCTATTCATCCCCCAACTCAAACTTTCTGGTCCCTTATGTTCTCTAGTTCCCTTTTCTGTTTTCCTAACTCCATCTCCACTCCTTGTTTCACACTGCTCCAAATATGCTCAGGAAATTTTGTCCTTTTCCCCTTCTGTGGGGGAACTTATATGACTCCCTTAGGGTCCTCCTTATATCCAGCTTCTCTGGTGGTGTCAATTGTAGGCAGGTGATCTATGTCTAAAATACATGTATGAGTGAATACAGACCATGTTCCTCTTTTTGTGGCTGGGTTACCTCATTCAGGATGGTTTCTTCTAGTTCCATCCATTTGCCTGCAATTCTGCTATTTTCAAGATTCCATCGTTTGTTTGTTTTGTTTCTTTTGTTGTTTTTTTTTTCTTCCACTGAGTAGTATTCCATTGTGCAAATGTGCCACATATTCTTTAGGGGTGGAGAATCTAGGTTGTTTTCAGGTTTTAACTATTACACATAATGCTGCTATGAACATAACTGAACAGATGTCTTTGTTGCATAGATGTGCATCTTTTGGGTATATGTCTTAGAATGGAATTGCCTGAACCTGTGATAGACTAATTCCCATGTTCCTGAGGAAGTGCCACACTAGTCTCCAAAATAGCTTTACAAGTTTACACTCCCACCAGCAGTGGAGGAGTGTTCCCCTTTCTCCACATCCACTCAAGCATAAACTGCCTTTGGAGTTGTTTATTTTAGCCATTGTGTTAGGAGTAAGATTTGCATTTCCCTGATGGCTTAGGATGTGGAGCATTTTCTTAAGGGTCTTTCAGCCATTTTGGATTACTCTATTGAGTCTTCTCTATTCAGTTCTGTACCCTACTTTTTAATTGGATTATTTAGAGTTTTGGTGACTAGATACTTGAGTTCTTTGTATAGTTTGGTAATCAGTCCTCTGTCAGAATAGGGTTGGGGAAGATCTTTTCCCACTCAGTGGGCTACCTTTTTGTCTTGTTGACTGTGTCCTTTGCCTTACAGATGCTTCTCAGTTTCAGGAGGTCCCATTTATTAATTGTCAATCTCAGTATCTGTGCTGCTGGTGTTAGGTTGATGAAGCAGTCTCCTGTACCAATTTGTTCAAATGTACCTCCCGCTTTCTCTTCTAATAGGTTCGGTGTGCCTGAAATCATGCTGAGGTCTTTGATACATTTGAACTTAAGTTTTGTGCATGGTAATAGACATGGGTCTATCTGCAGTCTTCTACACACCAGCATCCAGTTATGCCAGCACCATTTGTTGAAGATGCTTTCCTCCTCCCATTGTATACTTTTAGCTATTTTGTAAAACATCAGGTGTTTTTAGATAGTTGGACTAACATCAGGATTTTTGATTTGATTCCATTGGTCTACCTGTCTATTTTTTGTGCCAATACCAAGCTGTTTTCAGGATTATAGCTCTATTGTAGAGGTTGAAGTAAAGGATAGTGATGCCTCTTGAAGTTCCTTTATTTTACTAGGTTATTTTGGCTACCCTGGGTCCTTTGTTTTCCCATATAAACTTGAGTATTATACTTTTGTGCTGGGATTTTGATGGGGTTGTATTGAATCTGCTTTTTTCAAGGTAGCTATTTTTTACTACATTGATCCTACCTATCCAAGAGAATGGGAAATCTTTCCATTTTCTGGTATCTCCTTTAATTTCTTTCTTTAAAGACACAAAGTTCTTGTCATATAGGTCTTTCACTTGTTTTGTCAGCATTACCCCAAGATACTTTATCTTGTTTATGGCTATTCTAAAAGGATATGATTCTCTGATTTTTTTTCTCAGCCCCTTTATCACCTGAATATAATGGAGCAGCTGATTTTTTTTTTTTAAACTTAGTCTTGTATCCTGCCACTTTGTTGAAGGTTTTCATCAGCTGTAGGTGTTCCCAGGTAGAGATTTTCATTTGTAAACTATCATATCATCTGAAAATGGTGAAAGTTGAACTTCTTCCTTTCCAATTTATATCTCCTTGATCGCCTTTTGTTGTCTTATTGCTCTAGCTAGAACTTCAAGTAAAATATTGAAGGGAAATGGAGAGTGGACAGCCTTGTCTTGTTCCTGATTTTAGAGGAATTGCACTAAGTTTCTCTCCATTTTGTTTTATGTTGGCTGTTGGTTTACTGTATATTGCTTTCATTATGTTTAGGTGTGTTCCTGCTATCTCTGATCTCCCCAAGTCCTTTATCATGAAGGACTGTTGGATTTTGTCAAAGTCTTTTTCAGCATCTAGTGAGATGATCATATGATTTTTCTTTTTCAGTTTGTTCATATGGTTTATTACATTGATAGGTTTTAGTATGTTGAACCATCCCTGAATCCCTGGGAACAAGCCTACTTGAACATGGATGATGATTTCTCTGATTTGTTCTTGGATTCTTCTTGCCAGTATTTTAGCATCAATGTTCGTGAGGGATATTGGTCTGTAGTTCTTTTTCTTAGTTATGGCTTAGTGTTGCTTGGGTACAAAGGTAAGTGTAGCATTGAAAAAAGAGTTTGGCAATGATCCTTCTGCAACTATTGTGTGGAACACTTTGAAGAGTATTGATATTAGCTCTTCTTTGAATTTCTGCACTGAAGCTATCTGGCCCTGGGATTGTTTTTTCTTTTTTTTGGTTGGGAGGCTTGTGATGACTGCTTCTATTTCATTAGGGGTTATAGGTCTATTTAAATTGCTTATCTGTTCTCAATTTAATTTGTTAAGTGATAGTTATCCTGAAATTTGTTCATTTCC
Organism: Phodopus roborovskii; assembly: GCF_943737965.1. NCBI lineage: Eukaryota > Metazoa > Chordata > Mammalia > Rodentia > Cricetidae > Phodopus > Phodopus roborovskii. Next base: position 33,229,003 of record NW_026125281.1, read on the forward strand.
TTTGAATATTTGAATTTTGTGAAGTACAGGTTTTCAAAGTATGACCTGAAGAGTCTCTGTATTTCCTCAGTGTCTGTTGTATGTCTCCCTTTTCATTTCTGATTTTATTAATTTGCATGTTCTCTCTCTGCCTTTTGGCTAGTTTGGATAAAAGTTATTCTATCTTGTTGATTTTCTCAAATAACCAACTCTTAGTTACATTGATTCTTTGAATTGTTTTCCTAGTTTCTACTTTATTGTTTTCAACTCTCAAATTGATTTTTTCCTGGCATCTACTCCTCTGGGGTAAGTTTGCTTCCTTTTGTTCTAGGGCTTTCAGTTGTGCTGTGAATTCTCTAACGCGACTATTCTCCAATTTCTTCATGTGGGCACTTAGTGCTATGAACTTTCCTCTTAGTACTGCTTTCAAAGTGTTCCATAAAGCAGAGTATGTTGTCTTCATTCTCATTGAATTCTAGGAAGTCTTTAATTTCTTTCTTTATTTCTTCCTTGACCCAAGAATAATGCAATTGCACATTGTTCCATCTCCATGAATTTGTAGGGTTTCTGTAATTTGTATTGTTGAATTCTAACTTTAGATCATGATGGTCTGGTAAGATACAGGGGGTTATTCTTTTTTTTTTTTTTTTTTTTTTTTTTTTTTTTTTGTACCTATTGAGGTTTCCTATGTTGCTGAGTATGTGGTCGATTTTAGAGAAGGTTCTCTTCCAGTGAGTGCAAACAGTTCCAATACTCTCATGGCTCTCCTTTTCCAGTGGGTGAAAATCGGATTAGGGCACTGGCAGACTGAGGATGGGCTGGTAGACTGGGATGGGTTACCCTGTGCACAGTTCCCAGACCTCAGGAGTCTCTGAGCAGGGCACAGGAAATCAGGCTCCCTCCTTGTGCTGAGGCAGAACCAGGATGCTGGCAGACTCTTGGCAGGCCAGTTTGCCTGGCCCCATGCCTCAGGAGGCTCCAAGCAGGACCCTGGATAGCAGGCCAGAAACAGGCCCTAGCTTATCTCCTACCATAGGTTGAGGTGGAACCAGGAAGCTGGCAGACTCTGGGAAGGCCCCTCTGTATACAGTTGCCAGTCCTCAGGAAGCTCCAAGCAGGGCCCTTGCGTATTAGAATTTTATCAGCACAGGGTCTGATGTGATTAGTTTCTGTACCATAGGGTACTAACCCCCACAGAGAAATCCTACACATGCTTAATACAGGACAGTTGATGCTGGATTTATTCCCTTCCCTGGGAAAGCTGTGGTCCAATAGAAAGAGTATCGTGCTGAAAGGTACCCAAGTTCACAGCAGATGCTTCAGCTCTGTATGTCTTTCTCCCACCCCCACTCTAGTGCCAGTCTCACCTCTGGTGCACTTCACAGTCAACTTCACCATCACTAACCTCAAGTACGAAGAGGGCATGCATCGCCCTGGATCTTGGAAGTTTAATGCCACTGAGAGAATCCTACAAAGATTGGTAAGAGCTCTGTCCAATATGTGCAGAATTTCCCACACATTAAACCATGCCTATCAGCTAGACCACACACTGCAAGAAGGACACACCATCCTTAACCTTGTTCCACAAATTCCATCTTTGCTCACAGATGCTAGCTCCACACATCTCAAAAAAAGTTTGCATCCCCTCAGTTCTTATATTCACAGCCTTCTACCCTTTCCCCACAGCTCTGGCCTTTGTTCAATAAAACAAAAATCAGCCTCCTGTATTCTGGCTGCAGACTGATCTCACTCAGGTGAGTCCTGGGGGGGGGGGAAGCCAGAGATCCTGAATGTGTTACAAACCCAAAGTGTGGTTGGCTTTCTTCCTTTCCTCCTGTCTGTACATTGCCCGTGTGGACTTTAGAAAGCACTAGACACAACTTCCAAGGTGTCCCCTAATCCAACAACTGCCACTTGAATCATCCCCACAGCCTACAGACCTTTAGTAGGTTGATGGCCTTTTCCTGTTCCTCTGTTCTGAATCCCCACTTTCATTTACTCAGTGCTGAACAAAAGCAGCTTTAAATTCTATCCCCAGAATTTCTCTTAAGATTCTGTTCTAGTTTCATTTCTGTCACTGTGACAAAACACCTTAACCAAAAGAAACTTAGAGGAGAAGTGGTTTACTTCAGCTCAAACATTCAATTAATAGTCCATAATTGAAAGTCACAGCAGCTGATGATTGAGACAGTCACACCACAATCAAGAACAGAGAGAAATAAAAACAGAGATTCTCTTTCGCCTATACTCACCTTGACTTCTCCATTCTTATACAGTTCAGGATCCACTGCTTAGGGAATGGTGCTGATCACAATGGGCTAGTTATTCCCACATTAATTAGCTTCATTAATACCAACCCCTACAAACATGACCACAGGTCAACCCAATGGAGATAATCACCCACTTAAACTCTCTTCCAGGTTATCCAGGTTGATAGCTAAAGCTAACCAGCACATACATCAAAGCCTTTTCCCTTTGCATTAATTCCCAAACCCATATCTGTCTTAAATATGAGCTCCCTGTTCTTCACACTATGACAATGTAGATTAGTGTCTAACATTCAATAGATCTTTACTCCATGTCTGCTCATTCAAAGGCTACTGGAAGTCAGTACATTCAGAAATTCTAAGCTTGATATATCATCTCTATACCAGTCATCTCATCTCCCTATGGCTCCTTCTCATTCTGTCCCCATCATCTCAAGATGCTTACTAGGCAATCTCTGTATCATCATTCTTCTCATCTATCCTTGTCAGGCCTGAGAAAGATGAAGCAGCCACAGGAGTAGATGCCATCTGTAGTCACCATCCAGACCCCACTGGATCTGAGCTGGACAATGAGCAGGTGTACTGGGAATTGCGCAAGCTCACCAATGATGTCACCCAGCTGGGCCCTTACACCTTAGACCAGAACAGTCTTTACATCAATGGTGAGCAGAGACCACATGTGTTGTATTGCACAGCATAATCCTCCCCTTTCAGCCTCCACTTCCTCACCCCACCCCCATTCTCTCTTTTATATTATTGCCTCAGGTTATACATACCAGATCCTTCCCAACACATCCATGAGTGAGTATTATGAGACTCTGTAAGTATCTCCTATGCCATAAGTCACAAACCCCTGAAATAAAAACAAAAGCCCTACATTTCATCCCTGTTGCCCCTCTCCAGCTTTGAAAGTACAGAAACATGCCCTTTTCCTAAGTTAGGGTTAGACAGTAAAGTGCTTTCATCAGGTCTGAAGTTTGACCCCTAGCACCCATGGAAAAAACCTGGTATATTGGTGCACTTCTGTAATCCTAGTTGTAAGAGTAAATAGGAGCATATATGGGGTTTACTGGTCAGCCAGCCTAATTGAATTGGGGATTCACAGGTGTGTAGCCTGGTCTGGACAATGAGTGGTGTACTGGGAACTGAGAAAGCTGACCAATGATATTATTCAGCGAGGCCCTTACACCTTGGGCTCAAAACACAAAGTAGAGAGCGCTTGAGGGAGAACAATACCTGTGGGGTTGGAGAGATAACTCAGCAGTTAACAGTGTTGGCTGTTCTTCCAGAGGTCCTGGCTTCTATTCCACATACCCATGGGATGGCTCTCAACCATCTAACTCCAGTTCTAGAGAATTAGATGTCCTTTTCTGGTCTCCCTGAGCACCAGGCATGCATATGTTGCATAAACACGATGTAGCACAACACCACTACACATAAATTAAAATAAAATAATTTATATAAAGAATGACGTGAGATGTTGTCCTCTGGCCTCCATGTGCACATGCATATCGGCACATTATATCAAAGACTCTGGCATGTGCGCTATCTTCTGGTTTCTTGAACAAAAGGATTTTCACTCTAAACAGCTGGTATTTTTTTTTAATTCCCAGCTTCTGTGGTGACCACCATTTCTAGCAGGATGACAACTCCTGTCTCCAGTCCCACAGGTAGGAATTTTCTCTCTGAAGATGTTCCTATAATTGCAGCAGGCAGAAGGAGGGATGGAGCTGGTGACACATCTCAGTTCCCTGACAGTTCCTTAAATACCAGACCCAATGTCCCAAGACATCTTCTAAAACTTCATTTATGAAACCCTTATTCAGTCTATAGTTTTCAATCCTTTCCCAGTCCTTTGAAGAGCCCAAGCCAGGTGAGAACTGCTAGGTGAAAACTGAAGTATATAGTGGTCACTGTGCCAAACACCAACTCAGCAGTAGAGGAGTAACTCTTGGCTTGTAACCAGAACCTCAGTTTCATTCCTTAAACCCATGTAAAATGGCCATATATAGTTGTAAGACTTGAAATTTCAAAACATAGAGGCAAAATAAAGCAAATCCCTGGACCTCATTGGACAGATGGTGAGCTTCAGGCCAATGAGGTCACCATTGAAAGGGAAGTAGGTTTTCCTGAGGGTGACACCCAAGGTTGTTCCTCTGGCCTTCACACACATGCACGTGTATATGAGCATGCACTGTCATATATGGCTACATTCACATTAATAAGAAAATAATATCTAATGTAAGAGCACAACCTCACATAGGCCGAGTGCTTAGAAAACATAATGACTGCAATGTATTTCCTTCCACTTACAGATTGTGTGTCTTGGAAACAAAGCCTTCATAATTTGATGGAGTTTTTACATTTGTCTTCCATTTTCATGCTGACTTCATTGCATTACAAGACTTTGTCCAGGGCAAACAATCAGTCTAATATAAGCAAAGAACTTCAAACATGATCTGACATACTACATATGAACAGTTGGCTAAGATGACTTAGGGAGTAAAGGTGTTTGCTGCCAAATATGATGGACTGATTTTTATTCCGGGGACTACATGGTGAAAGGAGGGAATCAGTTTCTAAAAGATTTCCTCTGATCTTCACATCCATGCTTTGGCACGCACACACACACACACACACACACACACACACACACACACACAGAGTCATCACTAAACAAACAAACATATAAATAAATTCTGGCACAGTCTTCATTGAAGAATTAAGTTAGTAAATATGGAGACTTCAGAAAAGAATTGGCTTTAAAGAGGAACTCCAGGACAAGACCAGGCTACAGAAACACCTAGAGACACCTGACCTGAACAAGGAGGAGCTAATGGGCCCCAGACTTACAGCTGGGAAACCAGCATGGGACTGACTCAGATCCCCTGAACTTGGGTCTCAGTTAGAAGGCCTGGGCAGTCTAAGGGACCTCAGACAGTGGAACCAGGATGTATCCCTGGTGCACAAAAGGTCTTTGGGAACACATTCCCCATGGAGGGATAACTGCCTTAACCTAGAGACAGGAGAGAAGGCCTAGTCCCTACTCCAAATAACTTGATAGATTTAGATGACCCCTCCTGGAAGACATCACCCTACATGTGGAGTGGGGGTGGGGTGGGAGGGGAAGATGGAGGGGGAGATGGGAGGGTGGGAGACAGGGTAAGAGGAAGGGAGGGAGAGGGAACTGGGATTGATATGTAAAATAAAAAACAATTAAGAAAAAAAAGAGGAACTCCAGGAAAGGACGAAACCTATAGAGATTTTGCCAACTTGAGAGACACATATATTTCCTTTCCTCTTCATTACGAAGTCACCCACACACAGAATTCCTTTTTAATTTAGTTGAAGCTGGTGTGAGGTCTCCATTCCAAGCAAACTGTTTCCTAGAGGAAGAATCTCCTCACTGCAAGATTATGCATGCAGGTGATGCATCAAGCTCAAGTTCAGAGAGAAACAGTAACTTAGTGTGTGTCTTTCTCCCACCCCTCTGCAGCAGCAAGCCCTGTCCTGGTGCATTTTACTATCAACTTCACCATCACTAACTTAGCATTTGAAGAGGACATGAGTCGTCCTGGGTCGACAAAGTTCAATATCACTGAGAGTATCCTGCAGAACCTGGTGAGAATCCTGCTTACTGTACCTGGCCCTGCAAACAGGTATAAGCCATGCCTATATGTCACAGAAGCCCCAGGAAGAGTCTACCTGTGACCCAAAAGATGAAATCTCAGCCTGGCTGCAAGAATGAAATGCCCCAGTGCCTTGCCATCTTCACTTCTGCCCCACCTCTATCTGCTCACCTCTCATTCCCATTCCTCTAACCTTCTTCCACAGCTGAGGTCCTTGCTCCAAAACTCCAGTGTTGGTCCCCTGTATTCTGGCTGCACACTGACCTCACTCAGGTGGGTTTTAGGTTATAGACAAGGGGTGTCAGACCTCGAAACTTAGTGAGTTTCCTTCTTACTGTCCTGCATAGCTTCAATTCGGGTGAAATGAGGAAGTTCTGATACTGGGTATCTCCCAATCCTACCACCTCCTTGCAGCAATCTACATACCCAGGAGACTGTTCCCACAATTGTAACTATTCCTGATTATCATGCCTGAATTCCTGATCCCAATTTCTGCCTTTGGAATAAATTCAAATTATGTCCTTTGATTACTGTGAAGACAAAAATTGCCATTTCCACTTTCTATCAATCCTAAATCCAGGACTCATTTGTCTTAAATACATGATCTCCTCAGATCCCAGAACATGAGAGTGGAGATTTGAGTCTTATATTTGATAAAAATTCATGACTCCTTGACTTCTCATTGTCTCATTCTAGTAGAAATCAATATGCTCAGACTCTAACTCTTGTTTCTGATCCTTTCCAATTTTATTTTTTCCCTTTTAAAAATTGTTCAATATGCATGTGTTAGTGCATGCATGCATTTGTGCAAGTGGGTGTGTGTATACACAACAGTACCATGGAATCCGTGTGGAAACCAGAGCATAATTTAATTTATTGGTACCACCATGTGGGTCCCAGGTATGGAACCCAAGTTATCAGAACTGGTAGAAAATTCCTCACATGTTGATCCAACTCTCTGGCCCTCTATAAACCTTTTCATTTACTCTGGCTACTATAACATCAAAAATAAATGACCCAGAGACAGATATCCGGGTTCAAGCTGAAGATCAAGAAAGCAAAGCAGCCAGACAATAGCACTCAGCTCTAGCTCAAGTTGAAAGGGCTGATCCATACATGAGCTCTTCACCAAGTCTCAAACTGTTGCCTTTCCTCTGTGTGGCTGGGGAATGAATACCCCATATTGAATCTGTCCTTATCTTAAATACCTCTCATGAGTCCTTGGATTAAAGGTATGAGCTCCATTACTCTTTTAGACTGATTAAATCTTGTATAAACCTGTGTGGCTATGAACTCAGATCTAGATCCATCTGCCTTTGGCCCTCTGGTTCTGTGATTAAAGGTATATGCCACCACTGTCTGACCTCTATAGCTTGTGGCTGACTTTGCTTTTCTGAATCCTTAGTCAAACTTTAACAAATCATAAATAATATATTGCTACAGGCTACTCCCTGCCCTATCCTAGCATTTTAGGATGCCTTCTTAAGGAAGCCATTTATTATTCATTCTCTCCCTGGTCCTTCTCAGATCTGAAAATGATGGTGCAGGCACAGGAGTGGATGCTGTCTGCACTCACCACCCTGACCCCACTGGCCTGGGACTGGACAGAAAGATGGTTTATTCGGAGCTCAGAAGGCTGACCTATGATGTCACCAGGCTGGGCCCTTACACTCTGGACCAGAACAGTCTCTATGTTGCTGGTGAGCAGTGGCCACCTTCACTTTGGTTTAGTGAAGAGCCCATATTCTCCTCTCTCTTACTTCTATATCAGTACCCCCTCTATTTCCACTTGTTCTTTCATTCTTTTGCAGGTTACACACATCAAGTTCTGGGGACCACCACCAAGCGTGAGTATTCTCACTTTTTATAAATATCTACCACACCTATGTTTCTCAAGACTTTGGAATGAAAGAAGTGAAAGGATTAATCTTCACTTCACAAACTGTGGTGTTAGACATTTCCCAGAGAGATGTGACACACATACATCTGCTCATCCCAGAGAGGGAACTGATTAATATAAATTCCACTACCATCCAACTTGGGTAACCAGTGAGTTTGTTAGGGTTACTCACAAGAGCAAGGATGACTCCAAAAGACTGCTTCATCGTCAACAGCCACTCTAGCATGTTGAAAACCTCACAAAATCTGGAATCCTGAAGCTCTCCACTTGACTTGTAGGCAGCTCAGAGAGTATCTTCTAGACAGCTCAGATGGTCAGAGTCCTCTCCCTTAAATGTTTTTCACTGTTTCTATAATCATGGGCTCTCAAGAATCTCCTAGCTAAGCTTTAACAGACTTTAAGTTTACTTTTTTTTAAGTCTCATGAGCTTTCCCTCTCCTTTTTGAAATGAATATTTCATTTCAGAGGAAATTTCTAAATGATACAAGCCTAACTTATCTCTATCCTGTGATGGACATGGACTTAACCACAAAATTAAACCCAACTTCTGCATTCTCTCCCTGATATCTCTAAACTAATAGAGTTTCTACTCTAATCATCTGAGAATTTATCTCCACAGCTTCAATGAGGACCACTGCTTCTACAGTGATTACTACCAACCCTCCCAGGTCTACAGGTAGGAATGCTCCACTATGAAGATGCTTCCAGTAGTTCTAAAATCTTCAGAGTCAGAAGAAGGAGTAGAGAAGTGACATGTTCCACAGAATCCTAAGGTTGCCTCTTGATGACTCTTACAGGTTCTTCTCAGGCTACCAAGATTAATCCTATCTATTCCCTGGTCCTTAGAATCTCTGGTAATTGTTTCTGATGCTTATTGGTGGCCAAGGATTTCTAAATCCTTCTGCAGTCCTTAGAAGGATGCATACAAGTAGTATTGTTGGCTGAGACTAAATATCTACAAACTGGGGTGCTATCAAGTCTCTCAGCAAAATATCAAATCCTTAGTTTATCAACTAAGCAAGTAACATACAGCTTGCTTAAAGGACTTCTGTGACAGATAAGTGATTATTCTGGAGAATTCACCATGAATATATTACTTAATATAAATGTTTATCAGGTTCTATACTATGTGTAAAAATTATAATCATTCTTTCACCAGACTTTTAAAGAAAATTTGATTTGTCTAAAATTGATGAACCATGACAAACCATTCCTATATTTTCAGGATTTTGCTCTTCATTTATTTCTATACCATCTGCAATATTTTCATTGTGAGAACTATAAAAAATATCAGGAGTGTAATAGTTCAGTGGGTAAAAGCTGCAAATCTGAGTTCAGTCCCTGGGACCCACAAGGTAGAAGGAGAAAACCATTTCCCCAATGTTGCCCTTTGACCTCTATGCACATGCCCATAAAGATGTGCATTTACCCTCCACAAAACAGAATTATTAAAAGTTAAAGGTAAAAAACACCAAAAACAATCTCAAAACATGGCAAAGAAAACCCTTTAGAATTTAATCAGTTAGCAACTTCTTCTATTTTATTCTAGTATGCAGAGAGTTGTATTATCTGGAGATGTAAGTGCTTCCCCAAATTACACTGCTATGATAAATTATCATAAATCAAAATTCAAAGACTTGACTATTAATATAGCTCAACTGATTAAGTGCTGACCTAACATTCACAAAACCCCAGGTGCTACCACCAGTATCACTTAAACTGGGTATGCTGGTAGAGGCCTGTAAAATGGAGGCAGAAAAATAATTTTTCAATCTTTACTGTGTAGCTAGATGGAGACTGGAATGGGAAATACCAACTTGTCAGAAAGAATTATAGGATTTCGGTTGAAAATTAGTTTTGAGAAGCTGGAGGGATGGCTCAGTGGTTAAGAGGACTGGTTGCTCTTCCAGAGGACCTAGGTTCAATTCCCCAGACCCACATGGCAGCTCACACCTGTCTTTAAGTACAGTTCCAGGGCTTCTGCTGCACATTATGATACAAGCACACTTGCAGACAAAATACCAATGAAGGTGAAATAAAAGTATATTATTAAAAAAATAAGAGTTGAAATACAGCATTTGAAAAATGTCAATTATATAAAGGCAATCAGAATTTTATGCAATAGCACTACTTGATGTGTGTTAAATGAATAATCAATATACAAACACTACAATAATATAACATATATTAAAGTTGGATTCTGTGATCTGGGAAAATTGTTTTAATTTCCCATTGGCTTAGGATTATTTATTTGAATTTACTGGTTGCTTAATTTGTGTGTGTGTGTGTGTGTGTGTGTGTGTGTGTGTGTGTGTGTGTGTGCATGTCTATGCACAAGTGCAAGTCAGAAGACCATTTGAGACTGTTCTGTTTTTCCACTATGTGGGTTTCTTGGATATAACTTAAGTCATCAGGCTTAGCAGAAAGCAGTTTAAACCACTAAGCCATTTTCCATTCCTCATAACCTCAGAAACGGACATCACAATAGCTACTTGGTCCACAATAACAAATCCATTGTGTGTGAACTAAATAAATAATACCTCTCAGACCAATGACCAACATACATTACTTGAATAAGAAGTGGAATAAAAATAAGAAAAGAATAAGAATACATCCTGCTGAGATATATGAGTTTCAAAGAACTTTCTTTGCAAGCCTGAGGATCAGAATTCAAGTCCCCGTGTGTGTTACAGGAAGAGGAACAGAGGAGAGAAAGAAGAAAGAATAAGAAGAGAAAGGGAAAAGAAGGGAAGGAAGAAAAGGAAAGAAGGAATGAAATTACATGGTGTCATGTACTTATAATCCTAGTTCTTGGGAGATAGAGCCTTGAGGATCACTGGGACTCAATGGACTGCCAGTCAAAACTACTAGACCAGTAATTAGCCAATTGAAGACCTTGTCTCAAAAAGTGCAAGATGCACAGTTCCTGAAGGAAAACCATCTAGGCTGTCTTCTGTCATCCACATATGTGCATTCCCACAAGCACAACGACCACAACACATGTACACACACATACATACACACATACACACACACACACACACACACACACACACACAGTGCACACATACTCAATTATAGGTATAGCTAAACCCAGAAATGTAGTCAAAGAGTAGTCAGATATCAAGAACACCTTACAAAAATTCAAAAGGAAAATGCTTATGCAACTTTCATTCTCCTGATAGTCACTTACTATTTCTTTCTGGTTGATAGCATATTTGCCAGTCTAGAGTAATCCTATTCATCCAAGATAACTATTAGGTAAGCCTGAGGTTTGTGTCTTCTCTATGAGAAAACTGCCCACTCTGGAAAAAAAAACCCTTCTGAATGATAAAAGATGCACATTGGTGATGCCTCAACTCAAGTTCAGAGACAGAAAATAAGACAAAGTTCAGATAATGTGTTTCTCACATCCTGTCCCTCTCCTGTAGTGGCAGCCTCCATTCCAGTGACTTTTACCATCAACTTCACTGTCATTAATCTGGAGTATGTGGAAGAGATGGGTCACCCAGGATCCAGGAAGTTCAATGCCACTGAGAGAATCCTGAAGAGACTGGTGAGATACCCACCAGAGTGTACAAAGGTCCACTCACAGAAGGAAGCTGCACTCAGAAAACAATATCATGACCATGAAGAAGGCCCATAAATCCTCAGCATAGTTCTCACACGCTCTTCCGTTTCTCCGCAGCTCAGGACATTGTTCAGTAAAACCAGCCTTGGCCCCCAGTACGAAGGATGCAGACTGACATTGCTCAGGTAAGACCTTATAATGTCAGGCTAGGGGCTGAGGAGATATTTCAATCATAAACTACTTGTGGACCAAGCATGAGGACATTGAGTTTGATCCCAAACATCCACCTAAAAAGCCAGGCATGATGTCATGTGTTTGTCAACCCAGCACTGAACAGTAGATACTGTAGGATCCCTGGGATTGACTGGTCTGTCAACCTAGCCAAATCTGTGAACACTGGTTCTCAGATTGAGACCTATCTAGAAAAAATTAGAAAACAAAACAACAGGATAGATGGCTCCCAAGGAAGAATAAACTCTCTTGTTATTCTCTAACCTCCATATGCATACATAAGCACTAACACAAAACTATACACCACCATGCTCTCCCATTAAAATATTTTACACACACACACACACACACACACACACGCACCACCACCACCACCACCACCACCACCACCAACACCACCACCAACACCACCAACACCATCAACACCACCAATTTTACCTCAGGTATTCCTAAGCCAGTTTAGTCTGTTTGCCTTCTGTCTTTATGTCCTCAGCACTGGAAAGTTAATGACACATAACCTCCAGTTATGGTCCAGATTATTTTCTGTTCCTACCATTAGTCCTCAGCTATCCCCATAGACTATACCCTCCACAGGATCCTAATTCTCAGCTATTTTTCATTTTTTCCCTTTTTCTCTGGCTTTGGAATAAAAAAAACATTGCAAGGGATAGTTTTAAGTTAATAGTGTAATACTTCTCTTTAGGTAAGGTAATTTTCCACTCCCTTTTCCAGTGTTCATCTATTGTAAATATGAGCCCTTTAGGCACTGTGACATGAGGATGTAGCTTTGAGTCTTGCATTATATTTAATAGTTTCATTCCATGTCTGCTCATGCCACAAGGTAACTACTAGAAGTCAGTACATTCAGAGAGTGTATGCTTGTCTTTTCATCAATATACCAGATTGCTTCATTTCTTCCGGCTCTACCCAGGTTTGTTGCAAAAACATCTGGATCCCTCCCTAGGCAATCAAATTATTTAATGTCAATCACCTTCCTTGCCTGCCCTTCCCAGGCCTGAGGACAGTGGAGCAGCCACAGGAGTAGATGCCATCTGTATCTACCACCCCAACACTTCTAATCAAGAACTGGACAGAGAGCATGTGTACTGGGAGCTGAAAAGACTGAACGATGGAAGCATGCAGCTAGGGCCCTACACCCTGGACCACAACAGTCTCTATGTCAATGGTGAGCTATATTTCAGAGTCATACTCCTCTCCTCACATGTCTCTACTTTCTCCATCCCACCCCATTTTCACGTTTTTTTTTTCACTGTCTATGTAGGTTACACACAGCAGATTCTGGCCACCACCCACAGGAGTGAGTATCTTGATTTTTAAGTAAGCCCATGAGTCTGAATCTCTATTCGATGCCTATAACTCACCTTCATGTAGGGATAAACAGAAAGGCGTTATTCTCCTTTATCTCCTATTACATGGGGTCTCCAGTAAAAAAACTTAAATTGTTTTTTTCTTTTCAGCATCAGTGGTGGCTAATGTTTCTGAAGGAATGCCAAACACTTCCTCCATTCCTACAGGTATCCATTTCCCTCTGTTTAGACTTTCAAACTCATTTGAAAGATCAGTAGAGGCCTGGCACAGGTGAAAAATCCCAAATGGATCTCACAGCATTTTCCCAGGTCACTGAGGAATCTTTGGTCACCAGACAAGGCCCTAGCATCCTTCATCCTAAAAACATCCCCTAGAACCTGTTTCTCAAACCTGTTGGTCCTTAAACACAGCATCATCCAACACCCCTGGCAATAGTACATTCTATCAGGACTATTGGTTGAGGGTATTTATTTAATCTGTAATGGCTAATGTGAAAGGAACCAGCACATTAAACAATCCAGGCTATAGTTTATCAACTAATCCATGAGTTTCTTTTAGTAACTAGTTTTTGGCACTGAACCTTAAGTCCTCAGTGTAAAGGTGTATCTACCTTCCTGAGTGCAAAAGTATACTCATATGTCGTTAGCAGAATTTTAAAGGTTTGATTTGTCCAAAATCTATGAACCAGGCATTTCTGGAGTTCCTGCATTTTCCCCCAATTATTCTACAGTATTTTGTCTGTGATAACAAAAAGTAAATACAACAAGAAAATCCATATGCTCACCACTGGGAGTAGGTGCTTGTACACAACTTGTGTTGTTTGAATCTAGGAATGTGTACTGTACAATCTGGTGACATAAAATTTTGTCAGTTACATAAAAGTTACTTTGCTCAAGGCTGTGACAAAATATCCAACAAGAGGCTGCTTTTGGGAGCAAGGGATTGTTCTGGTGTAGAGAAGGCAGGGCAGTGAAGTAGGAGGCTGACTGATATACTGCGGGCCATCTTGTCCTTCAAACCACAGCAAAATTCCTAAAAATTAGACTCTAATGATGCATTGTCATGTACTTTAACTGGGAGTTAGTGTTCAAATTATCACTGAGAATCAACACTTGAAATTCAAAAATGTTAAAAAAAAATGGAGTTGGAAGGATGACTCAGCGGTTCAGAGGACTGCTTTTCCAGAGGACCCATGCTCACATGTACCTCCAGGTACAGGGGATTCATTGCCCTCTCTGGCCTCAATAGGCACCTGTACATATATGGCACATATTCATACACAAACATTAATACATAGAAATAATACAATAGCATTTAAAAGTGTAAAAATAGTCCAAATCCAACACAAAATCTCATATATTAAGAAAATAATAAAATAAAGCTATGTAATTAGCATAAATAATGTTTATATTAAGATCTGCACATTAACAGTTGCATGAATTGAAAGAATGTATTCAGGTTCCCATTGGCTCAGTCTTCATATCTGTGAAATGGGAATCACAATAATATCTGCTAAACCTATTAAGTGAATTGAGACATTCTCTAAAAGAAAAATGTCATATTTTCTATTATTTATGATTCCTAGATTTATGTAGTCACAGAAAACCTGTGTATATATTTATTTATTTATACATGTGTGTCTACATATACACATATAACAATAAAAGAAGTGAAGTTTTCCTGGAGAAAAAAGGCGGTCAATAAGACGAGGAAATGTGAGAAAGAAAAAAAAAAAGAATGGAAACACACGGAAGGGGTAAAGAAAATGTCATGAAAAATATGTACCTGCACAAAATATTTTAACTAAAATTTAAATCTGTTTAAAGAGTCATCATAGTAAAATTTTAATTTAATTTAAAAAATTACAATATGTTCTCCCAAAGCGATAAGCCTTTGTGAGACACAAAAATTCATAATGTGTTTCCACAAAGAATTCCTTATTTGTATATGAATGTAGGTGTAGGTATGCATTGTATGTGTGTATTTGCACATTTGTTCATGTATGTGTGTGTGGCATGACATGTGGAGTTTGCAGCACAACTGGAGGGAACAGATTTTTCTTTCTACCACTGAGTGAGTTCCAGGAATCAAGCTCAAGTTATCAGGCTTGACAGTGCCTTTACCCACTGATCTATCTCACTGTATGTGTGGCTATTCATGTGTGTGTATGTGTAAGCATGTGCAGGTTGCAAGGGCATGCATGGGGAAGCCATGGATGGCTCTCCAGCTTATTTATTTTATGAGTGTGGTGTTTTATGTGCATGCAGTGCCTGTGATAACAGAGGAGGGCATCAGATACCCTAGAACTGATGTTGCATTGGTGGTACAGTGGTGAGCATAGCTGGCTTCCAGATACTCTAAAATTAGAGTTACAGACGGTTGTAAGCTGTCATGTACCTAAGAGCTCTGAACTACTGAGACATCTCTACAGCTCTTTCACAGTTTTAAGGATGCCTTCTCACACCAGATATGAAATTCACCAATTCAATTAGGCTGGCTATCCAATCAGTTCTAGGGATCAACCTGTCTCTGCCTTTTCGAGCTGTAGAATGGGCTTCATTTTATTTTAATTTTTTTTACAGGTGTACTAGCAATAAAGAACAGGTTATTTAAATTTATGGAAAATTCATACATTTTGAATTGTTAGTTTCAGTAAAACAAATAGCATATTTCTCTCTCATTTGTGTTTCGTAGATTACATCCATGTTTATATGTAATTGTGCATGAATAGATGATAAGGAACTGGAAGTGTTACTAACTTAGGGAGTAGATGTAATGGGAGATGGAAGAAGAGAAAAGTAGAGGGAAGAGATCTGTGCAAGGGAAGGGTATGATACAGGCTGATAACAAGTGTTTCTCTCAATCTCTCTGCAGCTGCCCCTGTCCTGTTACCTTTCATTATCAACTTCACCATCATTAACCTGGAGTTTGAAGAGGACATGGGTCATCCTGGATCCAGGAAGTTCAACATCACTGAGAGAACCCTGCAGAGGCTGGTGAGAGTCCTGCTCACTGCAGCCAGCACCATCTACTGGCCATGCCATCCAAGTCCCTGAAGAAGGCACTGCCCATCTCATCCTGACTATACATGTGCAAATTCAACTTATTATTGCCTGTTTTGCTCATCTACTTGTGTCCTGTCTCTATCCCCTATGCCTCCGTCTCACCCCTCTCCTCTTTCTCCACAGCTTAGGTTCTTGTTCAATAAAACCAGTATTGGGCCATTGTATGCTGGCTGCAGACTGATCTTGCTCAGGTGAGTCCTTAGACTGGCAGACTAGAGTGGTTTGAAGCACTCTCAGTCCTAATATTGTGTTTAAATTCTTCCCTTCTTCTGAATGTCCTATGTACAGGTGAGTTTCGGAGGTACCATATCTAGTACCAAATGTCTCCTGATTCTGGAACACTTGTCCCACAATCTATCAACAAACTGGACCTCCTTTTTTCATGCATTTTGAATTTCCTACTTCCTTCTATCTTATTAACTTTAAAGTTGGCCCACATGATTTCTCTTAAAACAAACATGCCCTTTCTGTTCACTAATTTTGACCTTTGGTGGGCTAATTATTATTCACTCAAATGTGTCAGGTATGACTTCTACTTTTCTCATAGCATACACTTGCTTATTTGATTCTTGCAACTGATTAAAATTCTGGATTCACTTAAAATTCAGGGTCAAATATTACCCGAGGGCAATATGATAGAAATTCCACAAAAGACTTTGTAAGTCTCTATCAGATATTTCTGCTCCTCTGAGCCCTTCTTGTGCCATTCCAGATCACTCAGAATCCCTCCTGGGGACATCAATTTATCATCATTCTTCTCATCTACCCTTCCCAGGCGTGAGAAAGATGGAGCAGCCACCGGGGTAGATGCCACCTGTACCTATCATCTAGACCCTACTGGCCATAGGCTAGAAAATGAGCAACTATATGGGGAGCTGAGCAGTCTGACTCAGGGTGTTACCCAGCTGGGCCCCTACTTCCTGGACCAGAACAGTCTCTATGTCAATGGTGAGCAGCTGCCACTGTGTTTTGCTATATTGCAGAGCCCATGCCCTCCCTTCCAAGGCTTTCTTCCCCTCAATTCCACTATAGTTTAAATCTCCTTCTGTCTATGTAGGTTACACACACCAGATCCTGGCTACAACACCCAGAAGTGAGTGCTCTACCCCACCTACCACTATACCCAGCTCTTTGAAATGAAAGAAAGCAAGTAGCCTGTTGTGTCAATTTCACTCTTCACCTAAACTCCAACCTAAGAAGTATAGCACTTTAAACCCAGCCTGAACCCAGATGGGATGTCACTGGTGTCTCCACATAGATGATGACTCTACTCCAAATGGATTTCTTTTCCCTTCACAGTGTCTATGGCAAACATTGTTTCTTCAATTATGCCAGCTCCCACCTCCAATCTCACAGGTAAAATTCTCTCTGAAAATGCTTCAGGAGATTTCAATAACAGAAGGCAGGAGAAAGGGTGGAGAACCATGTCCAAAGGGATCCTAAGGTTAACAAATGATGTATGATAGAAGGACCTCAAAGATCTGAGAATTCTCAGAATACTATTTCTCACTCCAGCATCCAACCGTCAAAGCCATTCTCTGGTGCCTGCTTCTTAATGTAGGTGTCTACTGACTTATTCATCTTTCTCAAACCCTTTAAAGAATATTAATTAACCAGCAGACAAGTTATCCAAGCCAAATTTTTGTAGAGAGCAATATACAAAAATATCATCTCATGAATTTATCATTCCTCTAGTATGACCAACTAGATCAAATGACCAAGGTGTGTGTGTGTGTGTGTGTGTGTGTGAGTGAGTGTGTGTGTGTTTCACTATGCACAAGTGGAAGTCAGAAGACCCCTTGAGATTCTCCTTTTCTTACACCATTTCGGTCTCTCAGATATAACATAAGTTACTTGACTTGGCAGCAAGCAGTTTAATCTACTAAGACATTTTCCAGTCCTCATTGGCTCAAAAATGGACATCACAATAGCTACGTGGTCCTCTATACCAGGTCATTGTTTTTGAGCTATATAAAAAGACCTCTCAAACAAATGACCAACAAACATTTCTTGAATAAGAATAGAACCTGGTAAGATATATGAGTTCTAAAGTACTTTCTTTGCAAGCTTGAGGATCAGAAATCAATTCCCCAAAACTCATGTGTATTAGAGGCTGAGAAAGAGGGAAATAGAAGAGAACAAGGAAGGAATAAGAAGAGAAGAGAGAAAGAAGGGAAGAAAGAAAAGGAAACAAGGAAGGAAATTCATGGTGTCATGTACTTATAATCCTAGTTCATGGGAGATAGAGCCTTGAGGATCCCGGGAATTCACTGGACAGCCAGTCAAGCATACTTGACCAGTAATTAGCCAATTAAAGACCTTGTATCAAAAAGAGCAGATGAACAGTTCCTGAAAAAAAAACCTTCTAGGTTGTCATCTGTCATCCACATGTATGCACACTCACAAGCACAAGTATCCAAAAACATGTACACATGCAGGAAAACACACAGAAACACACACAAACACACACACACACACACACACACACACACACAGTGCACACATACTCAATTACAGGTATAGCTAAACCCAGACCCGTAGTCAAAGAGTGGTCAGATATCAAGAACACCTTACAAAAATTCAAAAGGAAAATACTTATGTGACTTTCATTCTCCTGAGAGTCACATACTATTTCTTCTGCTTGATAGCATATTTGCCAGTTTAGAGTAATCCTATTCATCCATGGTAACTATTAGGTAAGGCTGATGTTTGTGTCTTCTCTATGAGAAAACTGTCCACTTTTGGGGAAAACAAAAACCTTCTGAATGATTAAAGAAGCACATTGGTGATGCCCCAACTCAGGTTCAGAGACAGAAAATAAGACAAAGTTCAGATAATGTGTTTCTCACATCCTGTCCCTCTCCTGTAGTGGCAGCCCCCATTCCAGTGACTTTTACCATCAACTTCACTGTCATTAATCTGGAGTATGTGGAGGAGATGGGTCACCCAGGATCCAGGAAGTTCAATGCCACTGAGAGAATCCTGCAGAGACTGGTGAGATACCCACCAGAGTGTACAAAGGTCCACCCACAGAAGGAAGCTGCACTCAGAAAACTATGTCATGACCATGAAGAAGGCCCCTAAATCCTCAGCATAGTTCTCACACGCTCTTTTGTTTCTCCGCAGCTCAGGACATTGTTCAGTAAAACCAGCCTTGGCCCCCAGTACGAAGGATGCAGACTGACATTGCTCAGGTGAGACCTTATAATATCAGGCTAGGGGTTGAGAGATATTTCAATCATAAACTACTTGCGGACCAAGCATGAGGATATTATGTTTGATCCCAAACATCCACCTAAAAAGCCAGGCATGATGTCATGTGTTTGTCAAACCAGCATTGTAACAGTAGATAATGGAGGAACCCTGGAATTGACTTGTCAGTGAACCTAGCCAAATCTGTGAAACCTGGTTCTCAGATTAAGACGTATCTCAAAAAAAAAAAAAAAAAAAAAAAAAAAACAAAATAACAAACAAAACCCAAAAAAACAACAGCAACAACAAAAAATACGGGATGAATGGCTCCTAAGGAAGAATAAACTCTCAAGTTATTCTCTAACCTTCATATGCATACATAAGCAGGAACACACACATATAGGTCATCATGCTCTCCCATGAAAAGACTTAACACACCACACACACACACACACACACACACACCCTACCACCACCACCGCCAACAACAACAACACCAATTATACCTCAGGTATTCCTAAGCCAGTTCGTTTTGCTTGCCTTCACTCTTTATGACCTCAGCACTGGAGAGTTAATGACACATAACCTCCAGTTACAGACTATTTTCTGTTCCTACCATTTGTCCTCAGCTATCCTCATAGACTATACCCTCCACAGGATCCTAATTCTTAGCTATTCTCCATTTTCCCCCTTTTTCTCTGGCTTTGGAATAAAAAAAAAAAACATTGCAAGGGATAGTTTTAAGTTAATAGTATAATACTTCTCTTTAGGCAAGGTAATTTTCCACTCCCTTTTCCAGTGTTCATCTATTGTAAATATGAGCCCTTTAGGCACTGTGACATGAGGATGTAGCTTTGAGTCTTGCATTATATTTACTAGTTCCACTCCATGTCTGCTCATGCCATAAGGTAACTACCAGAAGTCAGTACATTCAGAGAGTGTATACTTGTCTTTTCATCAATATACCAGATTGCTTCATTTCTTCCGGCTCTACCCAGGTTTGTTGCAAACACATCTGGATCCCTCCCTAGGTAATCAAATGTATTTAATGTCAATCCCCTTCCTTGCCTGCCCTTCCCAGGCCTGAGGACAGTGGAGCAGCCACAGGAGTAGATGCCATCTGTATCTACCACCCCAACACTTCTAATCAAGAACTGGACAGAGAGCATGTGTACTGGGAGCTGAAAAGACTGAACGATGGCAGCATGCAGCTAGGGCCCTACACCCTGGACCACAACAGTCTCTATGTCAATGGTGAGCTATATTTCAGTGTCATACTCCTCTCCTCACATGTCTCTACTTTCTCCATCCCACCCCATTTTGACATTTGTTTCACTGTCTATGTAGGTTACACACAGCAGATTCTGGCCACCACCCACAGGAGTGAGTATCTTGATTTATCAGTAAGCGCATGAATCTGAATCTCTATTCCATGCCTATAACTCACCTTCATGTAGGGATAAACAGAGAAGGTGTTATTCTCCTTTATCTCCTATTACATGGGGTCCCCAGTCAAAAAACTTAAATTGTTTTTTTTCTTTTCAGCATCAGTGGTGGCTAATGTTTCTGAAGGAATGCCAAACACTTCCTCCATTCCTACAGGTATCCATTTCCCTCTGTTTAAACTTTCAAACTCATTTGAAAGATCAGTAGAGGCCTGGCACAGGTGAAAAATCCCAAATGGATCTCACAGCATTTTCCCAGGTCACTGAAGAATCTTTGGTCACCAGACAAGGCCCTAGCATCCTTCATCCTAAAACATCCCCTAGAACCTGTTTCTCAATCCTATTGGTCCTTAAACACATCATCATCCAACACCCCTGGCAATAGTACATTCTATCAGGACTATTGGTTGAGGGTATTTATTTAATCTGTAATGGCTAATGTGAAAGGAACCAGCACATTAAACAATCCAGGCTATAGTTTATCAACTAATCCATGAGTTTCTTTTAGTAACTAGTTTTTGGCACTGAACCTTAAGTCCTCAATGTAAAGGTGTATCTACCTTCCTGAGTGCAAAAGTATACTCATTTGTCGTTAGCAGAATTTTAAAGGTTTGATTTGTCCAAAATCTATGAACCAGGCATTTCTGGAGTTCCTGCATTTTCCCCCAATTATTCTACAGTATTTTGTCTGTGATAACAAAAAGTAAATACAACAAGAAAATCCATATGCTCACCTCTGGGATTAGGTGCTTGTACACAACTTGTGTTGTTTGAATCTAGGAGTGTGTACTGTACAATCTGGTGACATAAAATTTTGTCAGTTACATAAAAGTTACTTTGCTCAAGGCTGTGACAAAATATCCAACAAGAGGCTGCTTTTGGGAGCAAGGGATTGTTCTGGTGTAGAGAAGGCAGGGCAGTGAAGTAGGAGGCTGACTGATATACTGTGGGCCATCTTCCCCTTCAAACCACAGCAAACTTCCTAAAAATTAGACTCTTATGATGCATTGTCATGTACTTTAACTGGGAGTTAGTGTTCAAATTATCACTGAGAATCAAAACTTGAAATTCAAAAATTTTTTAAAAAAATGGAGTTGGAAGCATGACTCAGCGGTTCAGAGGACTGCTTTTCCAGAGGACCCATGCTCACATGTACCTCCAGATACAGGGGATTCATTGCCCTCTCTGGCCTCAATAGGCACCTGTACATATATGGCACATATTCATACACAAACATTAATACATAGAAATAATACAATAGCATTTAAAAGTGTAAAAATAGTCCAAATCCAACACAAAATCTCATATATTAAGAAAATAATAAAATAAAGCTATGTAATTAGCATAAATAATGTTTATATTAAGATCTGCACATTAACAGTTGCATGAATTGAAAGAATGTATTCAGGTTCCCATTGGCTCAGTCTTCATATCTGTGAAATGGGAATCACAATAATATCTGCTAAACCTATTAAGTGAATTGAGACATTCTCTAAAAGAAAAATGTCATATTTTCTATTATTTATGATTCCTAGATTTATGTAGTCACAGAAAACCTGTGTATATATTTATTTATTTATACATGTGTGTCTACATATACACATATAAAAATAAAAGAAGTGAAGTTTTCCTGGAGAAAAAAGGCGGTCAATAAGACGAGGAAATGTGAGAAAGAAAAAAAAAAGAATGGAAACACACGGAAGGGGTAAAGAAAATGTCATGAAAAATATGTACCTGCACAAAATATTTTAACTAAAATTTAAATCTGTTTAAAGAGTCATCATAGTAAAATTTTAATTTAATTTAAAAAATTACAATATGTTCTCCCAAAGCGATAAGCCTTTGTGAGACACAAAAATTCATAATGTGTTTCCACAAAGAATTCCTTATTTGTATATGAATGTAGGTGTAGGTATGCATTGTATGTGTGTATTTGCACATTTGCTCATGTATGTGTGTGTGGCATGACATGTGGAGTTTGGAGCACAACTAGAGGGAACTGATTTTTCTTTCTACCACTGTGTGAGTTCCAGGAATCAAGCTCAAGTTATCAGGCTTGACAGTGCCTTTACCCACTGATCTATCTCACTGTATGTGTGGCTATTCATGTGTGTGTATGTGTAAGCACGTGCAGGTTGTAAGGGCATGCATGGGTAAGCCTAAGATCAATCATAGGTGTCTTTCTGGATGGCTCTCCACCTTATTTATTTTATGAGTGTGGTGTTTTATGTGCATGCAGTGCCTGTGATAACAGAGGAGGGCATCAGATACCCTAGAACTGATGTTGCATTGGTGGTACAGTGGTGAGCATAGCTGGCTTCCAGATACTCTAAAATTAGAGTTACAGATGGTTGTAAGCTGTCATGTACCTAAGAGCTCTGAACTACTGAGACATCTCTACAGCTCTTTCACAGTTTTAAGGATACCTTCTCACACCAGATATGAAATTCACCAATTCAATTAGGCTGGCTATCCAATCAGTACTAGGGATCAACCTGTCTCTACCTTTTCAAGCTGTAGAATGGGCTTCATTTTATTTTAATTTTTGAACAGGTGTACTAGCAATAAAGAACAGGTTATTTAAATTTATGGAAAATTCATACATTTTGAATTGTTAGTTTCAGTAAAACAAATAGCATATTTCTCTCTCATTTGTGTTTCGTAGATTACATCCATGTTTATATGTAATTGTGCATGAATAGATGATAAGGAACTGGAAGTGTTACTAACTTAGGGAGTAGATGTAATGGGAGATGGAAGAAGAGAAAAGTAGAGGGAAGAGATCTGTGCAAGGGAAGGGTATGATCCAGGCTGATAACAAGTGTTTCTCTCAATCTCTCTGCAGCTGCCCCTGTCCTGTTACCTTTCATTATCAACTTCACCATCATTAACCTGGAGTTTGAAGAGGACATGGGTCATCCTGGATCCAGGAAGTTCAACATCACTGAGAGAACCCTGCAGAGGCTGGTGAGAGTCCTGCTCACTGCAGCCAGCACCATCTACTGGCCATGCCATCCAAGTCCTTGAAGAAGGCACTGCCCATCTCATCCTGACTATTCATGTGCAAATTCAACTTACTATTGCCTGTTTTGCTCATCTACTTGTGTCCTGTCTCTATCCCCTATGCCTCCGTCTCACCCCTCTCCTCTTTCTCCACAGCTTAGGTTCTTGTTCAATAAAACCAGTATTGGGCCATTGTATGCTGGCTGCAGACTGATCTTGCTCAGGTGAGTCCTTAGACTGGCAGACTAGAGTGGTTTAAAGCACTCTCAGTCCTAATATTGTGTTCAAATTCTTCCCTGCACTTCTTCTGAATGTCCTATGTACAGGTGAGTTTCGGAGGTACCATATCTAGTACCAAATGTCTCCTGATTCTACCACTTTTCCCACAATCTATCAACAAACTGGACCTCCTTTTTTTCATGCATTTTGAATTTCCTACTTCCTTCTATCTTATTAACTTTAAAGTTGGCCCACATGATTTCTCTTAAAACAAACATGCCCTTTCTGTTCATTAATTTTGACCTTTGGTGGGCCAATTATTATTCATTCAAATGTGTCAGGTTGACTTCTACTTTTCTCATAGCATACACTTCCTTAATTAATTCTTGCAACTGATTAAAATTCTGGACTCACTTAAAATTCAGGGTCAAACATTGCTGGAGGGCAATATGATAGAAATTCCACAAAAGACTTTGTAAGTCTCTATCAGATATTTCTGCTCCTCTGAGCCCTTCTTGTGCCATTCCAGATCACTCAGAATCCCTCCTGGGGACATCAATTTATCATCATTCTTCTCATCTACCCTTCCCAGGCGTGAGAAAGATGGAGCAGCCACCGGGGTAGATGCCACCTGTACCTATCATCTAGACCCTACTGGCCATAGGCTAGAAAATGAGCAACTATATGGGGAGCTGAGCAGTCTGACTCAGGGTGTTACCCAGCTGGGCCCCTACTTCCTGGACCAGAACAGTCTCTATGTCAATGGTGAGCAGCTGCCACTGTGTTTTGCTATATTGCAGAGCCCATGCCCTCCCCTTCCAAGGCTTTCTTCCCCTCAATTCCACTATAGTTTAAATCTCCTTCTGTCTATGTAGGTTACACACACCAGATCCTGGCTACAACACCCAGAAGTGAGTGCTCTACCCCACCTACCACTATACCCAGCTCTTTGAAATGAAAGAAAGCAAGTAGCCTGTTGTGTCAATTTCACTCTTCACCTAAACTCCAACCTAAGAAGTATAGCACTTTAAACCCAGCCTGAACCCAGATGGGATGTCACTGGTGTCTCCACATAGATGATGACTCTACTCCAAATGGATTTCTTTTCCCTTCACAGTGTCTATGGCAAACATTGTTTCTTCAATTATGCCAGCTCCCACCTCCAATCTCACAGGTAAAATTCTCTCTGAAAATGCTTCAGGAGATTTCAATAACAGAAGGCAGGAGAAAGGGTGGAGAACCATGTCCAAAGGGATCCTAAGGTTAACAAATGATGTATGATAGAAGGACCTCAAAGATCTGAGAATTCTCAGAATACTATTTCTCACTCCAGCATCCAACCGTCAAAGCCATTCTCTGGTGCCTGCTTCTTAATGTAGGTGTCTACTGACTTATTCATCTTTCTCAAACCCTTTAAAGAATATTAATTAACCAGCAGACAAGTTATCCAAGCCAAATTTGTGTAGAGAGCAATATCCAAAAATATCATCTCATGAATTTATCATTCCTCTAGTATGACCAACTAGATCAAATGACCAGGTGTGTGTGTGTGTGTGTGTGTGTGTGTGTGTGTGTGTGTGTGTTTCACTATGCACAAGTGGAAGTCAGAAGACCCCTTGAGATTCTTCTTTTCTTACACCATTTCGGTCTCTCAGATATAACATAAGTTACTTGCCTTGGCAGCAAGCAGTTTAATCTACTAAGACATTTTCCAGTCCTCATTGGCTCAAAAATGGACATCACAATACCTACGTGGTCCTCTATAACACGTCATTGTTTTTGAGCTATATAAAAAGACCTCTCAAACAAATGACCAACAAACACTTCTTGAATAAGAATAGAACCTGGTAAGATATATGAGTTCTAAAGTACGTTCTTTGCAAGCTTGAGGATCAGAAATCAATTCCCCAAAACTCATGTGTATTAGAGGCTGAGAAAGAGGGAGATAGAAGAGAACAAGGAAGGAATAAGAAGAGAAGAGAGAAAGAAGGGAAGAACGAAAAGGAAACAAGGAAGGAAATTCATGGTGTCATGTACTTATAATCCTAGTTCATGGGAGATAGAGCCTTGAGGATCCCGGGAATTCACTGGACAGCCAGTCAAGCATACTTGACCAGTAATTAGCCAATTAAAGACCTTGTATCAAAAAGAGCAGATGAACAGTTCCTGAAAAAAAAACCTTCTAGGCTGTCATCTGTCATCCACATGTATGCACACTCACAAGCACAAGTATCCAAAAACATGTACACATGCAGGTAAACACACAGAAACACACACAAACACAAACACACACACACACACACACACACACACACAGTGCACACATACTCAATTACAGGTATAGCTAAACCCAGACCCGTAGTCAAAGAGTTGTCAGATATCAAGAACACCTTACAAAAATTCAAAAGGAAAATACTTATGTGACTTTCATTCTCCTGAGAGTCACATACTATTTCTTTCTGCTTGATAGCATATTTGCCAGTCTAGAGTAATCCTATTCATCCATGGTAACTATTAGGTAAGGCTGATGTTTGTGTCTTCTCTATGAGAAAACTGTCCACTTTTGGGGAAAACAAAAACCTTCTGAATGATTAAAGAAGCACATTGCCAATGCCTCAACTCAGGTTCAGAGACAGAAAATAAGACAAAGTTCAGATAATGTGTTTCTCACATCCTGTCCCTCTCCTGTAGTGGCAGCCCCCATTCCAGTGACTTTTACCATCAACTTCACTGTCATTAATCTGGAGTATGTGGAGGAGATGGATCACCCAGGATCCAGGAAGTTCAATGCCACTGTGAGAATCCTTCAGAGACTGGTGAGATACCCACCAGAGTGAACAAAGGTCCACCCACAGAAGGAAGCTGCACTCAGAAAACCATGTCATGACCATGAAGAAGGCCCCTAAATCCTCAGCATAGTTCTCACACGCTCTTCCGTTTCTCTGCAGCTCAGGTCATTGTTCAGTAAAACCAGCCTTGGCCCCCAGTACGAAGGATGCAGACTGACATTGCTCAGGTGAGACCTTATAATATCAGGCTAGGGGCTGAGAGATATTTCAATCATAAACTACTTGCGGACCAAGCATGAGGATATTAAGTTTGATCCCAAACATCCACCTAAAAAGCCAGGCATGATGTCATGTGTTTGTCAAACCAGCATTGTAACAGTAGATAATGGAGGAACCCTGGAATTGACTTGTCAGTGAACCTAGCCAAATCTGTGAAACCTGGTTCTCAGATTAAGACGTATCTCAAAAAACAAAACAAAAAAAAACAAACAAAAAAAAAAAAAAACAAAATAACAAACAAAACCCAAAAAACAACAGCAACAACAAAAACTATGGGATGAATGGCTGCCAAAGAAGAATAAACTCTCAAGTTATTCTCTAACCTTCATATGCATACATAAGCAGGAACACACACATATAGGTCACCATGCTCTTCCATGAAAAGACTTAACACACCACACACACACACACACACACACACACACACACACACACACACACACACTACCACCACCACCGCCAACAACAACAACACCAATTATACCTCAGGTATTCCTAAGCCAGTTCGTTTTGCTTGCCTTCACTCTTTATGACCTCAGCACTGGAAAGTTAATGACACATAACCTCCAGTTACAGACTATTTTCTGTTCCTACCATTTGTCCTCAGCTATCCCCATAGACTATACCCTCCACAGGATCCTAATTCTTAGCTATTCTCCATTTTCCCCCTTTTTCTCTGGCTTTGGAATAAAAAAAAAAAAAAACATTGCAAGGGATAGTTTTAAGTTAATAGCATAAGACTTCTCTTTAGGTTAGGTGATTTTCCACTTCCTTTTCCAGTGTTCATCTTTTGGAAATATGAGCCCTTTAGGCACTGTGACATGAGGATGTAGCTTTGAGTCTTGCATTATATTTAATAGATTCACTCCATGTCTGCTCATGCCACAAGGTAACTACTAGAAGTCAGTACATTCAGAGAGTGTATACTTGTCTTTTCATCTATATACCAGATTGCTTCATTTCTTCCGGCTCTACCCAGGTTTGTTGCAAACACATCTGGATCCCTCCCTAGGTAATCAAATGTATTTAATGTCAATCCCCTTCCTTGCCTGCCCTTCCCAGGCCTGAGGACAGTGGAGCAGCCACAGGAGTAGATGCCATCTGTATCTACCACCCCAACACTTCTAATCAAGAACTGGACAGAGAGCATGTGTACTGGGAGCTGAAAAGACTGAACGATGGCAGCATGCAGCTAGGGCCCTACACCCTGGACCACAACAGTCTCTATGTCAATGGTGAGCTATATTTCAGAGTCATACTCCTCTCCTCACATGTCTCTACTTTCTCCATCCCACCCCATTTTGACGTCTTTTTCACTGTCTATGTAGGTTACACACAGCAGATTCTGGCCACCACCCACAGGAGTGAGTATCTTGATTTATAAGTAAGCCCATGAGTCTGAATCTCTATTCCATGCCTATAACTCACCTTCATGTAGGGATAAACAGAGAAGGCCTTATTCTCCTTTATCTCCTATTACATGGGGTCTCCAGTCAAAAAACTTAAATTGATTTTTTTCTTTTCAGCATCAGTGGTGGCTAATGTTTCTGAAGGAATGCCAAACACTTCCTCCATTCCTACAGGTATGCATTTCCCTCTGTTTAGACTTTCCATCTCATTTGAAAGATCAGTAGATGCTTGGCACAGGTGAAAAATCCCAAATGGATCTCACAGCATTTTCCCAGGTCACTGAGGTATGTTTGGTCACCAGACAAGGCCCTAGCATCCTTCATCCTAAAAACATCCCCTAGAACCTGTTTCTCAGACCTATTGTTCCTTAAACACAGCATCATCCAACACCTTTGACAATAGTACATTCTATCAGGGCTATTGGTTGAGGGTATTTATTTAATCTGTAATGGATAATGTGAAATGAACCAGCACATTAAACAATCCAGGCTATAGTTTATCAACAAATCCATGAGTTTCTTTTAGTAACTAGTTTTTGGCACTGAACCTTAAGTCCTCAGTGTAAAGGTGTATCTACCTTCCTGAGTGCAAAAGTATACTCATATGTCGTTAGCAGAATTTTAAAGGTTTGATTTGTCCAAAATCTATGAACCAGGCATTTCTGGAGTTCCTGCATTTTCCCTCAATTATTCTACAGTATTTTGTGTGTGATAACAAAAAGTAAATACAACAAGAAAATCCATATGCTCACCTCTGGGATAAGGTGCTTGTACACGACTTGTGATGTTTGAATCTAGGAGTGTGTACTGTAAAATCTGGTGACATAAAATTTTGTCAGTTACATAAAAGTTACTTTGCTCAAGGCTGTGACAAAATATCCAACAAGAGGCTGCTTTTGGGAGCAAGGGATTGTTTTGGTGTAGAGAAGGCAGGGCAGTGAAGTAGGAGGCTGACTGATAGACTGTGGACCATCTTGTCCTTCAAACCACAGCAAAATTCCTAAAAATTAGACTCTTAGGATGCATTGTCATGTACTTTAACTGGGAGTTAGTGTTCAAATTATCACTGAGAATCAACACTTGAAATTCGAAAATGTTAAAAAAAAATGGAGTTGGAAGGATGACTCAGCGGTTCAGAGGACTGCTTTTCCAGAGGACCCATGCTCACATGTACCTCCAGATACAGGGGATTCATTGCCCTCTCTGGCCTCAATAGGCACCTGTACATATATGGCACATATTCATACACAAACATTAATACATAGAAATAATACAATAGCATTTAAAAGTGTAAAAATAGTCCAAATCCAACACAAAATCTCATATATTAAGAAAATAATAAAATAAAGCTATGTAATTAGCATAAATAATGTTTATATTAAGATCTGCACATTAACAGTTGCATGAATTGAAAGAATGTATTCAGGTTCCCATTGGCTCAGTCTTCATATCTGTGAAGTGGGAATCACAATAATATCTGCTAAACCTATTAAGTGAATTGAGACATTCTCTAAAAGAAAAATGTCATATTTTCTATTATTTATGATTCCTAGATTTATGTAGTCACAGAAAACCTGTGTATATATTTATTTATTTATACATGTGTGTCTACATATACACATATAAAAATAAAAGAAGTGAAGTTTTCCTGGAGAAAAAAGGTGGTCAATAAGAAGAGGAAATGTGAGAAAGAAAAAAAAAAAAAAAGAATGGAAACACACGGAAGGGGTAAAGAAAATGTCATGAAAAATATGTACCTGCACAAAATATTTTAACTAAAATTTAAATCTGTTTAAAGAGTCATCATAATAAAATTTTAATTTAATTAAAAAATTACAATATGTTCTCCCAAAGCAATAAGCCTTTGTGAGACACAAAAATTCATAATGTGTTTCCACAAAGAATTCCTTATTTGTATATGAATGTAGGTGTAGGTGTGCATTGTATGTGTGTATTTGCACATTTGCTCATGTATGTGTGTGTGGCATGACATGTGGAGTTTGGAGCACAACTAGAGGGAACTGATTTTTCTTTCTACTTCTGTGTGAGTTCCAGGAATCAAGCTCAAGTTATCAGGCTTGACAGTGCCTTTACCCACTGATCTATCTCACTGTATGTGTGGCTATTCATGTGTGTGTATGTGTAAGCACGTGCAGGTTGTAAGGGCATGCATGGGGAAGCCATGGATGGCTCTCCAGCTTATTTATTTTATGTGTGTGGTGTTTTATGTGCATGCAGTGCCCTGTGATAACAGAGGAGGGCATCAGATACCCTAGAACTGATATTGCATTGGTGGTACAGTGGTGAGCATAGCTGGCTTCCAGATACTCTAAAATTAGAGTTACAGACGGTTGTAAGCTGTCATGTACCTAAGAGCTCTGAACTACTGAGACATCTCTACAGCTCTTTCACAGTTTTAAGGATGCCTTTTCACACCAGATATGAAATTCACCAATTCAATTAGGCTGGCTATCCAATCAGTTCCAGGGATCAACCTGTCTCTGCCTTTTCAAGCTGTAGAATGGGCTTCATTTTATTTTAATTTTTGAACAGGTGTACTAGCAATAAAGAACAGGTTATTTAAATTTATGGAAAATTCATACATTTTGAATTGTTAGTTTCAGTAAAACAAATAGCATATTTCTCTCTCATTTGTGTTTCGTAGATTACATCCATGTTTATATGTAATTGTGCATGAATAGATGATAAGGAACTGGAAGTGTTACTGTCATAGGGAGTAGATGTAATGGGAGATGGAAGAAGAGAAAAGTAGAGGGAAGAGATCTGTGCAAGGGAAGGGTATGATCCAGGCTGATAACAAGTGTTTCTCTCAATCTCTCTGCAGCTGCCCCTGTCCTGTTACCTTTCATTATCAACTTCACCATCATTAACCTGGAGTTTGAAGAGGACATGGGTCATCCTGGATCCAGGAAGTTCAACATCACTGAGAGAACCCTGCAGAGGCTGGTGAGAGTCCTGCTCACTGCAGCCAGCACCATCTACTGGCCATGCCATCCAAGTCCTTGAAGAAGGCACTGCCCATCTCATCCTGACTATACATGTGCAAATTCAACTTACTATTGCCTGTTTTGCTCATCTACTTGTGTCCTGTCTCTATCCCCTATGCCTCCGTCTCACCCCTCTCCTCTTTCTCCACAGCTTAGGTTCTTGTTCAATAAAACCAGTATTGGGCCATTGTATGCTGGCTGCAGACTGATCTTGCTCAGGTGAGTCCTTAGACTGGCAGACTAGAGTGGTTTAAAGCACTCTCAGTCCTAATATTGTGTTTAAATTCTTCCCTTCTTCTGAATGTCCTATGTACAGGTGAGTTACTGAAGTACCATATCTAGTACCAAATGTCTCCTGATTCTGGAACACTTGTCCCACAATCTATCAACAAACTGGACCTCCTTTTTTTTCATGCATTTTGAATTTCCTACTTCCTTCTATCTTATGAACTTTAAAGTTGGCCCACATGATTTCTCTTAAAACAGACATGCCCTTTCTGTTCACTAATTTTGACCTTTGGTGGGCCAATTATTATTCATTCAAATGTGTCAGGTATGACTTCTACTTTTCTCATAGCATACACTTGCTTAATTGATTCTTGTAACTGATTAAAATTCTGGACTCACTTAAAATTCAGGGTCAAACATTGCTGGAGGGCAATATGATAGAAATTCCACAAAAGACTTTGTAAGTCTCTATCAGATATTTCTGCTCCTCTGAGCCCTTCTTGTGCCATTCCAGATCACTCAGAATCCCTCCTGGGGACATCAATTTATCATCATTCTTCTCATCTACCCTTCCCAGGCGTGAGAAAGATGGAGCAGCCACCGGGGTAGATGCCATCTGTACCTATCATCTAGTCCCTACTGGCCATAGGCTTGAAAATGAGCAACTATATGGGGAGCTGAGCAGTCTGACTCAGGGTGTTACCCAGCTGGGCCCCTACTTCCTGGACCAGAACAGTCTCTATGTCAATGGTGAGCAGCTGCCACTGTGTTTTGCTATATTGCAGAGCCCATGCCCTCCCTTCCAAGGCTTTCTTCCCCTCAATTCCACTATAGTTTAAATCTCCTTCTATCTATGTAGGTTACACACACCAGATCCTGGCTACAACACCCAGAAGTGAGTACTCTACCCCACCTACCACTATACCCAGCTCTTTGAAATGAAAGAAAGCAAGTAGCCTGTTGTGTCAATTTCACTCTTCACCTAAACTCCAACCTAAGAAGTATAGCACTTTAAACCCTGCCTGAACCCAGATGGGATGTCACTGGTGTCTCCACATAGATGATATATCTACTCCAAATGGATTTCTTTTCCCTTCACAGTGTCTATGGCAAACATTGTTTCTTCAATTATGCCAGCTCCCACCTCCAATCTCCCAGGTAAAATTCGCTCTGAAAATGCTTCAGGAGATTTCAA
This sequence comes from Phodopus roborovskii, assembly GCF_943737965.1. Taxonomy (NCBI): domain Eukaryota; kingdom Metazoa; phylum Chordata; class Mammalia; order Rodentia; family Cricetidae; genus Phodopus; species Phodopus roborovskii. The sequence continues at coordinate 33,261,741 of NW_026125281.1, forward strand.
TAACAGAAGGCAGGAGAAACGGTGGAGAACCATGTCCAAAGGCACCCTAAGGTTAACAAATGATGTATGATAGAAGGACTTCAAAGATCTGAGAATTCTCAGAATACTATTTCTCACCCCAGCATCCAATCCTCAAAGCCATTCTCTGGTTCCTGATTCTTAATGTAGTTGTATACTGACTTATTCGTCTTTCTCAAACCCTTTAAAAATGTTAATTATCCAGCAGACAACTTATCCAAGACAAATTTGTGCAGAGAGCAATATACAAGAATATCATCTCATGAATTTATCATTCCTCTGATATGACCCACTAGATCAAATGACCAAGGTGTGTGTGTATGTATGTGTGAGTGTGTGTGTGTGTATGAGTGTGTGTGTGTGTGTTTCACTATGCACAAGTGGAAGTCAGAAGACCCCTTGAGATTCTTCTTTTCTTACACCATGTCGGTCTCTCAGATATAACATAAGTTACTTGCCTTGGCAGCAAGCAGTTTAATCTACTAAGACATTTTCCAGTCCTCATTGGCTCAAAAATGGACATCACAATACCTACGTGGTCCTCTATAACACGTCATTGTTTTTGAGCTATATAAAAAGACCTCTCAAACAAATGACCAACAAACATTTCTTGAATAAGAATAGAACCTGGTAAGATATATGAGTTCTAAAGTACTTTCTTTGCAAGCTTGAGGATCAGAAATCAATTTCCCAAAACCCATGTGTGTTAGAGGCTGAGAAAGAGGGAGATAGAAGAGAACAAGGAAGGAATAAGAAGAAAAGAGGGAAAGAAGGGAAGAAAGAAAAGGAAACAAGGAAGGAAATTCATGGTGTCATGTACTTATAATCATAGTTCATGAGAGATAGAGCCTTGAGGATCCCTGGAATTCACTGGGCAGCCGGTCAAGCATACTTGACCAGTAATTAGCCAATTAAAGACCTTGTATCAAAAAGAGCAGATGAACAGTTCCTGAAAAAAAACCTTCTAGGCTGTCCTCTGTCATCCACATGTATGCACACTCACAAGCACAACTACCCAAAAACATGTACACATGTAAGCAAACACACAGAAACACACACACGCACATGCGCACACACAGTGCACACATACTCAATTACAGGTATAGCTAAACCCAGACCCGTAGTCAAAGAGTGGTCAGATATCAAGAACACCTTACAAAAATTCAAAAGGAAAATACTTATGTGACTTTCATTCTCCTGAGAGTCACATACTATTTCTTCTGCTTGATAGCATATTTGCCAGTTTAGAGTAATCCTATTCATCCATGGTAACTATTAGGTAAGGCTGATGTTTGTGTCTTCTCTATGAGAAAACTGTCCACTTTTGGGGAAAACAAAAACCTTCTGAATGATTAAAGAAGCACATTGGTGATGCCCCAACTCAGGTTCAGAGACAGAAAATAAGACAAAGTTCAGATAATGTGTTTCTCACATCCTGTCCCTCTCCTGTAGTGGCAGCCCCCATTCCAGTGACTTTTACCATCAACTTCACTGTCATTAATCTGGAGTATGTGGAGGAGATGGGTCACCCAGGATCCAGGAAGTTCAATGCCACTGAGAGAATCCTGCAGAGACTGGTGAGATACCCACCAGAGTGAACAAAGGTCCACCCACAGAAGGAAGCTGCACTCAGAAAACCATGTCATGACCATGAAGAAGGCCCCTAAATCCTCAGCATAGTTCTCACATGCTCTTCTGTTTCTCCGCAGCTCAGGTCATTGTTCAGTAAAACCAGCCTTGGCCCCCAGTACGAAGGATGCAGACTGACATTGCTCAGGTGAGATCTTATAATATCAGGCTAGGGGCTGAGGAGATATTTCAATCACAAACTACTTGCGGACCAAGCATGAGGATATTAAGTTTGATCCCAAACATCCACCTAAAAAGCCAGGCATGATGTCATGTGTTTGTCAAACCAGCATTGTAACAGTAGATAATGGAGGAACCCTGGAATTGACTTGTCAGTGAACCTAGCCAAATCTGTGAAACCTGGTTCTCAGATTAAGACGTATCTCAAAAAACAAAAAACAAAAAAAAATAAAAACAAAATAAAAAACAAAACCCAAAAAAACAACAGCAACAACAAAAAATACGGGATGAATGGCTCCCAAGGAAGAATAAACTCTCAAGTTATTCTCTAACCTTCATATGCATACATAAGCAGGAACACACACACATATAGGTCACCATGCTCTTCCATGAAAAGACTTAACACACCACACACACACACACACACACACACACACAAACACCCTACCACCACCACCACCAACAACAACAACACCAATTATACCTCAGGTATTCCTAAGCCAGTTCGTTTTGCTTGCCTTCACTCTTTATGACCTCAGCACTGGAAAGTTAATGACACATAACCTCCAGTTACAGACTATTTTCTGTTCCTACCATTTGTCCTCAGCTATCCCCATAGACTATACCCTCCACAGGATCCTAATTCTCAGCTATTCTCCATTTTCCCCCTTTTTCTCTGGCTTTGGAATAAAAAAAAAAAAAAACATTGCAAGGGATAGTTTTAAGTTAATAGTATAAGACTTCTCTTTAGGTAAGGTGATTTTCCACTCCCTTTTCCAGTGTTCATCTATTGTAAATATGAGCCCTTTAGGCACTGTGACATGAGGATGTAGCTTTGAGTCTTGCATTATATTTAATAGTTCCACTCCATGTCTGCTCATGCCATAAGGTAACTACCAGAAGTCAGTACATTCAGAGAGTATATACTTGTTTTTTCATCTATATACCAGATTGCTTCATTTCTTTCGGCTCTACCCAGGTTTGTTGCAAACACATCTGGATCCCTCCCTAGGTAATCAAATTATTTAATGTCAATCACCTTCCTTGCCTGCCCTTCCCAGGCCTGAGGACAGTGGAGCAGCCACAGGAGTAGATGCCATCTGTATCTACCACCCCAACACTTCTAATCAAGAACTGGACAGAGAGCATGTGTACTGGGAGCTGAAAAGACTGAACGATGGCAGCATGCAGCTAGGGCCCTACACCCTGGACCACAACAGTCTCTATGTCAATGGTGAGCTATATTTCAGAGTCATACTCCTCTCCTCACATGTCTCTACTTTCTCCATCCCACCCCATTTTGACGTTTTTTTCACTGTCTATGTAGGCTATACACAGCAGATTCTGGCCACCACCCACAGGAGTGAGTATCTTGATTTATAAGTAAGCCCATGAGTCTGAATCTCTATTCGATGCCTATAACACACCTTCATGTAGAGATGAACATGGAAAGTGTGATTCTCCTGTATCTCCTATTACATAAAATCTCCAATCAAAAAACTTAAATTGTTTTTACTTTTCAGCGTCAGTGGTGGCTACTGTTTCTGAAGGCATGCCAAAAACTTCCTCCATTCCTACAGGTAAGAATGTCCCTCTGAGTACAAGCTGATCCTACATTCAAAACAGCTGGACAAAACAGCCCTACAGACTACAGCCAGCATATCTGAATCTTCTTCGAATCCCCCAAGACTGTGCCCCTTACCAGCAGGAAGTAGTTTGGAAAGAATGACGCCCAAATTCCCAAATATTGTGTATAAATGTTTGTTTTCATTTAATTGGACTGTTATATAAAATTAAATAAAATTTAAAAAAATAAAAAAGAAAAAGAAAAGTGAATTGCATCATACAATAAATCAGGTATGCATATATATATATATATATATATATATATATATATATATATATAAAGAATGTCCCTCTGTTTAGACTTTCCAACTCATTTGAAAGATCAGTAGAGGCATAGGTGAAAATCCCAAATGATCCCAAATGGATCTCACAGCATTTTCCCAAGTCACTGAGGAATCTTTGAACACCAGACAAGGCCCTAGCACCCTTCATCCTAAAACATCCCCTAGAACCTGTTTCTCAATCTTATTGGTCCTTAAACACATCATCATCCAACACCCCTGACAATAGTACATTCTATCAGGGCTATTGGTTGAGGGTATTTATTTAATCTGTAATTGCTAATGTGAAAGGATCCAGCACATTAAACAATCCAGGCTATAGTTTATCAACTAATCAATGAGTTTCTTTTAGTAACTAGTTTTTGGCACTGAACCTTAAGTCCTCAGTGTAAAGGTGTATCTACCTTCCTGAGTGCAAAAGTATACTCATATGTCGTTAGCAGAATTTTAAAGGTTTGATTTGTCCAAAATCTATGAACCAGGCATTTCTGGCGTTCCTGCATTTTCCCCCAACTATTCTACAATATTTTCTCTGTGAAAACTGCAATGTACAAGATTATCAACTCATGATTTTGTCAATCCCCTGGTTTAACCCACTAGATCAAAACACCAAGGGTTGTGTGTGTGTGTGTGTGTGTGTGTGTGTGTGTGTGTGTGTGTGTGTCTATGTGTGTGTGTTTTTGTGTGTGTGTGTTTGCCTGTGTTTCTGTGTGTGTCTTTATGCGTGTGTCTGTGTCTCTGTGTGTGCATGCACATGTGCACACAAACATGCTTGTGTGTACTTACACTGTGAAAGCCAGAGATTAGTTTCTGTTGTTTTTCTCAGGTTTCATCTTAGAAATACAGTTCTGACTGGCGGTTCAATAAGTATTCTATTTGTTACTTTAGCGTGAGGACCAGAGTTTTGGTTTCCAGAACCCACATAAAACCTGGATGAGCATAGCAACCTGTTTGTAACCCTACAAGAGACTAGGACATGAAATCTCTGGATAGCCAGACTAACAGAAAGGACAAGCTCTGTGTTCCCTTTGAGAGATCTTGACTCAATATATAATAAAATAAGATACCTGACATTAGCCTTGGCTCTCACAAGCATGTACATGCACTTGTACACCACACATATTCAGAATGTATTTGAACACACATACAGATATGCATACTTCACACATGCATATGTCAAAACAAAAAAATTCTATAGCTTTAAAAATATTTTTTTCTTATCAGAGCCCTCTACCTTAATGTCTTAATCTGAGCTGAAAATTAACCCTGCTTGGAGAAATTAGCCCTGTACCCTAGTCATCTAAGGTCTTCTGTGATGGACATGGCCAGTGAGCAAACATGGAAGTGGTGATTGGATAATGCTCTATACAGTTGCCGTGTTGTTGCATGAAGGGAATCAACAGAAAAAAGAGATAATTAATCCAAAACAGTAATAGAGATGTATGCCATCTACCAGTAGCCACACAACTTTACCACCACTCCAGAGACCATTACCTGTTAATACCTCCTCAGACAGGGATGGGCTAGATGAGCCTCTCCTCCATCCATGTTAGAACTTCTCTAGGTAAGAGTAGCTATGAGTTTAAGTGCAGCAGCCATGTGGTATTCTGAAGACAATATCCCACATGGCTCTTCCCCATCCTTCTCCCACATTCTTTCCTCCTCCTATTGTGGTAATCCCTAACCTTTTCAGGGATGATATAGGTGTTCTGTTCATATCTAAACACTAACAGTCATTCTCAGAACCCTGACTAGTAAAGAGTCCCTGCAGTAACTGCTGTCTGCTCCAAAATATGCTCTCTTACCAAGCGCAAAAGCACATTGATATTGCTATTTTAATTGTCTTGCATTTTATTACTATTATTGGTATCATTCAAAATATTTTTTTTAATTCTGGTAGAGATGTCATGAACTATTTCCCTAGTTGTGAATACACCCAATGATATGAATATAGACTGTCCTAAACACAATCTTGTACCAGTATGACTCAGAACTCAACCTCTCCTAATTTTATTGTAGCCTCAAGCTCTGCTCTGCTGCTGCTCACTCTTAACTTCACTATCACCAACCTACCCTACACGAAGGACATGTGGGACCCAGGATACGCCAAGTTCAACAAAGTAGAGAAAGTCCTGCAGCTCCTGGTGAGACCCTTCCCCATACCCCTTGATTCACCTACCTTGGGTCTTTGCTCACTCCATCCATACTTGCCACCTCTTGCCCCAGTCAACCACTAAAGCCTCATCCACTTTTTTTTCTTGTTCTATTTATCATCAGTCACATACATTCCCCATGTTACACTCATTGGTGTCTGCCTACCTTTTGTCTCACCTACTTAAGTCTCACCTGTTTCCTCCAGTCACACCACTCCCTTGCCTGGTTCACTGGTACCCATTCACCCACTCCATTCCTGTCTTCTTGCCACAGTCACGGATGCCTCTTCAACCATACCCCTCCTTTCTCTCACTCTAGCCGTGGTTGTTTAGCCCACTCACTACATCCACGTCCCTGTTTATTTCACCAACATTTGCTCACTCAGATTGCTTTCATAATATTTATTGGTTCTCTACCTACGTTTCCCAGTCCTACTCATCTCTTCTTGCCATGCCTACAGATTATCTCCACCCACTACCCGCTTACCCAGCTCATTCACTAAAGTCCTACCCACCTCTCTATCTTGTTCTGCCATTTGTTTTTACTCATATTTCTCCTCTGACCCTCCATGGTGCCCTACCCATCTCTTTCAGCCCAACCTACTTCTCTTGTCTTTCCTTCTGGTGACCTGCCTACCTCCCTTACCCTATCCCCTGTTTTCCCATCCACTCAGCCCTACCATCACCTTCTTCTGTCCATGCTCACTCACTAGGGTCCCACCCACAACCCCTCTTGCCTCGCCTATTGATATTCACTCATTCTGGTACCCACCGTCCTGTTCCAGGTCCTCCATCTCTCTCTTACCAAACCCACTTACTGCTTGTCCATGAAGTCAAAGCTTTCTCACTTCCCTTTTCCTACCCCTTCATCAAAGCTCCACTAAAACCCCCATATTGCCACACTTACTGGTACATACCACATTTGTCTTGTTATACTTTGCCCCACCCACTTGTTTCAGCTTAGACCACCTCTTGCTTCACAAACTTATAACACACCCAATCTATCTCTGCCTATCTCCCTTGCCTTTATCATTGGTGGGTACATACCCACAGCCCTTGCACACTACACACAGTTGTTGTGCTCACCTGCCCCAGACATACCAATGTCTTGTTTCCCCCACTAAAGTCCCCAAGCCCACATCTAACACTGCTTCACTTGCTCCTCTTGTCCTTTGCTCTGACATCTGCCCACATCTCTCATATGATATCTCATATGACTGGGCCCACCCATCCCAACCCTTCCTATTTTTTTGTTGCTACATCCACTAGCATCTCTTCCACCTCTCTTATCCCCACTTATCCCTCTCTTGCCACAGACATTGAGGTCCTACCAACTCTCTTTAGTCCTGTCTGCCTTCCACTTGCCCAGCCTTTCCACTAAAACCCTGTCTACTTACCTTTATTTCCCTGCTGCTGATCAACATCTCTACTGCCTCTCTCACCCATCAAGTCTCATCCATATCCCTACTTGCCTCACCTACTATTTCCCCAGTCTACCCCTTCTTGCAACACACTTATTTCACGCCCTCTCCCCTTTTCCCTAAACAGACTGTATATTTAATTGTACCCTCTCTCTTCTTCACAGCTCAAACCTTTGCTTCAAAATACCAGTGTTGGCCTACTCTATTCTGGTTGCAGATTGACCTCACTCAGGTGAGACTTATAGAGAAGACCAGCCAGGGAGGCACAGTGAAGTTTCTACACATCCTTCTCTATAGTCAGGTCTTCCTTTTGGTCTTGGCCCTTTTACAGGACCTGGGTTATGCCAGATTCTATCCTTTCTTGTTCTTCTGAACTTCAATCTCCCATGTACTTTGTATTACTTTCTGTCACATAAACATACAAAACCCAAACCAAAGAAAACAAAACCAAACAAATATCCCAGAAATAATCAACTTACAAAGAGAAAGCACTTTTTGTTTGCTTGATATTTGTTGTTGTTGTTTTAAAAACAACCAGGCTTACAAAACTTTAGTGTGTGTTGGAGAATGACCCTGAACTTATGATTCTCTTATCTTTACCTCTTGAGTGCTGGTATTACTGGTGTGTACTATCAGACTCAGTGTATATGGTGATAGAATAATGGCACCCAGAGTCTCATGAACACTACATCAGCACTCTACAACTGAGCTACATCAAAAAACTAAAAGTTTAATTTTGATCAGAGTTTTAGAGGCGCCTTTATCCACAATCAGAAAGATCATCACTTTTGGTTCATGGAGGGGCAATAGAGCAAATTTGCCCATATCTAGACAAAAAATAAAAGTGAGAAAGAGTAATAAGCTGGAGTTTCCTTGAAGACACACCACACAATGATCTAAAGAGCTCTCACTCAGCTTCAACAATCCCCCGATTCTCAATAGCTCCACCCTAGAGATCACACCTGTGCAGTGTGAACATCTGGGGGATATTTAAGATTTGTAGTACAGGCTTTCCTAAAAATTCATTTGGGTGTTCTTTTGATGCTACTTTGATGCCCTTAATTGAAGACCAATCCTCCTCTAATTGTGAAATTGATCCTCTTTAACTAAGCATACAGTTTTAGAAAGGATGTACATGGCTGCTGATGGAGGAAGTGGATACCTGCTTAATTAGGCCAATCATCCCAACTCAACCCACAGCCCAGAACAGTATTTGTGACTAATATGGCAAAGCTGCTGGAAATTATGAATGAATCTCTTTCATAAGGGGCATACCCCTAGCCTTTACAAAAGATATTCTACAGTCTTAAAATACATTCCAAGACACATTCAACTGTTCCTGATGGTTCACACACAACAAGCAGTTAGTATATGCCAATGAGCCACTGCCCCTAGTTGAAAAACTATTGACAATCAATCAATTCTAGGGGAGTTCAGTTTTCTTCCATAAGATTGGACAGCTGCATACCCATGAGTACATCAGCAACAACACATATTGACCTCAGTGGAGTATAGAAAAAAAGAGGATATGAAATTGGGAGAGGATAGAGGGAGGGGTATATTTGGAAGAACTTGAGGAAAGAGTGTAAGGTATGATCAAAACACATTGCATGCATTATGAAATTCTCAAAGAATTAATAAAAATAATATGAATACAAAAAGTATTCTATCTTACCTAGTAGCCATCAACTGCTAATAGTTCCACAGGAATGGGTAAGACCCTCATATATGCTAGAAGTTTTGCTGACTTGATTCTTCTCTTGTGCAAGTAAACATAGCTGCTGTGAGTTCATGAGTATAGTAGCCATGTATTTTAAAGCACTCATTCCCAACTTCTAGTTGTTACTTTCTTATTGCTTTCACTTTTTCAGTGTTGTCCAAGCCTTGATCATAAAAAAAGCTATTAAAGGTTTATAATTTAGGGCTGAATACTCACAGTCTGTTATTCTTTGTTAAACCTGGCCTCCTGCCTCTGTACCAGACCTCTTATTCCTGATGGCTTCTTCCTTTGTCACTCCAGTAATTTTCAAGACCATTTATGATTACCATTTTTACTCTCTCCACAGTCCCAGGAGGAATGGAGAAGCCACTGGAGTGGATATAGTTTGCACCTATCACCCTGACCACATAGGTCATGACCTGGCCAGAGAGCAACTGTACTTGGAGCTGAGCAAGCTGACCTATGGTGTCACTCAGCTGGGCCCCTACACTTTGGATCAGGACAGCCTCTATGTTAATGGTGAGGAATGAGTATTGGCCATTTTTCTTTTGATGCAACAAAACACCTCAGCAACACAATTTAAGGAGAGAAGCTTAACTTTGTCTCAGAGTCTGAGGAAAGATACAGTGTTTTATGCCACAGAGGGCATGGGCAGAGACAGGAATGCTGGCCTTCATTTACTTTCTCCTTTTTATTCACTTCATGGCCTAAAGCTGTGGAGTGCTACTACCCATATTCGGTGAGCATCTTCCCTACTCAGTTAAACTCATCTGGAAATGCTTTCACAGACATGTCCAGGTGTATCTCATATGTTACTCCAAATCCCATCAAACTGACAGCCAAGATTAAGCCTTTACAGGCTGCTCACCTTTAATGCTGCTCAGGAAGCCACACATACTCCTTTTCTTTTTTCTACTTGACCCTTCTTCTTTTATTCCTCTAGCTATGCAGCTTATATCCACCAAATCTTAGTCACTACCTCCAGCAGTGAATAAGATGAGGTTTCAGGTGTCTGTTAAGGTTGAAATTTTGTACCATAATCAACCCAGACATTATAAATGGAGGAGCTCATGAGCCTACTTGTCTCTATAGCTCACCCTCACCCAATGTCCAGCCTTGAGTGAGCAGAGATATGCTTCCTGCAGTTGACCCAGATATAGACACTTCCTCTCTGAAAAAAAATATAGAAAAATAGAGTTCCCAACAAACTGTTTAGGATACTTTCTCCCTAGCTTTTACACTAGGAGCTCCTACTTCAGCATAAAAGTTCATGTTTGAATGTGGGTCTCTTCTTTCTATCTGGGTGTGCTCTGTGGCTAAAGGTATGCTGCAAACACAGTCTGAAGTAAAATTGGAAATAACATCTTTATAAAGACAGACTTTGAAACTAGTAATTTAAGATGTTCTGCAACAGATAGACCTGTTCATGCCAAAAATTGTCTTTTTGTTGACAATCTTTCTCTTTCCTCATCACCTTTCCATGTCTCTACAGGTTATACGCATCCAGGCTCAGGTACAATCCTTAACAGTGAGTATTGCAGACCTCTACATAGCCCTGGTTGCCTCCCTTCTCAAATATGGAAGTCTGGATGAGTAAACACACCTTAAATATGTGTCACATAGGGATTAGGTTTCAAGAAGCCCAATAAAATTACCATTTCATTTCTCACCTTAGGTTTTTTGTTGTTATTTTTGTTTTATCTCAGCACCTGTGACTACTACATCCATCCAAGCTTCCTCTCTGGCTCCATCCCCTACAACCAATTTCACAGGTAGGGAGGGATACATGTTCTTAATTAGTACCAGTAAGGTAAGCAAACCATTCTTCTCTCAATCCCCATCTACCTTTTCAGTTATAACATTATTTTACATTATTCAGTCTGGTTACTTGAGATCCAAATTATGATCCCAGTCAGTACCACAAACAAGTTCCTAAGCATTGGTCTACACACTTCCTAGATACCAGTCAAGTCTCTTTGACATCCAACTTACTTTTTTTGTTGTTACTGTGATAAAACATTCTGATCCAATCAACTCAAGGAAGGAAGGAATAAAGGAAGGACAGATTTATTTTTATCTCTTTAAGGTACAATCCATCATAGAGTTAAAGCAGCAAGAGAATGAAGGGGTTGTTCACATCATATTCACAATTGGAATACAAGATCATGAATACATGTTAGTGCTCCAATACCCTTTTTCCATTTTATGCATTACAGGGTACCCCACCAGGAAAAGTCCTGTTCATAGTTAAAATATATTTTCTCACATCAATTTATATAATCAAGATGATCTCCCACAGGTATGCTAAGTCCATCTCCCCAGTGACGCTTTTAATTTATCATCAACAGTAACTGTCACAATCACTCATCCTGAAGATATAATTGTCTTCCAAATATAACAATTCTTCTCATAATTACAAGGGCAGAGGTAGGATACTGACTTTCACCCCATATCCAACTGTCACCAAATCTCATCTCTTGTTCCTTTGGGAGCACTCTTGAATCTTTTCTTTCTCTGTATCTATATCATTTAGACTCTATTGAGGCCAGCATATTTTTCCTAGAAAAACTGTAGCAGCATCTATTATGACTTCCTAGCATCTTCTACATAGTAGCTATAGCATTTTTATTTTGTGTTTATGTCTATTGAATGCCTTTCTTTTTTATTTAATTTTTTTCCATTTTACACACCAACCCCAGTGTCCCCTTCCTCTTCTCCCCCCAATCCACCCCAAAATCAGCCACATATACTTCTCATAGGGGCCAAGGCTTCCCTTGGGGAGTCAACAAAATCTGGCATACCAAATTGAAGTATGACCAACCCCTCTCCCACCCTAAATCAAGCCTGAGCAAGGCATCCCATCACAGAATCAAGAAGCCAGTTCATGCATCCAGGGTATAGAATTCCTTGCCTATAAATAACATTTGAGTGACTTCATTTGTTCTTTGAGTCACATCCAAAGCTTTGTGTTATTTAACCACTGCTTCTCTGGAATAAGCTCAAAGGATCTTGCAAATCTCACACCTGTACTCCCCTCTGGCCATTGTGAAGTAATATTAAGTTCCAGTAATTCACCATGCTCTCTTATCCTGCATGCCTTTACTCAGGCTATCTGGAGTAGTCTCCCTACTGATTAGATTCTAGAAACTCATAGCTATACTGTTTGTCACAACTGAAATAATGCTCTCTCCAAACAGCTTTTTAAAGTCATTGGTTGTGTCACTCATGATTTTCCTAGTGCCCTTTTACTAGCTTCTCTCGAAGTATAATAGTGGAAACTTCCCTGGCTTCTACATTAGGTGGCACTTCCCTATTCATCTTTGGACCTAAAGAGTTTATCACAGAAGATTTCACACACTAATCATTCCTAGATGCATGAAGAAAAGTTCCAATTCTAATGTTTTAATAGGTCCAGAATATCCCTTGCTTCAAACCCTATTAGACCAACAATGTCACATAGTATTTTTAGCACCCTTGGTCATTACCAGTTCTAAATCTGGACATCTCTATTTTCCTCACTGCTGCAGGCAATGATACCATTATAGTACCCATCACACTCAACTTCACCATCACCAACTTGCACTATACAGAGGAGATGGGACATCCAGGTTCTTTGAAGTTTAACTCCACTAAGTGGATCTTACATTATTGGGTAAGTCCTTCCAAAAACTGCACCAACTCTAACCCTATGTTACAATTCCCTGGCAAGGCCCTCTCTATAGTTTTCCTAATGCTTTTTTTTTTTTCATCAGTTTGACACCTTACTCAATAAGACCAGCATTGCCCCACAGTACTCTGGATGTAGATTGGCTTCACTCAGGTGAGACTGCAGAGGGAGTAAACTGTTGTAAAACAGCAGATATCATGCACTTATAAAATTTCTTTCTAGCATAACACTTTCTTCCTGCCCAGATAGAGTGTAGATTGAGCAATTAGTAACTTACTAATAGGAATTGTTTAATGTTGAAAATTCAAGTGATAGTCTATTTAAAACAGGGGTTTTCTTAGAAGAACTGGGTATTCTGTTTACAGTATAAGTAAAATATTTTATGAAGGGTTAGGGAGATAGATCATTTTGTAGAATGCTTCCCATAGAAACATGAAAAAGTGAACCTAACTCCCAGAGTCCACATAAAAAAGCTAGTTGTGGTGGACAACATTTGTAATCACAGCACTGGCAAATAAGAGAAACCCTGATTGAACAATATGAGAGACCCAGAAGTGACAGGCAGATGACGAAGCTCACTAATCAGTCAGCCTAGCCTAACTGGAAAGCCTCGGGTTCCAATAAATGACCCTATCTTAGGACAATAAGAAAGAATATTAAAAATAATGCAGAATGCAGGGCTGACAAGATGACTTACTAGGTAAAAGCATTTTCAATGCAAACTTGATGACGAATTTGATTCCCAGAACCAATATAAAATTCAGATTTGGTAGCATGCATTAGTAATCCTAATACTCCTATAATGAGGTGAGAATCAGACAGAGAGGAATGCCCCAGCCAGGTCCTGGAATATGCAGTACAGCAGAAACAAGAGAGAGCCTGATTCAACAATGTGAGAAAGCTGACTCCTGCAAGCTGTCCACACACTCAACATTTCTTGCTTGAGCCTAATCATACACATTGTGTGTTTGTGCAACTGTCACATGTGCACATGTGTGTGCAAATACATGAGCACACATGCGCAAGCATGCACACACACACACACACACACACACACACACACACACACACAAAAATGATTTATGATAACAGTATCCAGAGACTCAGAGGAGACAATGAGGACCCACTTTTAAACTTTGTAACTGTCCCATTCATGATCTTCAGCCTTCTCCCTTCTACCCCTTTCTTTCAATGCTCCAGAGGCTCATGAACTGACCTCACTGTTCCAAACTCTCATGTCTTTCTTCCAGGTCTGACAACCATAGAGCAGCCACAGGGGTGGACATCATCTGCACTTTTCACTCTGATCCCATGAGTCCAGTGTTAGACCAAGATCAGTTATTTTGGGAGTTGAGCCATGAGACCCATGGCATCACCCGTCTGGGCCCCTACACCCTGGACCAGAACAGTCTCTACATTAATGGTGAATTCCAACATTTAAGCCATGATCTCTCTCCCACTTAGAATCTTATGTTTTGCTAAAGTACTGATCAATTCATACTTCTATCTAAAATGAATATTGTCCATTTTTCCTTCCTTTTGTGTGTTGATTCTCTCTTTATTGTGATGGTTCAAAACCACCCTGGGGAACTGGACAGAATGCCTGCTTTGAATGAATAGGGATGTTGGTCCCATTAGCATTCCAGTTTTATATCTCAGAACCACTTGTCAGTTGTTTGGCTAAGAGCAAGTATAAAACTGTAGGTATCTGGTTGATGGACCTGAAATAGCAGCCACACCCCTTTGGGTGTGGCTTCAGGATGGCAGGAGCAGAAAGAGGGGTGCTTGAGGCATGGCTTTCCTTTAATTCCTGTTGGGTCAGCAGATCCAGTAGGAAGAGCAGGGGAATTCTCTGGTGGTTCTTTGGGTTTTTTTCTATATAATTGCCTCCAATAAGCACCCAGTTATTATTTAGCTTGGATCTAGTGATATAATTACACCCTTGCCTCCATAAAGCATTCACAGAGACAATAACTAGCTCTAGCCACCTTCAGTCTCATTGCCTAGTTAGCTGTATCCTCATGAACATTTGTTTCCTGCCTTTGTCTCTGCTTTTGCCCCAAAGACTACATGTTCTCCTTTTCCCTTGATCCTGGATATTCATCCATAAGTCCCTCACATTTTCTTTCTGTTCAGGTGACCATTTTGGAGGTGCAGCCCCAACTACCACCAGTAAGTATTTCTGTCTGTCATTGCCTAGGTTCTGCATCCACTTTCAGGGACCCCAGAAATAGTATTTTTTCCCAAAGAGTTTGTTCAGTCTTTGGTTGGATTTTATAGTCATCTCCTACTAGATTTCACTTCCCTAGCCAAAGAATTTAACCCATAGATGCTACTGGAGAACCTTGTAAACATACACAATACATGTTACTTGGAAGAATGAAGAAAAGATGGTCTTAATAACTTAAGAGTTATAGAATATCCCCTGTTTCAGACACTGTTAGTCTCTCAGTGTTTTTGTGGTTAGGTCTGGGAAGAGCTTTTGCTCACTGCTTTATTCCAGGTTGGGAGCTTGCTTCTCTCTTTAACAGCTACTCAGTGTTCTATGATGGTACCCATCACTCTCAACTTCACCACCACCAACATCTCCCCACCACCTCAATGAAAGACACAATACCCTCCTCCCCTGGCTCCTTAGGAGAGGAAGCCGTCTCCTACCACATTGGTCCTTTCATGGGTTCCATTTTAAGTCTCCTACAATCCTGTCCTTAAGAAATAAACTGAGGCACAATAACACTTTCTTTTAAATAATTTATTTCATCAAGTCATAATTTATGAAATGAGAAGACCCAAATCAAAGTTGGTTCAGATCTTCCAAAGAAAGACCATGGGGGTGTAATTACAGACAAATTCTGAACAAAACTAGGAAAGTACTTAGTTATATTCAAGTATGTATTATAGAGTTCTTATTTGAATGGCTCTAAATCTTGTTGAATAGGTTACTGGTAACTTTTATTTTGACTGAGATGCTTTCTTTTCTTCTTTTTTTCTTTTCCATCTTTTTATCTTTTTATTTCTCTCGTCTTATCTCTCAGACTTTCTGTACCTCTTTTACACTGGTGTTGATACTAAGATGAAGGGAGAAAAGAAGACGGAGGACAAGAGATTGGGGGCAAGGAGACATGGAGGGTGCTTGGAAGAGGTTAACAGAGGGAACAGGAAAAGGGAAAAAGGGAGGATGTGGGACAGAGGGGAGAGAAAAGGGGAGATGGCAAGTGGAACAGAAGTAGCCAGAAAGGAAGTGTAGGAAAGAAATAAATGAGAGAGAAAAGGACAAATAGGACAGAAGAGGGAATCTAGAAAAAAGGAGGAGGAATGGGCAGAGAAAAAGGGATGAGTGTAACAAGAAGAGACAAAGAAGAGAGGTAAAGGAAGAGAGAAAATGTAGGTGGCTAAGAGGGGAAGGAGAGAATAGGAAAGGAGAAAGGGAAGGGAGAAGCATGGGGGGAAGAGATGGAGCAGAGGGAGAGTAAAAGGACAAACAGACATTAGGTAGCATCAATCCTGCTTGAGTATGTAATATTATCCTTTCCCCTCACAAAGCAAATGTCCTGTGGTTATACTGAACTTACTCATGTGGAAGGTGGGAGGGTAGCAATGGTCTATCAGGAGTCCTCACATCAAGGGTACCCTTAGCTGATACCTGCAGTTGCCTCCATTAACAAATCACCCTTAAATTAACCCAGAGTCATAAAATGAGCCCTTGAAAGACTCACTATAATGTCTTCATCCTCATCTACCTGCCATATCAGCTTTTAGCTTTATCTCTTTCTACCTGCACAGCTGGGGAAGTTAATGAAGAGATGTTCACAGTGAACTTCACCATCAACAACCTGCGTTACTCAGCTGACATGGGCCAAGTTGGCTCCCCCAAGTTCAATATCACAGATACACTCATGCAGCACCTGGTAAGCTGCCTGCTTCCCCTCAGGCACTTCTATTTCCTCTCCTAAGTGGGATGCCTGTCTCTAACCAACTCTGGCTCACTTCTTTCTCTACAGCTCCGCCCTTTGTTTCAGAGAAGCAGCCTTGGCCCCCTATACACAGGCTGTAGAGTAGCCACTCTAAGGTGAGACACATTTTCCACTTATAGCTCCCCTCTCCTCCTCAACAACCCATTATCCAATTTGAAAAGGCTTAGAGTTGTGGTGATAGGGAGACCTCAGACCTAGTTATATTTTTGTTTTGTCTTTTAATTTTTTTAGGATAATTTAATATTTCATAGCAACAGGGTACTTGTCAATAATCCCTCAGTACTGGGGTGGTGGCATGGCTTAGAATCCACCAGTTAATGGACTTGGGGATGGCCTGGCTGTAGATCACCTACCAAGAATGCACAAGATCCTAGTTTTGATGCCAGAATCACAAAAATATTAAATTATTGTAAAACAAAAACAAAACATAAGACTGGGTATAATAACACACATCTTTAATCCCAGAATTTTGGAGGCAGAGACAGACAGGCAGATTTCTTTGAGTTCAAGGCCAGCCTGGACTTTGTAGTGAGCTCCAGAATGGCCTATGATGCACAGTGAAACACTGTTTCAAAAACAAAAATAACAAACAAACAAAAAGCAAACCAAAACTTAAAATGGACTGGCTGGCTGACTAGCGAGCTCCTGTCTGAGTGCTTAGATTTCTACTGGGTTGCCTCATCAAGCCTTGATTTGAGGGTTGTGTTTACTGTTATTGCATTTTTGTTATGCTGTATTTGGTGGATATCCTTGGGAGGATTTTTTTTTCTGAAGGAAAATAGAGGGGTGATGAATCTGAATGAGAAGGGAGGGGGAACTAAAAGTTGTGAAGGGAGTGGTCAGGATGTATTGTATGATAGAAAAATAAATAAAAACAAGAAGAAAAAACTCAGGTTATCTTGCTTTAAGAGCAAGCATTATTACCCACCAAGTCATTTCTTCTTCCCTTATTTCTTTTTAATTGTAGATATATAACTATATTTTTCACAAAAATTTACCATCTATATTAGTCAGCTTCAGATTACATTAATGAACCATCTAATAAAATTAACTTAAGAAAGAAAAGAGTATTTGGTTTATGTTCTGGACGGTTTGATCAAGAAATGGGACAGGACTACATCATTAGGCCTCTAGCATGTGGTAAAAGAAGGAAAATCACATTAAAGCTAGGAAACAAAACTGAATGAGTGTTGGAGTCCAGTGCTAAACATTAAGGGCATCCTCCAATGCCCTAAGGATGAACTATGAGGTCTTACCTTCTAATGACTCACAATACCTCCTTATCACAGGAGCCTGAAACAAAGCTTTTAACACATAGACCTTTGAGGAACAACTGTTCATCCATATTGAGTCTTTTTAAGGATTTCAAAGTGAACAGTAAAGTGCTACTAAATATCTTTACATTGTTGTATGATCATCACTACTATCAATCTCTGAAACTTTATCTTCCCAAACTGAAACTCTGTTCCAAGTAAACATGACTATTCACCCACACATGCAGACCCCTTCTACCTACCATTCTTCTTTTCATCATAAAATATTCATCTTAGGTGGATGGTTCATTAAATTTAGCACAGTGTCCTCAAAGTTTATCTGTGTTGTGATATGTAAGAATTCCATTTTTTTCTAGTATCAAGTAATGTTATGTGCACTTTCCCACCAGCCTGTCCCACGGCCATGTCAGTCCCAAAATAACACACAGAGACACTGTATTAGTTATGAAACTGTTGGCCACTGGCTATGTTTTTTATTGGCTAGTTCTGTCTTAAATATTAACTCATTTCTATCAGTCTAAGTATTTTCACATGGTCTTATCTTATCAGAGAAAGGGTCCAGACCTCTTACTCCTCTTGGTCCTACATTTTGACTCCCCTCTACTACATCTCCCAGAATCCTCCTTGTCTTCTAGTCCTGCCTATTTTGTCTTCCTATTTGCCAACAGTGCTTTATTCATTAACCAATAAGAGAAGCATATTTACAGAATGACATCTCCCATCAAAGTAATGTTTCACCTGTATGTAAATGTCATGTTTTGTTTATCTGTTGAATATGACCTTGAGTTTTGCATGAGGACAGGCAAATGTGCCAGGTTCAGGACTTTTAATATGACAGGAAAAAACAAAATTGTCTAATCCCTGCCTTTATGGGTGCTGTATTCTGAAAGAAACTGGGACAGATAACACACGATTCCCTAGGGGGTGGCCAGTGCTATAATGGGAGAAGGATGAGATTCTGCGAGGTTTAGAAAAGCCTGCTGGCTTGGTCCTAAAACACTGAAGGAGAAATAGAAATAAAAAAGATGAGAAAGAAGTAGATGGGAAAAAGGAGAAGAAATAAGGGAAAAGAGGAAAGAGGAGAGAGGGATAATGTATGATAGTATTAGCAGGGATATTTGAATGAACATCTACTCACTCCAAAGAAGGAAATGATGACACATCAAAGTCACTGTATCACCAAAGTACAACTCAGTGAACCAACGAGATTACTGGGATATTTATAGGCTTGAGTTTGAGTGATTACTTATCGGAACACGGACAACTCTTGGGCAGTGACATTACTGCAAGCCCAGCCCAATATAGACAAAAACCTCATGAAAGATTTTGTGCTGGAGGTCTCGTTGCAACTTGAGAATGTCTGAGCAGGTTGGACAGTCTCCCCTCTTCAGCACTCCTATTGATTATATAACTTCAGGAAGGGAGGAGCCTTGTGAATCTGATACATTTCAGAAGTGTTCTTTCTGATACATCTGTAGTCTTTATTTTCTTGCTTTACTGAGCCTCCCTGTAAAACTTTGGGTCTATAATGAGCCTCTAACCAGAATAGAATGTTTCAATGTGGAAGAAACTGCTACAAAACAAGGAAAAGTAAGAAGAAGATGAAAAAGAGAATAAAGAAGACTGTGATGGAGAGGGAAAGAGGAAGAGCAGGATAAAAGAAGGAAAGGGACAAAGAAGGTGAAGGGACAGTGAAAGAAGAACAGGGAAGAAAAATGAATATGAGAAAGGGGATGAGAGGAAACATAGAAGAGGAAGAGGAGAAGGAAAGGAAGAGAAGGAAGAAAATAACAGAAGGGAGATGAGCAAGAAGGGGAGAGGTTAAGAGGGAGAAAAAGAGGTGAAACTAAAGTTGGGATAATTTTGTTGAAGAAAGAAACTTTTAGACAAAAGTAAGCACAATGTGAAGATCCTAAATTGAAAAAGTGAGAGAGCAAAGCAGCAAACAATATCAATAAAATCAGAGTGTAGACTATGAGCTGTGTAGAGTGACTACAGGGGGAGGGGCAGCAGGTGATCAGAATCTCCTCCATGTACACCTCTTTCTCCCCAACTCAGGTCAGTGAAGAATGGTGCCCAGACCCAGGTAGATGTCCTCTGTACATACCACCAGGTTCCCAATAGTCTGGGACTTCCTGCCAAGTCAATTTTCTATGATCTAAGTTGGCAAACCCATGGAATCACCCAACTGGGTCCTTACTCTCTGGATAAAGACAGCCTTTACATCAATGGTGAGCATTTTCTATCTGTACCTCCATACTCTCCTGCATGCCCCAAAAGTTACCAGTTACCAATTCTTTGGGGAGACATTAGGATTCAAATCTAGTCTCCTAACCCAAAGCCCCACCTATTCCCCAAAAGCCTACTCCTTAACAAATCCCAACTTGAGAGTTTTGAATCTAAGACAGGATCCCAGATGTCACTGCCAATGTGATGCCCTAGGCAATTACTTCACAAAAGAGTCAATCTTGGAGAAATAAAGAGAATACATTTGTCTCAAAGCCTGCATCCTTCTCACCCTTGATAGTAGACTAACTTCTCTTCTGGGCTGTTTTCTTACAGAGGGAGAAAAGCAGGCATGAGTGTCCCTAATGACCTAAGATTCTGACACTACATATCGGCCTAAAACCAAGAAAGGACAGATTCTAAGAGATACACCTTGTATGGCATTTTAAAATGCAACTTGTCAAAATAATTCCCTCTTTCCCTTGCCTTAACTCCCTCCCATCTTCCTCTCCCTCCTACTTCCCTTTCCTCCTACCCCTCCTCTTCCTGTCATTACCTACCTTTCCTTTTCCTCCCTTTTCATCTGTTCCCCTATCCTTCCACACCATGCCTAGAACTAGTTCCTAGGAACTCACACTCATGTATCACCATTGCCTCATGATGTAGCTTTATTTTTATTGCTGTGATCAAATACCTAACAAAATCAGCTTAACAGAAGAAAGGTTTAATTTATTTTCCAATGTAAGGAAATCACTCTCATCATGGTAAGGAAGGTGAGGCACCTGGTCACATAGCGCCAATGGTCAGGAAGAAGAAACAGCCAAGTGCAAGCCTTCGGGTTACTCTCTCCTACCTATTTAGACATGGCTCATGATAAGGAGATACCCACAGTTAAGGCACATCTTTCAACCACATCTCAAACTTAGAAACTCTCTCAGAGACATGCCCAGAAGTTTGTCTCCTAGCTGTTTCTAAGATCACTAAAATTGGGAAATCAACTGTAACTGTTATACACAAGTACGGAAGAGAGGGCCGATATTGGCACCCTCCCCATTGCTCTCATTTTAACAAAGGGGACACTGAGGCAAAGAGAACGGAAGGAACATGTCCCCACTTTGGTATTCTGCTTCACATCCATCCCTTCAATTCTGTCACAGAAAAAAAAACTTGGTTAGAATCCACCTTCAAAAATTTCACTCTTTAAGTGCATCACTTTGTTGTCCAGTCAACATTTGCCAAAATCTACTATAAATCAGATCATATCCCTGGGGCCGGGAACTAATAATTTTTAAATGTATCTTGTCCCAGTGTAAATTTCAGAACAATAAAAAATCGATTTGTTCATTACTGTATGCTTCGTAGAAATAAAGTGCAACTTTTTTCCCTAGGTTACAATGAACCTGGTCCGGATGTACCTCCTACAAGTATGTGTCTGTATCATTAAGAATTTTGGCTTATGTATGTCTTCTCATTCAAAAAGGCATGCCTCAGAACAAACCAGGCTCCCAAGAGAGGCTAAGGTCTTAGTAGATGAATAATGTTGAGTCCTTGGCCCTCTTTTTTTGACCTGCATCCCTAGCATTGGACTGAACTTTTCATGTTTTTTATTTTTATATTCATTCATCCATCCTTTACTTGTGTTTTCTGTTGTTTGTCCTTCATTTCTTCTATCCATTTGCCCATCCATCCATACATCTTCACATACATCTGTATACTTGCCCATATAAGCATTTATCCATGAACTATCTATTCATGAATCTTTCTGCCCACCTACCTATGCATTTGTCAATCCATTCTCCCCTATATCCACACATTTTCTTTTGTCCAAATGCCTATTTGACACTCATTTCCCTTTATTGCTGTCACTATGCATCTATATGCCTCTCTAGACACCCTGTGAACAACTTGGCCACCCATCCATCCATCTTCCTATTTTTCCATTTATCAATATACCTTCCTATCACACATTCATACCCTGTTTCTGCCCAGTTATCTACCTATGTCCATGCTCATTCATTTAATTGTACTTTCTTCCTTCTGTTTTGCTTCTACCTCCTAAAACTGCTTTCAACCTTTTTGAATTCTGCTTTGACCTATCATTTATATGTTTTTCTTTACAATCACCCCTTCTACTTTCTGCATTCAAATATATCTGTACTCTTTGATGAGCTTCTCCTCTTTTTATCACCCTCACTGTCTTACTAATTTTATCTACAGATATTTCTCATTCCTCTACTAACATGATTCTCTTTCCCTTACTCTTATGGGTAATTTTTCTGACATGAACCAATGCTATAAGGGTTTCCATATCAGGTCACTCTGTTCATGCCTAATGACTGCCTTTTCCACAGCTCCAGAGCCAGCCACCACCATCTTACCCTCCCCACCAGTTTCTCTACAGCCAGAGTCCAGTACAGGTATACGGGGGGATCCTTTTATTTTACTTGACAAGAATGCCTTGCCCCACACCTCTAACAGTTGCCACATGTCATTGAGAGCTACGAAACTTAAGATGTGAAGAGCCCAGTGCTAGGTTCATCATTACATACAAAAAATCCAAGCAGCAATTAAATTAGATGTCTGCCCTCACACAAACACCATGTTCATAAGGTAATCAGATGATTAAAATATAATGAGGGGAAATAAGAAGGAGATACAAGCGGCATAATAGAAAAGACGGCTTATGAAGAAAATTCCACCCATACTGATACTGCTGTTATGAATAGGAATGATCCAGACAAAAGGGTAATAAAGTGTTGATTGAAGGAAAATTACTTCAGCAATGACTCAGTAAATCAGAAACAGCATGTGCACACAGATAATTGACAGGACAGTGGTTTGCATGAAGAATACCACTCACTACAGAAAGGATAATTCATGAAGGAAGAAAGGCATAACAAACAGCTTAGAATGAACTTCAGTTCCAAATTAAGAAGCTTCTCCTTAAGATGGGTAGATGAAACAGTGGGTAAAGTGCTTGGCCCCAAACATGAAGATCAAAGTTCAAATTCCTAGCACCCATGTTAAGTGTTGGGTAGTCATGACAGACCACATAATAGAGAAAATGAAATGATCAGAGCAGTCTTCCAGTCATGTCACCACACTGAGTCAGGTTTTACCTTTCTGTTTTCCTCCAGCTATGTGGCACCACCTGGAAACCTTCACAATCAACTTCACTATCTCCAACCTTCAATACTCAGCAGATATGATCAGTGGCTCAGCCATGTTCAACTCCATTGAGAATGTCCTGCAACACCTGGTAAGACCCTCTGTCCTAAAAATACCATGTCAGAATTAACTTCATCTACATTCTCCAACTAACTGTTTACTCTCTTTTTTTTTTTCCTTTTTCATCCACAGCTTGGAGCCTTGTTTCAGAATAGCTCCCTTAACTCAAGTTGCAGACTGGTCTCCCTCAGGTGATTCTACTTCCATCTAATTACCCAAGAATTACCATCCCTTCTTTTGATAAT
This sequence comes from Phodopus roborovskii, assembly GCF_943737965.1. Classification (NCBI taxonomy): domain Eukaryota; kingdom Metazoa; phylum Chordata; class Mammalia; order Rodentia; family Cricetidae; genus Phodopus; species Phodopus roborovskii. The sequence goes on from NW_026125281.1 coordinate 33,285,383, forward strand.
CTTCACTTTTCTCCTTTCTTGAGGCTTCCATCTACATTAGGACCACCCCTTGAATCTCTATACCTTTCTCTCTAAGACCTGAGAAGAATGGAACATTCACAGGTGTGGTGACCACCTGCACATATCAGAATGACACTGCACATCCTGGAATGGACACATGGGGTCTGTACTCAGAACTGAGCCTTCTGAGCCATGGAGTCACCCAACTGGGAAACTACACACTGGAGAATCATAGCCTCTATGTAAATGGTGAGCATGGTCTGTTGTATGTTGTATGATCTCCTCAGGCATCCATTATTTACTCTGTACTGTCAAATGTTCCTAGTGGTCTTTGTGTAGACTAGCTGTTTCTATGGCCTTCATTTCTGTCCAAATAATTAAATAAGCACACACAAAAAGCATAGAAAGGTAAGGTATATAATCACATCACAGACAACATCAAGAAGGAAAACGATATAAATGTTAGTCTTTAGCTCTCTACCTTTTATCCATCCAGGTATCTAGGCCCTGGAACAGTGCTGTCTAGAGTTAAGGAATGCCATCCCTCCTGGGTTGACCCAATCTATGAACTCCTTTAACATCATGCTTAGAGTTTTTCTCCTTGGTGATACTAAATTGTCATACTGACTATTTGTAGTAATATTTACACCCCATGCAGTGTGAAAGAACATCATACTTCCATTTTAACAAAGAAAGAAATTAAGGCACTGGAAATGAAATGGGCCAAGATACACTTTTAAGAAATGAAGTTTGTAGCTGAAAAGAGTCTTGGTGTCCTGAGTTTATATTTCATCCTTTGACCATTGAAGACCTATGCATTGTTTCTCTCTCAAAATAAATGCAAAATTTATATGCCTAATTTGTTGCCAAGTCAGCATTTATTAAGAATCTATTGAAAACAGGAATTTGTTTCTGGCACCAGAGATGAATAAGTTTCATGTTCACCTCATCTGAATGTAATCTATAGTGAGGCAGAGCCAAGCTACAATATTATTCAGCACAGTATTCTTCAACTTTAAGTGGAATAAGACACATAACAAATGGGTTATTATATTTTATATACAGGAATATAGGTATAATGGCATTGATGAGAGTATATCTTTGGATTTTGAGGTATGGACATAAATCATATGAGACACTCATTCTAGCAGCCTACAAGGGAGCTAGTAGAGAAGAGTTGGATTGGAATAACACATCAGGAAGGTTTCCCTTGTGATGATATTTACATAAGATCCTACAACATGAGTAGATATTTAATAAGTACTCACAAGGACAAGTATCCATTTCCCACATACATGAGAGTGTAATGTATGAGATCATTCTGCACCTTGCACCTATGCTTGACCTTTGTTTTCTAGGTTACAATGGACTTGGTTCAGACATACTTACTACAAGTAAGTATCAAATCATGCCAACTTGGTCTTGGTCAAGGCTTTCCTCCTCATTTACAAATGAAGCTTGCCCCAAACACAGTCCAGTCTCCTGTGTGTACCCACGGCCTTAGAAGCAGAAATATTATCCCCTAGCTTATGTTTTGCCCTTCATCCCTAGAGTTTAATTTCTGAATTCCCTTTACTCCTTAAGTTTAGAGGAAGAAATATAAATGAGAGATTGTTACTTATAAAAAGTGTCATGTCAAATAGTAATTATTTATTTCTAATTTTAATTTTGAGATTGTAATATACTTACAACATTTTTCCTTCCTCAAAAACCATTTATGGCCTTTTTTTTTATTATTCGCTGTTACTTGCATAGACATATATGTGTATGCATATATATTCTTAAATATAACCTGTTCAGTCTCTATAATGTTACTCGTAACTATGTTTTCAGGACTGAGTACTTGATATTGGATAACCAATTGCTGTGCTCTTCCCTAGGAAAGACTATTTTTCCAACTCTTACCATTCCTTAGTTGCGTGTAGTTCTTTGGATAGGGTTGAGAACTCTTGGGATTTTCCTCATTCACTTTGGCATATCTATTGTCATTGTTCTTGTTCATCTTATGTTTATTTAGTCATGTTGGTGAGACTTTATGAGTGTAGCTTCTGACATTATTGTAGTCTATAGTCTCATAGCAAACTCCCTAATCCTTTGGCTCTTACAAACTTTCCCCTGACACTTCTGTGATGATTTTAGTGCCTTGGGTGTAGGAGTTGTTTTATAGATGTATCCAGTGTCATTGGTACTTGGCTTCACCACTATGCATTTTGATTGGTTGGGAACTCTGTAATGGTCTCTGTGTGTTTCAAAAAGAAGTTTCCTTGATGAGGGCTATGGAATATACTTTAAAAAGTAATTCTTTAATTTACATCTATTATAATCTTAACTATCATAGTCTTAGTAGGGGCTTCTTCATTGTCAAATTATGAATTGTGATTGCTATAGTTGTTTCTCTCTCTCTCTCTCTCTCTCTCTCTCTCTCTCTCTCTCTCTCTCTCTTTGGTTCTTTTGCTCTTTTGGGAGACCTGCCACCCAGCTTCCAAATAAATACATTCACAGAGGTTTTTCTTACTTATGAATGTCCATCTGGCCATTATTTCTAGAAAGCTTTTCTGAACTTAAATTATCCCATCTATCTTTTGACTCTGTGATTTTTACATTTATCTATTTCTGTATATCCTTTCTTTCCTTCTTAATCTGTATCTGGCTATGTGGCTGGGTGGCTGGTGATTCTTTTCGCGCTCTTTCCTCCTTGATCCTATCCTTCTATATTTTTACTTATTCTCTCTGCCTGTCATCCCTGCCTATCCTTTCTCCTGCCTCACTATTGATCATTCAGCTCTTTCTTACATCATCAGGTGTTTTAGATATGCAAAGTAACACAGTTTCACAGAGTTAAACAAATGCAACATAAAAGAATGCAATACATCTTTGCATCACTAAACAAATATCCCATGGCATAAACAAATGTAGCACACCTTAAAATGATATTCTACAACAGATTGCTAATTAAGTTGTTTTGGCTAAAATATTACAATTTCATTCCATGACCCAATCACCTACCCTTTTCTGCAACCATTTTTTCCATCTTTATTAGTCCTATGGTGTCTTATTTATATCAGTCTGCTAATTTTCCTCATAATTTTTTATTTACTTTTCATTTTCATTCTTCCTCTTTTTCCTGCCATCCATTCTCTCAGTTATCAACCATACATGCACCCATAATAATGTCCTTTCCCTGTTCTTTCTTCATTTCTTAATCCACCCATCACTTTCTTATCTGACTTTAAATCGATGAACTGCTCACAGTTTTCATTGCCTTGAATAAATTTCATTCAGAGACTTAGTTGTCCCTTCACTTACACCGTCACTCTTGCTTATGGTCCACTTGTGAGGGGTTGGCCTGGTTTGAACCACTTCTATAAGAACTTTCTTGACTGTATGGGGGTCATCACTGCTGACAGCCTTTTCCACAGCTCCTGAGCCAAGCACCACCATCCTGCCGTTTACATTGACATCTATGCAGCCAGAATCCGCCACAGGTATTTGAGAAAGCCTTTTCCTACACTTTATAAGAAGCCCTATCCCACAATTCTACCTCCTGACTTTAGATGAGACCTGGCAAGCCATGTTGTATGGATGTATTGCCAGTATCATTATTACAACAGCAGAGATTAGACTATCATTTCAATCAGATGCCTGGCCTCATGCAGCTACCAGGCTTCTGAGATGAACATACCATGACAATACAATGAGAGATTCCTGTGAAGAGAGAGGCTCCTAACACAATATAACTGGGTGGGGGCATTCTGGAGAAAGCTCCAACGGAACTGAATCTCCCAGGATGGATAAAAAAATAATAGATAAACTGTCATGGTTTGTTGCTGTGAAAGAATATTCTAACAGTGTGGGCTCTGTGGCCATCAAGAGCAAGTGAATGGACAGTGGTGAATTTGGGATTTCTAAAGCATGAAACTCAATTCCCAGTGATAGCTCTCTATGTCCACCTCAGGACCCATAAGACCATAGCATTAGGCACAGAATTGATAAGTAACTGAATCTGGGAATTGTAAGAAACCACATTAAAGTAATCTTGAATATCAAGCCAAGAAACAAGAAACATGAAATTTCAAGGGGAGCCATAGTTGGTAAGAAGACTGGGGAGTATCCTAGTAAGTTGCCTACATAAATACTTTTCTTGTGTTTGTCATAGAAAAAAATCACTGGGACACACAGTGAATATTGTGGGGGTAATAATTTGGATATGAGAAGATAAGACCTGATCTGTTATGCCAAAAGAGATAGCATACATGAAGAACATTCAGAAAAGGAAATTGGGGTAACATGAAGATGAGATGTTTAGCTCAAACTTGGATGAGTGCAATATAATTTGATGCATATAGGAATCTAGTGTAGTATCAGGCAAACTCTCAGTTACAGGCTTCTGTCTTCCTGTCTTCTTACAGCTGTAGAGCATCACCTAAAGACTTTCACAATCAGTTTCACCATCTCTAATCTTCCATATTCAGAAGACATGAGCTATAGCTCAGTCATGTTCAACTCCACTGAGAGTGTTCTACAGAACTTGGTGAGACCCTTATCCTAAAACATCCTTTTAGGAGAAACAATGTGCATCGTACATTTAACACTTTTCTCTTTTCCCCATTTTCTTCCTCTATAGCTTATACCCTTGCTCCAGAATATCTCATTCAACCCAAGATGCAGACTGATCTCCATCAGGTGGGTTCACTTCCTTGCCATTTTCCAGGAATGGCAGTACCTATTTTGACCCTTCTGATGTTCCCTCCTTTTCTTGGTTCTCACATCCACATTAGGTTATCTCTAGAGTCCCAACCTCTTACTCTTTCACTCTTTTCAGGCCTGAAAAGAATCAAACCTCCAGTAATGTAAATGTCATTTGCTCCTACCAACATGACTCTACACATCCTGGACTGTACACAGAGGAGCTATATTTAGAATTGAGTAATCTGACCTACGGAGTTACTCAACTGGGCAACTATACATTGGACAAAGATAGTCTCTATGTGAATGGTAAGCATGGTCTGTGTTTTCCTGTAGAATATCTTCAGCAATTATTTATTTTCCTTGCTTTTTCAAAGCCAGTGATCTCTTTCCAGACCAGTTGCTTCCATGTGCTTAGCTTCTTCTTCCAAGAATTTGAGAAGTACCCATAAATAGCATTTCAGGAAAGTAGAATTAGCTAGTCACATGGTGTTCTGAGCCAATGAGAAGATGGACATAAATAATGGCCCTCATCTCTCTCTTCCTATTTCTTTTACAATTTAGAAACCTTGTCCATAGGCTGGAACTACCAAGAATTGGAGTGAAGCAATGCAGTTTATTTAAGCCAATTCCAAAGCCCCCTCACAGAATGCCCAGTGCTTTGTCTTCTTGAAAGTTGTGGGTCTTGTCAGTTTGCAATCAGTATTGACCACTGTGTACCATGATGTTTACCAAGCTATTCTCATTTTAACAATGAGAAAAATTAAAACACGTGTACAAAAATGAACCTACCTACTATCTGGATATGAATTCTAATGTTCAATGTTTTATTCTGGTCCTTTACCTTGGCTGTTACAAGGACTTGTGTAGGATTTTTCTCTCTAATAGTTTACACAGCTTAACTTGATCATTATATTGTTCACTCAGTATTTTATAAATATCCATTGTATTTCAGACATTATATTTAACACTAAGAAAAATAAGTTACATGTGCACTTTGTCCCAGTGTAAACAGTAGTGGAGCATGGAGTGTTTAGTTCAATTCTACACACAAGTAAAAATGCAGTACCACACATGATAACTTCCCAAATAAACATATGTGTCTGTCTGTGTGTGTGTGTGTGTGTGTGTGTGTGTGTGTGTGTGTGTGCGAGAGAGAGAGAAAGAGAGAGAGAGAGAGAGAGAGAGAGAGAGAGAGAAGAAAGGATGATGGTGTAAGTGGATGCATATAAATATGTTGAGTGATATATGAAAATAAGACACACTTTGGGAAAACACATTTGAGATAAAGTAGAAAAGGTTTTCAGTTGAAACACCAAGACATTCTTCACAATGCCAAATAAATCAGACCATAGGACATCAGTAGATGCACAGTTAGTATATAAAGTGATATATATCTACATCATGGTGCTAAGGACTATGTAACGCCTTCTTCTTGTGTGTGTGTGTGTGTGTGTGTGTGTGTGTGTGTGTGTGTGTGTGTGTGTGTTTCTTATTTTTCTAGGTTACAGTGGAACTGGCACAGAAGAACCAATCACAAGTAAGTGCCAATTTAGCTTGACCTATGTCTTGATCCATGCTTTTCTTCTCACTTCTAAAGGAAGCTTGTCCTAAACATAACCCAGTCTCCGAGAAGAGGCCAAAGGCTCAGTGGAAAGAAGATTGCAAAGTTTATAGACACTTGATAGTCCTTGGGTTGGATATCTGAATTTTCCTCAATCTTCTGAGCCAGAAGATGTGTGGTAATATTTACCAAATTATGCAGAAACTGAAGTTTGTGTTACCTAAATCAAATGCTATTGAGGATGCAGTAGGGGCTTCATTGTTACCTAGCAAATTCTGATGTCTAACTAAAGTGTTTGGGTAAAATAGTCCACTTGTGCATTATTCCACTCATCTATATTTCCAGCTGTCCATTCTTTCATTTGCTAGTTATTGTTCCTCCATAGCCATATTTTCTGCCATCTATCCATCTATGCACCCACCCACCTGTCCATTTATTTATCATCCATCCATCCTGCTTTTCATTCTACTGTATTGCTTCATTTATTCTGTCATTGCTTCTCTATTCATCCTTCTAACCCTTCATCTGTTCACTATTTATTCATCAACTCCTACTTCTCTCCACTTGCTAGCTTGTCCTTTATTTCTTTGATATGTTTCCTTTAAATACACACACACACACACACACACACACAAACACACACACCCCTACCCTGTTATCCATCCATTATCCTATATACCTTTCCACTCATATATCCACCCACAATACAACAACCCACCCATATATTCAGTACCTATTCATTTGTCAATCCACTCAACTACTTCATTCTCTCATCTGTTGGTCTGATTAGCATTCACTCCTTTTCACTTAATTTGTTTGTGCATCTACCTAGCCATATGCACACATATCTATCCATTCATTAACTATTCATTAATTTATCTACCCACCATAAAAGTCAGTCATCAATCCATCCATTCCCCCATTTACCTTCCTGACCACTTGCCAGTATGTCTATCCATCACCTATGCACTTACCTATTCATTCATATACTTACCCCAACACAAATTTATTAATGTATTTCCCCACTATTCATTATGTTCATTTACTTATATGTTATTTGTTCCTTCTTTCCTTCCTTCTGCTTCTACATATGCTTATTCATCTTTCTACTTATCTACATATAATTCCATTACTGTCTTTCAATTATTTTGTCCTACATTCTCAGCCATTCTCCAGCCAACCACTCAGTATCTGAGTTAATTTTATTCACAGGCTTTTTTAACATTAATACACATTCACTCCTTTGACCTTTCTGTGTATTTTCCACCTACTTTCAAGAATGTACCTCAGTGTTTATGGTACCCACATTTAGTCACACTTGGACTACTGCCACTTCTCTAATTACATATGGACTTACCCATCCCTCATGACATCCCTTCCCACAGATCCTGAATCAGCCACTACGATTACTACCATGCTGCCTTCTCCATCAACACTCGTGCAAACAGAATCCACCACAGGTATCAGAGGACATGTTTCTATTTTCAGAAGATCTCCTGTTCAACAGTCCCAATTTCTATATGAGATCTAGACACAAGGATATAAAGAACCTAGTGTCATAGCTTTCATTACAGACATGAAGTTTTTAGAAGCAATTCAATCAGCTTCCAAGCCTCAGACAACCACCAGGATTATAAGATAAACAGACCGATGCAGTGTAGTGCCTAATTTGTTGTGGACTTGCAGTAAAGGGCTTCCTAGAGACAGTCCAACCTGATCTGAATCTCTCAGGCTGAGTAGGAGTGGTCCAGATAAAAAGGACATAAGTATTGCTGGAAATTATATTAACAATGAGGGCTCCTAAACAAAAAAGACATAGTATATTAGGATAAGTTAGAGGAATTTGGCTTCTATGGAGAATAAAGTTCATATCCCAATATAGCCTTTGAATTTCTCATTCAGAGCCCATAAAGACAGGATGGTAGTTATGGACTAATGAGTAACCAAAGCTAAGAGATCATGAGAAACCAGATTAGAAATGACAAATCAAAACACTCAAATGGAACACTGAAACTGCATAGATATATGAGTTGTAAAAATTACAGGGCAGTATCAATAAGACTTTCTTTTCATAACACTCCTTTTAAGTTCAGTGTAGAAAAAGTTCTCTAGACAGTATATCCCATGAGTCTGGTAGGGTGATAGTGTGGATAAGAGAAAATACGGTTATTGTGGGAAAGTATATACAAAGTGTGTTAGGAACATTCAGAAAGGTAAATTGGTGTGGTGTGGAGATGTGATATTAAGTTTATATTCAGAATGGGTACATTGGTAGGTGCTAAGACACAGGAGATATGACTTGAAGAGATTAGGATTCCAGTCTTGTCCAAGGTAAATTCTTAACTATACATGTCCTCATCTCTTTTAGCTTTGGGGCACCACTTGAAGATTATTACAGTCAGCTTTACCATTTCCAACCTTCCATATTCAGCAAATATGAACAATGGCTCAGCTGTGTTCAACTCCACTGAGACACTCATAAAGAACCTGGTGAGATCCTCATTCCAGTAGCTTCTGTATGGATAAATCATATCTACCAACTCTATCCAAATTTTATTTTCATTGCTTTCAATGTTTTTCTCCCCAGATGGAACCCTTGCTCCATAATGCTTCTTTCAACTCAAGCTGCAGACTGGATTCCCTCAGGTGTCCATTTGCCTAAAATATATTATTCTGCTTGCTTCTTCCTCCTGATTCCTATCTACATTACTACATTTCTAAAATCTCTAAAATCCTCTTGATCTAGGCCTGATAAGAATGGAACTGCCACTGGTGTAGAGGCCATCTGCACTTACTTACATGACCCAGCAAATCCTGGGTTGGACACCCAGGAACTGTACTCAGACCTAAGCAAACTGACTCATGGAATAACCCAACTGGGCAACTATACACTGGACAAAGAAAGTCTACATGTGAATTGTAAGCATGACCTGTGCTTGCTGTGGAATGTACCCAACCACCCCCTTTTTTTCTTACACTAAAAATAGTATTGATAGTATTTTATTTCCAGAATTCATGAACCACAGTGAAATAGCCTGGCAAGGAAGTATGGTTGCACATTCAAAATCAGCAAGCAGAGGGATTTGAGTGACTTTGTTGAGCTTCCTTTCTACTTCTTGTATCTACTTTCAAGAATGTACCTCAGTGTTTATGGTACCCACATTTATTCACACTTGGTTTTTCCATACAAACTAACCAGATATAAAAAAAAATATAGACTTCTTTGTGTGTATGCCAAAAAGTGGTAACATTGGTTCTTATAATAGATCTATCTCCAGGAGTTTAGGAACAAGCACACTTATTTCTATAGTGGTAACACCCCCACTAGAAGGGAATAATTGTTCTTGTTTTCTCACAACCATGCCAGCCTTTGTTGTCATTTTGTTTGTTTGTTTGTTTGTTTGTTTTATTCTGATCTTAGCCATTCTGATAGGGGTAAAATGAAATCTTAAAGAAGTTTTAATATTTTTTATTGATACCTAGGGATGTTGAACAGTTTTTCAAAAAATTGTATTTCATTTTGTGAGAATTATTAGAGACATGGAACAATTTATAATTGGCTTGTTTTCTTGGTGGTCAATTTTTTATTCTTAACTAATCCTCTGTCAGATATTTAGCTGAGAATTTTGCCATTCTACAGAAAGCCACTTTGCTAATACAATGTTTTCTCTTTTCTGTATAGAAGCTTTTTAGATTAATGGGGACCTGTTTGTTAATTGTTAGTCTTAAAGACTATGCTATCCAGTTTCACTACCAAAACTCCTCTCCCATACAAATAAATTCAAATGTATTTCAATTATGATAGGGTACCAGGACTTCTGTAAGGTTTTTGTTTGTTTGTTTATTTGTTTGTTTTTGTTTTGTTTTGTTTTAAGTATTCGGACTTGAGTTTGGGTGTTCAGTAGCCTAATTATCACATCTTTTCAGCTGTTCATTCTTCCATTTTTCTAGTTATTCTTGCACTCATACCACATTCCCGTCAATTCTTCTATCCATCCAACCACTGAACCACTGATACATTGACACATTCATCTATCCATCCATTCACCCATGCACACATACATACATACATACATACATACATACATACATACATACATAAATCCCTAAATCCATTCAATTCTCCTACCTATTCTTTTGTATTTACTTTGCTCCTTCTCTCTCTCCTTTGTTCACGATCAGGTTAATTCATGCATCCACATTCACTGATAAATCCAAACTAGTGTCTATTTTACAGATCATACATTATTATTTCTTATTTTTTCTTTATCCATTCATAGATCCACCTAATCTTTAATCTACCTATATATTCACAACCTGTATGATAAGTCATTCTTATGTGAAGTACTACCTATGTATTTTCAGTCCATTCAACTATACTTCTATTTCTTCTGTTGACTTAGCTGTTTAGCATTCACTTTCTATCTCTCCTTCTGTGAATTTACAAACTAATGCATCCATGTATCCATGCATGCAGTACTTATCTACTCAATCATGTACCTTCCCATCTATTCTATAATCATCTACATATCTAGATACCTATGCCATAATCTGCCTATTGATCAATAAATGCAAACACAGAGACACACACATACACAAAAACATAGGCACACACACACTTGTTTATGCAACATCAAGTTAATTTCCTTAGTTGTCGATTCTCTCCTTTCCTAAATCTCTCCAAGTTGTCTTTCATTGAATCTTCTTGAGTTCTCTTTATTTATTTATAAAGATTTATACATTTATTAAGTACACAGTGTTCTGTCTGAATGTATGTGAGCACTACAGAAGAGGGCACCAGAACACATTATAGATGAGTGTGAGCAACTAGTGGTTAGTGGGAATTAAAGACTAGACCTGTGAAAGAGCAGCCAGTGCTAGTAACCTGTGAGCCATCTCTCCAACGGCCTTGGCTTTCCTTTTATATATCCTTCCTTCCATCCATATACTTACCCTTTCTATTTTCTGTCTTCCTAATCTATTTGTATTGTTTGCTCGTCTTTTATGCTGATAACTAATCTCAATGTTTTGAGTTAATACCATTTACATAGATTTATTCTCCACTCACACAATTACTCCAATTTAGCTCATGGTTCAACTGTCAATTGACATTCTACCTCTGACCATAGGTAGAAAAGCCTCTCTCACTATGGACAAACTTTGATGTATATAAAAAGGAGAATTTTTTCTGAGAAAAAAAAAATACTTCCTTTACTAATCTCTCAAGATTAGTAAGAGTAATCCAGGTAAATCACATGAAATGTTACTGGAAATGAGATTTTTCAGCAATGACAATCCTTCCCACAGCTCCTGAGCCAGCAACCACTACCCTACCTTCTCCATCTACATATCTGCAGCCGGGATCAATCACAGGTATTTAAGGATCCCATTAGTTTATATCCCTTATCATACACTTCCCCCACATATACTCCAAAGACAGCCAGGAAATCAGGGTATAAAGATGCTAGTGTCAAGGTAATATTCATATATGCCAAAATTAGTCTAACAATCCAAATACGTACTTGCTCACATGAAAAGAATAAGAAGGTGAGACAAATAGGCTACTGCAATACTTTGTTTCTTATGAGAGTGGGATGTGCTTACAAGACATATAATATAATGTAGACAGACAGGGGAAGACCATCAGGGAAAATTCTTCCTGAAGTGAATCTCATAGGAGGAGGAATGAACAATATAAATGAAGCATGAAATGTTCCTGGAAATGAGAAATTCAGTATAAGGGCTCAGTGACCAACAATATAGTGAATGGGAAGAAATGGGAAGAATTTGATTTTCATAAAATGTAATGCTCAATGCGAAGTGCAGCATCTTTATGTCCTGCTTAGCACTACTGGGGATAAGAGTATGATAATGATGAATGTGTAAACGAAAATTGGAAGTCATTAGAAGACAAATAGAATGCTATTATATAAATGCATGCTGTTGCTGTGATTAATGCTATAGTCTAAAGCAGCTTTGGGTAATATGAGACTAATATTAAGGAAGGCTAAGTAAGAACTCAAGACAGGAACCTAGAGAGAGGATATAAAACAGACAAAGGAGGAAAACAGCTTACTGGCTTGACTTCAGTGTCATTTCGGCTATCTTTGTTGTACAACACAAACCCACCTGCCTGGTGGTGGTGCTGAACTTAGATGACTGTGTCTGCTACATCAAATAGCAATCAAGAAAATACCCCATAGATATTCCCACAGGTCAACTTGATGGAAGTAGTTCTTCAATACTCATTCCCACATGGGACTACTTAGCAACCAATATAAGACACACCAAGTGTCAAATATTCAAGTGCAAACTTGACACTGGATGTACAAATGGAATCATGGCAAGTAAAGGTTTACAGAAAGAGGTTCCTTTGGTTAGGATACAGAACATCATTATACAGATATACAGAGAATCTAGTAAGCATTTGAGATATATATTCTGTGCATAAAAAGATAAGATCTAAGTTAGATATTGGAGAGAATTAATGTTAATAATCTTAAAGAAAGGCTAATTGGGTAATGTGTAGTTAAGAACTTGAGGAGGTTTTGACTGGATGCTTTGGGATGCAATAGCAGAAAGAAAGAGAAGACAAGCTGGTAATAACAGGATTTTTTTCTGGAATCAACAAATTCTCAGTTGTAGTTCTTCTCTAGCTGCAGCTATGGGGCACCATCAGCAGATCCTCACAATCAACTTCACCATAACCAACCTTCCATATTCATCAAATATGAGCAATGCCTCAGCTGTGTTCAGCTCAACTGAGAGTCTCCTTCAGCACCTGGTAAGAAGCTTATGCTGCAGCCTGGGGGAGATTAATCCCATATGACCCCTTTATCCACACCTGTTTTGATGTCCCTCCTTGCCCATCCACAGCTTGAACACCTGTTCCAGAATGGCTCCTTCAACTCTAGTTGCAGACTGGATTCCCTCAGGTGAGTCCTCTTTCTGTGCATTAGACAGGAATGACCATTGCTTATAGTTCCCATTCTCATTGCTGCCCATTCCTTCTGCTTCGGAGATACACTATGGCTGTTCTAGAGTCCACACACTCTCTCTTTTCAGGCCTAAGAAGAATGGAACAGCCACTGGTGTGGATGCCATCTGTGCCTTCTACCATGACCCTGCACATCCTTGGATGGACATCCAGGAACTGTATTCACAGCTGAAAAATCTAACCCAGGGAATCACCCAGCTGGGCAACTACTCACTGGACAAGGATAGTGTATATGTCAATAGTGAGTGTTCTCTGTGGTATGCTGTGGAATTTCTCCTGGTATCCTTTATTTTTTCTTCATCTATCAGTAACATTGTTAGTACTGTCTACACTAGTTGATTCTGTGTACTTAGTACCTTGTTTCAGGAACCTAAGAAGCACACAGGAATAGCCTGGCATGGAGGTATGGGTGTGTGATTATAATGTATACAAAGTAAGCAAGTGTAGGGATATGAATGTATTTGCTGAGTTTCCTTTCTACTTCTACATCAATCCAGGAATGTATCCCAATGCTTATTGAACACACATTTACTTACACTGGTTTTTCCATCCTGATTAACCAGACATAGAAACTTGCTTTCAGATATATCCAGAGAATTGTCAGTTCAATCACTCTATGTCTGATCATTTGCCTAGCCATTGTAACCATAAGACTCCATGATGTGGGCAGAGATTTTGTACCATTTAACCTCTTACTGTTTTCCATTCAGCTTTTACTTTATACCATAGTTTATTGCTGATACACAGAACAAATAACTATCGTCTGTACCTTTTCCTTGTGTTACTGAAGAGGGGAAACACACTATATTTTTTGTCTGTTAGTACTATATACTTCAAATACTTCACAGAAAAAGTGCTCAATAAGGATCTTCTGGATGGATGCATACTGGTAGAATACATGGGAAGAAACTCATGTGTATGTATATTATTAAGAAATGGAGGTGTGAAAACATGGTTTGTAAGGATTAACTGAGAAAATGCTGCATGAAGGGGGAGAGATAGTCATAGTTGAAATAAGAGGAAATTCATTTCCAGAATCATTTGTCCTGTGAATGGTGGTTTGGTAATCTATCATTTGTCCTATGAATGGTGATTCAGTGATCTATATAAGGGTGGTGTGGTGACATGTGGACAAAAGCAGGCAGAATCCTTTCCTTTCCTATTCCTTCCTTTTACATGTCTTCTATTTTCTAGGCTATAATAAACCTGGTCAAGAAGAACCTTCTACAAGTATGTATCGATTTACACCAACCTAAGTCTTTGTTCATATTTTCTCTTCATGTCCAAAGGAAAATTGACACAAATACAAGCCAGTCTGTTCAGAGACAACAAGGTCTCAGTGAAGTTCTGATGCAAAACAATTGCTCTCTCTTGAAACTGCAGCCCTCATGTTGGTTTTCTGAATTTTTCATATTCTTCTTTGTTGGATAAAAATATCTGTAAATATGTAACTTGCAGAATTATGGGACTCTTTAGATGGTTACCATCTAATTTATGTTTCCTAAAAAAAATTTCACTGTCAGGGATCTCATTAACAGCCTGCAAAATCTGATAAATATTTAGGAATTTTATCTAAAATTCCCTTCTCTCTTTAATTTTTTTCTAATTTGTATTAGTTCTTTGAGACTTTTATACAATGGATCTGTGTTGCTGTTGCATCAGTGTTCGTGTGTTACCAGGCCAGTCATTGTTGTAGCCCAAAGTGTTAATAGTTGAGTAAGTTTTGTGATTCCTTTCCTCCTACAGTAGCATGCACAGCACCTACCACCACTCTAAAGTTAGTCAGAAGAAATGTCTAAGGAAGATGTTCAGGAGGGTAACCAAAAGCAGTGACAATAGGCAGTAAAGTATGTGAGTCTATAGTGCATCACCAACAACTACAGAAGGCATAATCCACTCCTGATTCTGGGCTATTACTTGCCATTCTGTGGTATCTACTTGGGCACTGTTCCCTCATTGTACATCAATTCAATTTAGAGACATTTTTGTGTGTGTGCATATATGTCAGGAATCTTCTACAGCATTAGTGGTCTGTGTGACTTTTTTGAATGCCCTTAGTGGAAATTATCCCTCCCTGTATTACATCTCTACCTGGTCATCCCATATTCATTCTGCATTTGAACCTTCCTGTCTATCATTCCCCTTCAATCTTTAATATCACCATATCCATGTAATGAAACACTAAAATCTAAAGTTTCAAAGCTAAATCTACAAATTATAGAGGACATATGACTCCAGGATACTTCACTCATAATGATTGTTTCCTAATCCACCCATTTACCTGGACATCTTAACTGTATCATTTTTATTCAGACTATTTAAAATTTTATTTTTTTTTTACTTTCTAATCCCGGTTCCTTTCCTCCTCTCCTCCCACTCCCCCGATTATCCCATGCTGACCTCACATCTCCTCCTCAGAGAGGGTAATGCCTTCCCCTAGAAAGTCTACTCAGTCTGTCCTATCATCTCATAGAGGCAAGACCAACATAACTCTACACCTCCCACACCCCTCTGTCTAGGCTGGGCAAGCTTTCACTACATATAGAATGGGCTCCAATAAGTCAGTTTTTGCATTTAATTAAATCTTGGTCACACTGCTAGTGACCTCATATATTGTCCGAGTCACACCATTGTCACCTGTATTAAGGTAGTCTAGTTTGGTCTTCTGTAGGTTCTCTATTTGTCAGATCTGAGTCAGATATCTCTCAATAACTTGGGTCAATTGATTCTGTAGGTTTCCCATCGTATTCTTGACACTTTTGTTCTTATTATTGCTTCTCCCTCACTTAAATTATACTCCAGGAGCTTGGCCCATTGGTTAGTTTGGATTTCTTCATCTGATTCCATCTGTATATAGAAGAGGGTTGTACTTTCTCTAGGTTTGTTGATTGTAGGCTGGGTATGCTTTGCTTTATGTCTGTTATCCACTTATGAGTGAGTAGATACGATATTTTTATTTCCGGTTTTGGGTTACCTCACTCAGGATGTTTTTTTTTTCCTAGTCTGTCTGTTTACCTGTGAATTTTAAGATGTCATTGTTTCTTACCCCTGAGTAGTATTGTGTAAATATACATTTTTAGCCATTATTTATTTGAGATGCATCTAGATTGTTTCCAAGATCTATTATAAAAAGTGTTGTTATGTAAGTACTAGAGGATATGTCCTTGTGGTGTGAATATGCCTCCTTTAGATATATGCCCAACAGTGCTCTTTCCCAGAGGAACTTTTTGCAATAGTTTCTGGAATCTGCTGCTGGAAAACATTGCTGCTGTTTCACCAGGTTATCACTCCTCACTCCTGGGCCTGAGGCTAGGGCCACCACCTGACACTCCACCGAGGTCTGGGGCTTCTTGAACCTGAAACTAGAACCTCCCTCTGCTACTGCTCTGGCCTGAAGTTTAGGCTCCCCTCTGCTGTGCTCCTGCATCTGAGGATTGTGGCTCTTCTGAAGCTGCTGTGTGCCTGAACTTCTGACCTCCCTCTCCTATTTAGAGGTTTAATTTTTTTCCCCAGATACCAAGGGATATTGTACATTTATTCAAAGATGTTTCTCTTTCATTTGTACTTCTTTGTGAGAATTATCTGAGCCATGCCATAGTTTTTAATTGGTTTACTATCTGGATGATTAATTTTTGTGTATATACAGATATTTAGCTGGTATAAAGAATTTTGCCATTCTCTAGGAAGCCACTATGTTCAAACAATGTAATCTTGTTCTGAGGAGAAACTTTTTAGATTCATGAAGTACTTTTTATTAATAATTAATCTTTAAAATTATGCTGTACATACTCAGTCCCAAAAGTACTTTCCCATGGCAGTAAGTTCAAGTGCATTCCCCATTTTTTCCTAAACAAGATCAGGGAATCAGGACTTATGTAAATATTGTTTAATCACTTGGGGATGAGTTTTGGATTTTCAGCAACCTATTCATCATTTATCATTCTAGCAGTTCATTCTTCCATTTTTCTAAATATTCCTGCACTCAAATAACATCTCCATCAGTCTTTCTATTAATCATTCTGTCCATCCATCCATCTGTTCTCCTAGATATTTTATACTTCCTTTGTTTCTTTCCTCTCCCATTTCTTATTCAGAATTTCATTCACAAGCTCATTCAAATGCATCAGTAAATCCAAACTAGAGTTCCTTTTCCCAGTTGTACTTTATTCCTTTTATTTTTCTCTATTCATACACACGTAGATCTACCTGAACTTTGATCTACCAAATCCTGCCTATAATTACATGTATTCACACCCTGTATGATCAGCCACTCTCCGGTCAGCTACAACCTATGTATCTCTCAGTCCATTCAACTCTTTGTATACCTATTACTCCTGTTTGCTTGGCTGCTTAGCAATCATTTTTTCTCTTTCTTTTTCTGTGAATTCACGAGTCAATCTATTCATGTATCCATGAATACAGCACCTATCTACTCATCCATGCATCTTCCCATCTATTTAGTAATCACCTACACAAATATATACCTATGTGGTGATATCTTGCTTGTACAAATAAAGCTTATCTGAATGTCAGATAATGGAGCAATCCAATGTCACACCTTACCTCCTTAGGTTATCTATCAGCAGACAAGAGAGTGAATTCCTGTTTCTCCCTGCTTGGTTGTGGGTCAACCCAGGTATCTCACTTCTTGCCTGTCTGCACAGACTTCCAGATATCTACTGGTAGCTAGTGGCAAGATCCATTCCCCCAACCAACAGACAGGTTCTATTTGTACAAACAAGATAGTAGTGCATGCATATGCTATAATCTCCTCTAGAGCCATCAACACACAGAGACACATACAGGAAAACGCACACACACACAAACACACAAACACACACACACGTGTTTCCCCCACCATCAGGTTCATTCACCTAATTTGCCTTTGTTATCTCCTTTCTTCAGTCTCTCCAAGTTTTGTGTGATTTGATTCTTCTTAGATTCTGCTTTGACTCTCCTTTCATATATCTATCCATCCATCCATCCTTCTATTTACCCATTCTATTTTCTACCTTCCTAATAAATGTGTGTTCTTTTCTCATCCTTTGTGCTGATAACAATACTTTGAGGTAATTCCACTCATACTCTTGTTCACTTTTCCAGTCACAAAATCACTCCACTATATGGTTCACATGTGAACAATTCACATGGTTCACATGTGAACAGTGGTTCTCCCTAACCATACTCATAAAATTACTCTCACTGTAGACAGGCTTTGTTGTGTGTAGAAAGGGGATGCTTTTCTGAAAAACATTCTCCCAGAACTGAATCTCTCATGATGAGTGGAAGCAATTCAGGTAAGTAAAGTATGAAATATTCTTGGAAGTGAGGATTTCAGCAGTGATAATCTCTTCCACAGCCCCTGAGCCAGCCACCACTATGCTACCTTCTCCATCTACTTCTCTGCAGCCCGAATCTACAACAGGTATCTTGGGATCCCATTGTCTACCTTAGATTAGATTCCAGTCCATTCTTCTACCACCTATCCTCCAGAAAGTGCTAAGGAACCAGTATACAAAGGTGCTACTGTCACGGTGATCTTCACATGCACAAAAAAACAGACTAAAAATCAAAATGGGCAATTGCCCACATGCAGCCAAAAGCGTGTGAGAAAAGTAGACTACAGCAATAGTTTGGATGTTTGTGGTGTTGGTGAATGGGGCTAACAGGTATGTAACATAATGTAGAAAGGGAAAGGCTTTGGGGAGTGGGAATTCCTCATGTACTGAATCTCTCAGGATGAGTAGGTGTGATCCAGACAAATAAAGCATGAAATATTCCTAGAAATGAGGATCTCAGTACAAAGGCTCAGGGACCAGCAACATTATAGGGAATCAGAAGAATGGGAGGAATTTGATTTCCAGGAATCATAATGTTCAGCCAAGTGCAGCCTCTACATGTCCTGATTAACAACTGCTGGATCATAGTGGTAGGCTCAGGAAGGATGTGAATATGAGACTCAGAAGTTTTGGAAGACAAATTGAATGCTGTTATAGGATATATTCTGTTGCTGTGATTAATGACATAGCCTAATGCGGCTTGCGGGAGTATGTGTGTATACATTAGCAAGAACTCAAGGCAGAAACCTGCAGAGAAGACCTAAAGCAAACCATGGAGTTACACTCTTTATTTCCTTGATTTTGGCTTCATATCAGCTACCTTTCTTGTACAAACCCAGGCCTCCTGCCTTGTGGTGATGCTGCAAATTGATGACTGTGTCTCCTACATTAAATAGCAATGAATAAATTTTCCCCATAGATAACCCACAGGTCAATCTGATGGAAGCAATTCTCAATTCTTATTCCCACATATGATTACTTAACAACCAATATTAGCCACACCAAGCATCAAATCTTCAAGTTAAAAATTACACTGAAAATACAAATGGAACCATAGATAGTAATGGACTATAGACCATTCTGGTGTGAGTTTTCATTTCAGAAAGAGGCTTCTTTGCTCAGAAGAGAGAACATCTTAAACACAGCTTTGAATAAGTCTGCAGGAAATGTATTCGGGGCATGTTAAGGAAAGGCTATTTCTGTGCTCTTAAGAACTGGTTATGTTCTGACTGACTGATGCTGTGGGATGTGGTAGGAGACTGAAAAACAAGACAAGCTAATGAGAACAGAATTTTTTTCTGGTATCAGTGAATTCACAGTTGTACTTCTTCTGTAGCTGCAGCTATGGGGTACCATCAGCAGATCCTCACAATCAACTTCACCATAACCAACCTTCCATATTCATCAAATATGAGCAATGCCTCAGCTGTGTTCAGCTCAACTGAGAGTGTCCTCCAGCACCTGGTGAGAAGCTTATGCTGCAGCCTGGGGGAGATTGATCCCATATGACCCCTTTATCCACACCTGTTTTGATGTCCCTCCTTGCCCATCCACAGCTTGAACACCTGTTCCAGAATGGCTCCTTCAACTCTAGTTGCAGACTGGATTCCCTCAGGTGAGTCCTCTTTCTGTGCATTAGACAGGAATGACCATTGCTTATAGTTCCCATTCTCATTGCTGCCCATTCCTTCTGCTTCGGAGATACACTATGGCTGTTCTAGAGTCCACACACTCTCTCTTTTCAGGCCTAAGAAGAATGGAACAGCCACTGGTGTGGATGCCATCTGTGCCTTCTACCATGACCCTGCACATCCTTGGATGGACATCCAGGAGCTGTATTCACAGCTGAAAAATCTAACCCAGGGAATCACCCAGCTGGGCAACTACTCACTGGACAAGGATAGTTTATTTGTCAATGGTGCGTATGCTCTGTAATTTGCTACAGGTTATCCACATTCATTATTTATTTTCAGACACTTCTGAGTATATAAAAAATTCTCTGAACTTCAGAGAGATATTTTAAATGTCTTCTTTATGTCTGAATATGCAACAGTCTTTCTCAACACCTTGAGTCTGCATTTTTCTCTGTATTATGATTGATCAAGCCTAAAATGACATTGTCTGTGGTTATGAATATAAGTATTTAAAAAGCAGTTTAATGCCATGTCTTTTTAGAACAACATAATAATTTTCCATGTAGGGCTGATTACCTTCTCAGTCAGAGGTTTTTAGGAGATTTAATATACCAGGAATAATTTACTTTCATTAAACCATTCCCAAATCTAATCTGAAATCAGTTGGATATCCATAATAGTCATGCCACAATTGCACTATTGAACATATCTTACCTGAGAATTTGGTATTGTAACACACAAGGTTCACAGCTAGGTAAAATGTTAATTAGTTTTCTCTCTCAGCATCCTGAACTTCACCTTCTGCTAAAGGTACACCAGTTAGCAGTGACTAAGACTCCAGTTCAGTTCAAGATTGATTAAGTCCTATATATCAGAGTGTTGGTGTCTTGCCTTTCTATCTATTACCCTCACTTCAACAATGAGAACTGAAGATAGGGAGAGTGGAATTCACACAACAGGTTTATTGCTAATTAGAACTTTAATGATCTGAGTTTTGATCTTTTCACTATAATTCTGAAATTGTATACAGTTTCAGAAAGTACACAATTTATATGCATCAATATATTGTCTACTCAACATCAAGCATCTTAGGCAAACATTAAGCAAGATACCAGAGACAAATAAGCTACATATGCAGTTTGTCCCAATGTAAACTACAGTAGGCACAGAATTTTTTAAGTCACTATTTCTTCAACTATAAGTAGGGAAACCATATGTAAAGTACTCAAGAAGCCAGGCAGTGATGGAACACTCCTTTAATCCCACTTGAGAGAGAGGCAGGCAGATCTCTGTGGGTTTGAGTTCCAGCACAGGCTCCAAAGCTACACAAAAAAACCCTGTCTAGAAAAAAAAAGTACTCAATAAACGTAAACTGGATGAATAAATAGAAGAAGAGTAAAAGGGAAGATAATAGTGTAGGTGGATATGTATAAATGGGGACTGAGATATGATACTAAATCTTATGAGAAGCTCTTGTTAGGAACATGTCCTAGATGTGGTAAAGAAATGTTGGATCTGGCTGAAGTGGCAATAAATTCTTGTTCATGTTGGCATTTATGTTAGTTCTTGGAGCATAAATAGTTGCTAAATAATTATATACAAAAACGTGCATCCATATTTGTCCCGTATGTACCATGGCATGGTGTATAGGGCCTTGTTGCTCCTTCCTCTTATGTGTGCCTTTTGTGTTATAGGTTACAATGACCATGGTGCAGAAGGGCTTCCTACAAGTATGTATAAATTTGGCCTATCTAGGTCCTGGTCCACACATTTCTCTTCATTTCTAAAGGAAACTTTTTTATTTAATATTTTTATTATTTTACATATCTATCCCAGTTCCCTTTCCCTCCCGTCCTTCAATACCCTCACAGATACCCCCATCCCATCCCCCATCCACCCTCTAGAGAGGGTGAGGCCTTCCATGAGGGATCATCAAAATCTGTCAAGTCATTTGGAGTAGGTCTGGGCCCTCCGTCCTGCTTCTAGGCTAAGGGAGTATCCCTCCATGGGGAATGGGCTCCCCAAGTCCATTCATGCACTAGGGATACATCCTGGTTCTACTGTCAGAGGTCCCAAAGACTTCCCAGGCCTTCTAATTGAAACCCATGTATACAGAGTCCGGGGTCAGTCTTATGCTGGTTTTCCAGCTATCAGTCTGGGGTCCATGAGCTCCTCCTTGTTCAGGTCAGCTGTTTCTGTGGGTTCTCCACCCTGGTCTTGACCCCTTTGCTCATCACTCCTCCCTCTCTGCAACTAGATTCCAGGAGTTTGGCTCAGTGTTTAGCTATGGGTGTCTGCTTCTGCTTCTGTTAGCTACTGAATGAAGGCTCCAGGATGGCATATAAGGTAGTCATCAATCAAGAACAAGTCAATTTCTTGAAAGGGACTAAGGCCTTAGTGGAAGAAAATTTGCTGTCTCTGGCCTCTTCTTGAAAATCAGTTAAAGTGTTAGATTTTTTTTCTTCACTCCTCTTGGCTGTAGAAAGATGTTTATATAAATGTTGTCTGCAGAATTACAGGGCTGAGTTCAAATGAAGACTGTAATACAGTTTATGTCTTTTAAAACAAATAAAATGTCCCCCTACAGGAGCTTCATTATTAAGTTAAAAATTCTGATGGATACTTAAGAGATTTTCACAAAATTTTCACTTTCTCTTGTTTGGTGACCCATTCCTCTGCCTTTCTTGCTATCCATTTTTTTTCTACTCATTCATCCTCAAGTACCACATTACACTCATATATCTATCCACATATCTACTTGTCTATCCTCCTACCCACTTTTTTGCCCATTCTCATGAATTATCCTCATCCCTTCTACTGTTCACTTGTTAATCCATTTTCATTCCTCACATTCATCCATCAATATTTTGACCCATTGTCTTACTAATCCTTCATTAATAATTCTTTGCTTTCTCTATCTACAAACACATGCATATACCTACCTAACCTTCTATCCAGCTAGACAACCACCCACCTAACTAGACACGTATCCATATGTCTACCTACTTCTACATCTGTCAATTTGTTCATCTATCTATAAATCACCTCCTTCTGTTCATTTGCCTGCTTGGAAATACTTCTGTCTTTTCTTCATGTGTATATGTATCTACTTACCCATCAATTCACCTACTCTCTTATCCATTCATCTATGGTGTGCCTACTCATATATTTACCTACTGACCCCTATGTCTATATATTTATCTATCTATCCATCTGCCAACATTTTCTGTCCAGTTATCTTCTTAGCATTTTCCCTGCAGCCTGTCCTTACTCTCTATAGCCCCACATCCATCCAAATAACCACCCACACCAATCCTTGCATCCATCACCCATATACTTATATACCAACCACATGCATATTTATTTATCTACTCTTTCTTAAATCTTATCTTCCTTCCATCACTCTACCTTGTCTTTATTTTTATTCTTTAATCTGTTTTTACTATTCATTTATCTATCATTCTGCCACTCATGCATTCATCTCTTCCACATTTTTGTCTTCCAGTTCATCTGGCCTGTTTGTTTACCCTCTCCTGCTATCCACTTTCACTATCTTGAATTAGTAACATTCACAGACTTATCCCCCTACATTCAGGCAATCCCTTTACTCTTGTTCATGGGAACGATTTCTATAACATGGAACACTAATGAAATGTTCTCTCATTATGTGAAGTCTCAGTCCATCCTGATGACAATCTTTTCCCCAGCTCCTGAGTCACCCACCACCATCCTGGCTTCTCCATCAACATCTATGCAGCCAGAACCCACAACAGGTATGTTAGAGCTTTTTTCCTATCCTAGCTGAGATTCCCATTCACTACCTAACTTCCACATGTCATTGTAATAATAAAGATGAGTCTAATAATTCAATCTGATGCCTCCCTTCATGCAACCACCAGAGTCTGAATTAATAATTATAATACAGTGAGGTATTTTAGTCAGAGAGGAGCCATATAGCATAATATAAAGAGGGAATGACGTCCTAGAGAATGTTGTACCTGAACTGACTCTCTCAAGATGAGTAGAAGTGACCCAGATAGATAAGGAGTAGAGTCATACTGATAGTATTCCCTCAGTGAGGGCTCAGTGGCTCACAGCAACTTAATGTGAGGGGAGAACAGAGAACTTGGTTTTCCTGAACCAAAAAAGTTCTTCTTCTCATATAGCTTCTATATGTCTAGTTCTGAACTCACAGAGTTGTGCTGGTAGTTGTGGAATGGATAGGTAACTAATGATAAAAGGACATTAAAAACCAGATCAGAAAAAACTTTGAGTGCATAATCAAAAAGATTCACCTTGGGATTGGGGAGTCTGCATAGTGGTTTTCACTCTTGCTAAACAAACATGAGGACTACACTTAAAATCCCAACATGGTAGACATAATCTCAGCACTGGGAAAGATGAGAAAGAGGGCCCCTCTGAAAACTGACAAGCTAGTCTAGTCAATAATGTAACCCTAGGTTCAATAAAAGACCCTGTCTCAATATATAATGATTGTTAGGGATCAAGGAAGATACTTGATATTAATCCCTGACCCCCACATTTACATGTGAGGGCATGCATGTGCACATACACAGAGAGAGAGAGAGAGAGAGAGAGAGAGAGAGAGAGACCCCAACACCACAGTAAAATCAACTTGAATTTAATATTGAAAGTTCAAAGGAGTCATGAGTAATCCTACTCATGGGGAAGTTTTAGTGAGATTTCCATTATATAAAGATTCTTCTGCTGGAGTGCATAGATAACATCCTTTAAACAAAAACAAACAAAAACTAATGGGTATTCTAGCATGTAGAGGATAAGACCTTGCTGTGATGGGGAGCAGAGAGAATTCATGTGAAGAACACTCAGAAAACAGAGTTGGTATGACACGGAAATGTAACGAGTACGGTTTTTCTGCCCGCTGCCGCTAGTCTTGTCCCGCCGCCATGCCGCCAGCCCCAAATAATACACAGAGACTTTGTATTTGGTATTATACTGTTGGCCTGGTTACTTGTTTCTTATCGGCTAGCTCTGCCTTTAATTATTAACCCATTTGTGCTGATCTATGTATTTCTCTTACCAGGGAGCCGACAGCATACTGCTTTCTCCAGACTCTCCATCTTGGCTTTCTTTACTACTTCCTATTTCCTCCTTGTCTCCTAGTCCCTCCTATCTTCCTTTCCTATTGGCCAACAGTGCTTTATTATTAACCAGTATGAGAAACATATACAGAATGACATCTCCCATCACGGAAATGTAGATCTGTTCAGGTTCTTTCAAGGATAGGTACATTGTAGGTAGTCATACAGTGGGAAAGAAGATGGCCTGGTAAGTGCAGGACTTCAGATTTATTCCACATAAACTATAACTTGTGGTTATGCCTCTTCCTCTCTTCCTGTAGCCATGGAGCATTTGAAGACTTTCACACTCAACTTTACCATCTCCAACCTCCCATACTCAGCAGACATGAGCTCAGCCATGTTCAACTCCACTGAGAGGATCCTGCAGCACCTGGTGAGATACTCGCTTTGATAACTTGCAGTTTAATGAGGCCTGTTCCTGCCTCCATTACCTCTTCCCTTGCTTTTCCCTTTCAGCTTGGACCATTTTTCCAGAATGAATCCCTCTACTCAGATTGCAAACTGGTTTCCCTCAGGTAATTCTACTTTTTTAATCCATTTCACAGAAATGATCATCCCCTATTGTGACTCTTTTGCTTGGCCCTGCTTTGGAACTTACATCCATATTAGGTTCTTTCTAATGTCTCTATATCCCTTTCTCTTCAGGTCTAAGAAAAATGGAACAGCAACGGGGGTGAATGCCATCTGCTCCTACCATCATAACCCAGCATATCCTGAGCTTGACATTCAGGAGCTGTACACAAAGCTGAGCCAGCTGATTCATGGAGTTACACATCTTGGCAGCTATATGCTGGACCAGAATAGTCTCTATGTCAATGGTGAGTGTGGTATGTGGTTTGCTATGGAGTGTTTCCAGGCACTTTTTAGTTTTCTCTATACCTGCCAAAGTTACTGGTGGTGTCCTTCTGATCTTACTGTTTCTAGCTTCTCAGAATTTCTTCAAAGAATTGAAAAAGCACACATAAATAAGTAGCAAGAGCTTTTTTTGTTCCTTTTTGTTTTTGTTTGTTCTTTTGTTTTTGTTTTTATATTCTTAAGAAGCAGGAGCTTTAATTCAAAAGCAAAACAAAATATACAGATCAAATAAACTAGAAGGAAGCATCAAGCTGAAGCTAGATTTCCTCAAGAGCCTTGAGTCACTTTCTCACAGCTCTTCCCTTTGGGTCCTGGAGGAGGTTGAATTGTTTTCTAGGTGTGGATTGCAGCTGGCTTTCTGTTTTGTTATATGTAGGTCATATAAACCTTTGTTTACTATGGTTCTACTTTCTAATGATGCATTTTATTTTAATCATATTCATATCTACTCAGGCAGTCATAAGGTGGTATATAGAGAATTTTTCCAAAAGTATACTGGGGCATCTAAAACAAACTGGATAGATTTGTACACTGCTTCTAGTTCATGGATATGTTTGCCCACAAAAGGGGTAAGTAGGTGGTGGCTAGTAAGCTGGTAAGAACTTGTGGTGGTCAACTGACTTATTGCTCCAATGAGAAAGGAATGTGTTTACAGATGGAGTCCCAGGTTGCTAAATTGTTTTTACAAATACTTCACCAATATCTCTGCTTCTTCTAGGTTATACTCACAAGATTGCAGGAACTAGCCCTAGTGGTAAGTGACCCAATCCCAAACCTCCTTCCACTATATTCAGGATGGGAAACAACAGTTCCTGCCCATATCCTCACCATGGAGGAGAGTAGCTAGAAACACAAGATAGGGTATTTCCTGAATAAAAACAAAGTATGAATCCCCTCCATTTATTGGCAGGAATCAGATAAATGATCATTAAATATTAATTGTGTAGATTGGGGTTGTGGTGTGTACATTTGGTCCTCAATATTTGGAAAGATGAGGCAGGAAGATTATTTAAACCAACGGTTTAAACCCATCTTGAGGAACAAGATGTGGTCTTAAAATAAGTTGTTTCAGTGGGTGGATAGAAAATGCTTTATATAAGAAAGGCAGGTCTTTAGCTCATGAACAAGAAAAGCCATCAACAGCCATGATTGGTTGTCCTGAACCTGCATTTACAATGAATATTTCATGACTTTATTCTGTCTCCTTCTCTGTAAAACCAAGTTAGCCTGTATGTTGGTTGTAGAATAATAACCTTCCCTATCACAAAGAGGGCAGATAAATAGCAAGAAATCTAATGTCATCATCTATTTTAAAGTTGATTGTTCCTTTGCTTTTACAATGAAGTAGTACTCCATTGTGGAAATGTACCATATCTTCTTTATCCATTCTTCAGTTGAGGGGCATCTAGGTTGCTTCCAGGTTCTTGCTATTACAAATAATGCTGCAATGAACATAGTTGAACAGATGTCTTTGTTGCATGAATGTGGATCATTCGGGTATATGCCTAAGAGTGGTATTGCCAGGTCCTGTGGTAAACTGATTCCCATTTTCTTGAGGAACCACCATTCTCCAAAATGGCTGTGCACTCCCACCAGCAGTGGAGGAGTGGTCCCCTTTCTCCACCTCCTCTCCAGCATAAGTTGTCATTGGTGTTTCTAATTTTAGCCATTCTGGCATGAGTAAGACGGTATGTTAGAGTTGTTTTGATTTGTATTTCCCTGATAGCTAAGGATGTTGAACCCCACAGACTGGGAAAAGATCTTCACCAACCCTACATCTGACAGAGTGTTGATCTCCAAAATATACAAAGAACTCAAGAAACTAGTCACCAAAATACCAAACAACCCTATTAAAAAATGGGGTACAAAACTGAAGAGAGAATTCTCAATAGAGGAAATCAAAAAGGCTGAAAGACACTTAAGTGCTCAACACCCAGGTTTTTTAATATAAATTTTATTAATGTTTTGAAAAATTCATACTTGCATACAAATTGATGATATTCACTCCTACCCCTCCCTCAACTCTATATATCAGCCCTCATCTTCCACCCCTCCCAAGTTAATATCCTCTTTTGTTTCTCATAACCCACCAAGTCTATTTTATGATGTCCATATATTCATGAATGTGGAGTGACACACTGGAAGGGCCACATTTTACAAAAAAAAAAATGGATTTCCCCTCCCTCATAAGCCTCCAACTGTCAGGCACCTTAGCTGTGGATGGAGGCTTCTCTTCTCCATGCTGGAATGTTTACTGGATTGATCTTCTACAGACCTTGTGATGACAACCACAACTGCTATACAGAAATAATACTATGTCTACCAGATGTTGATTTGCTCCAGTCCTTTCTGACCTCTGGCTCATAAAATCTCTCCACCCTCTGTTCCATAATGGTTCTCAAATCCTCCAGAGGTGGTATATGTGTGATATAGATGTCCCATTTGCTGAGTACTCCAAAACAAATTATCCTCTGTATTTTGATCAGTTATGAATTTCTTTATTAAGTATTGTCAATTTCTACTGTGCAAAAGAACTTCTATGGTGAGGTCTAAAAGTAGCATTAATCTATATGTAGAGAGATATGATTTATAAGGTAGTTTATACTATATAAATTTAGCAGAATAACAGCAGGAGATCATTGCTCCCAGTTTTTTTTATATGAGTATTAGGGTTTCAAACACGGGTCTTCATTCTTGTGAAGTGAGCACAGGCAGACTGAGCCATCTCCTTAACAACCTACATGTAAACTAAGATGAGCTTCCTCCTTGGGTGTCCTTAATAAATAATGAATGGCTGAATGTTTGTTGACAAATAAATTAATATAGAAGTCTTACCTCTCTTTCTCACACTCTCTCACTCGCTCTCACTCTCTCTCTAGACATGAAGCCACCAATTCTTCTGCCAACAGAAATCCCAACAAGTTCCAATTCTCAGCATTTCAACCTCAACTTCACCATCACCAACCTACCCTATTCCCAAGACATAGCACAGCCAGGCACCACCAAACACCAGCAAAACAAAAGAAGTATTGAATATGCGGTGAGAATCATGTTGCTTGTCCAACTTTATTCCCAGGCAGAAACTGACTGTGAACACTGGGTCAGTGGGTAATTTTTTTTTAAATAAGAGTTCTTGAAAACACATTCTTATTCCCACTTATAAATTGAAAAAAAAACAGTAAGAGATTCAATAACTAGGAAAGGGTCCTACAGCTATGCCATGCCCTAGAATAAGACATTCTACGCTTGGGTTTGCATTTGTCGTTGAAAACATAGATTGGGAAGTATCCTTATTAGCTGTCAAATTTGACAATGGAACCTGAGGTTCTGACATAGGAAACATTGTCCTATCTTTCAGCTCAATCAGCTTTTCAGAAACAGCAGCATCAAGAGTTACTTTTCAGACTGTCAAGTTTTAGCCTTCAGGTAAGTGCTGATTCAAGACCTATTGACCCTGAGGACTTCCTTTGCCTCAGACTCATTTTGTAAATGAATATAACCTTGAATTTCTGGTCCTGCTACCTCTACCTCTGGAATAGAGTGCTGGGAGTACAGCCCTATATCATCAAATATGGTAAATTACTAAATCTCTACAGTTTAATAACCATGGGGAACAGTCATAGGACAGTATTGCTCTCCAGTGGCCTTGTCAAGGATAGCAGCCATAATATGGTTTCAAAAAGAGAATGAGGAGGGGGTAGGTTTGGCAGATACCTCAGAAAGTAAAATACTTACCTTGCATGGAGATCTGAGTTTGATCCCTAGAACACATATTAAAAACCTGGCATGGCCTCATATGCCTGTTACCCCAAAGCTGGACAGGGGAGAGAAACTTAAGATGATTTCCTTTTCATAATTTCTTGGTTCCTATTTTAAGGAAGACATTCCATGGCATATAACATTGTTTTCTAAAAGCTAGCACTTTCATACAGCAGGAAGTCCAGCTGTCTTAGAAACTTCGCTGAGTTTGTGAAGCCTGCCAGACATGATGGTGATTGGTAGGTGATGTGTCATGAAATCAAGAGTGTAGAATGATAGCAAATATATATCTGCAATAAAAAATAGAAATATTCAAAGAAGCTAACTTTTATTTAAATAATCTGGATTTCAACATAAAATAGTTGATTTGTAAATGAGAGTAAGACTTGTCAAGAAGCACCATGAAGCCAGGCATGGAGACCTATCTGTAATGCCAGTACTCTGTTTCCTGGAGAATTGGGGTTTCCAATTTGGGAGTTTAAACTTGTTGACAAAACCAACTTTTAAAAGAACTAAACGAGAAACGTGAAAACTCTTTTATTAGACTTTGAGAGAAAAACAGGACAGGCAACAAGGGGTTTCCAGGAAGAGGAGGGAAAGAAAAATCTATGATTGAGTCAGGTTAAGCCTTATAGGTCTTCAAGAAGTATATGAAATGTGTGAGCCACAGGGGATGAAGGAATTCTTCGAAGAAAAACTAAGATGGCTTAGATTGACAAGGAAAGCATGCTTAGGAATTTCGTTGACTTGTAAAGAATAGATAGAAAGGAGAAAAACAATAAGTTTTGAATTAGAACTCAGAAAAGCAAACAGTGAGAATTTGTAAGCAACTGTATCAAAGTACAGACTTCTAGTGAGTCTAAATACATAACTTTATTAGGAGGATAATTGTTCCTTTATTTAGATCTTGCCCTGATTAGATTAACTCTTAAATAGGGAAATAGTGTTATATAATGTTCTTCCCTCTAAGCAGAACAGAATGTCATAGCTCTACCCAGAGACAGAGGTAGAACTCAGAATACATTCTTTTGACCAGAGGGAAGCAACTTTGCCTTAAAGGATTTCAACAAATTATGTTGCCACCTTTTTATATACATTCTAAATTTTAAGGAATGCAAATGTAATTTTTTTGTTTGTTTTTTAGTGTTAAGAAATAAGTCTATAGAATATGATGCTGATTATGAGGGAGGGGACCATCTTCCATGGCCTCCACACCTGCTAATGTCTTTCTTAAGCATTAAATACCAAGGCAGGAGGATCAGGAGTTCAAGGCTAGCCTGGACTACACAGTGGCACCCAATCTCAAATAAATAATCATATGTCCCAAAGTTTTCTTTATTCATCAGATAAATAAGTGACTTCAAGATCTGAGAGTTTCTCTATCGATAAGATATCTGAGTAGATAAAAACACACTTAATATGAATATGATTCCCCAAGATGCTCATGATTACTCCATGTCCTATGGAAAAAGTGTTTGGTGCCTTCAGTAACAAGGTCTTAGTCTGGCTTTGACTTCTGTAAACTGTTTGTAGGCAACCACAGAACCTGTGAATCATGAATGCAGTGGTCCAGTTATATCTAGAAAACACTGTTTCACAGCCCTACTTCCTGACCTCTGGCTTTACATACTTCCTGCCTCATTACACAGGATCACAGGACCCTTTGAGGAAGAGTATAATACAGAAGATTCATTCAGGCTTAGCTACATTTCTATTATAAAGGAGCAGCATGATACAATTAACACCTGTATCAGAAAGTGTAGTTGCAGAATGTTGGACAAAATTCTTCAAGAAAGGGAAAAGCAACAGATAATCTGTCGTAAATGTAGAATAGCAAACACCCTTGTTCATCCTCTGTGCCCTCTCAGGTCTGTCTCCAACAGCAACCACACAGGAGTAGATTCTGTGTGTAACTTCTCACCATTGGCTCGACAAGTGGATCGAGTTTCTATCTACAAGGAATTCCTTCGGATGACACAAAATGGTACCCAGTTGCTAAACTTCACATTGGACCGGAAGAGTGTTCTTGTGGATGGTAAGGCTCCCTGGTCAGTAAAGGCAAAATGATATTCATAGCCATGGGTTTTTAGCTAGATTTCTTCTGTTTTCAGAATAAAATTTGTGATGTCAAATTGATTTTAAAATTTGAATGAAAATGCTAAATGAAACAAGGATAGTAAATGGCAATCATTTGTAATTACTATTTTAATTGGATAAAATACTAATAAACTTAAGCAGTGAATTATTATACTATTCTGTCTACTTTTCTGTATTTCTGTTAAGTTTTATTTAAATGAATAGCCAGGCAGGATGATGAATGTCTTTTGTCTAAGTTCTATGGAGGCAGAGATAGGCAGAGCTCTGTGAGTTGAAGGCCAGCCTAGAATAAATAGTGAGTTCCAGGCCAGCTAGGGCTATATAATCCTGTCTCAGAGATCCTGTCTCAGAGAAATAAAAATTTTTAAAAATAAAGCATGGCTGGGGATATATCTCAGTGGTACATAACTCTCTCCCCATGTCCAAGAGCCTGGACTTTATACCTAGACTCAGAAAGTAAAAAAGATGTCATAGAACATGCCTTTAATCCCAGCACACAGGAGGCAGAGGCAGAGGCAGGTGGATCTCTGAGTTTGAGGCCAGCCTAGTCTACAGAGCAAGTTCAAGGACAGCTAAGGTCTACACAGAGAAACCCTGTCTTGAAAACTCAAAAAACCATTCTCATGTGCATTCTTTTTTATTTATTTCCAGGGTATTGTTCAAGCAGGGATGATGATGTGATAAAGAATTCTGGTGAGTTCCAGACTAGTCCATATCTGGGGTATCATCAGGAGCATCTTCTTTGTAACTCTGTTATCAAGTGCTGTATGCAGAGGGTCATGGTGAAAGAGGGTCGACCCATGGCAGGGACTGATAAGGTAGAGAGGACACACATTAGGGTTTTTGTCCTGTTGGAAGCCCACACAAAAAGAAGTGTGAGGCAGATTCATATGAAATTGAGGCACTAAGCTCTCTCCACAAGATTCATACCCATCCTCAGACCACTTAGAATTCAGGAAGGATTGCCAGGAGATGGCAATAGGGAATTCATTCCAGTATTTGTCTTCCTAGGTCTTCCCTTCTGGGCTATCATTCTCATCTGCTTGGCAGTACTACTGATACTCATCACATGCCTGATGTGCTGTTTCCTGGTGAGCAAGAAAGTGTGGGGGGGAGGGGTACTGTATTCTCAATATTGAATTGTTAAGAAGTTTTAAACAGGCAAGCACCATACAGCACTTCGTTGGTCTAGGATGGACCTAAGATGTGACATATATGTCACATAAATGACAATCTTCTCCAAAATGATGCTTCCTGATGCCATTGTATCCATCTAAGCTTATTTAAATATTGTCGATGATGTTTGTATAATGGCATTGCATTCATAAAATAAGGCCTTAATCTTATACAGTATATGACTGTCCATTATACATATACAAGTCCTTTACTGGTGATGATTTATGAACATTTTCTTTTAGACTGCATGCAGCTGGCCCTTTTAATCCCTCTCTTCTAATTTTACTGTTAATTATGTTTGTTTGTTTGTTTGTTTGTGATTTATTGCTTTTAACCCAGGCTGGCTTCTTCACTGAGTAGTTAAGGAGGATCATGAGTTCAAGAACTCCCTACCAGTTTCTGCCTCCCAAATAATGGGAGGACCATGCTCACTATATATTTTATTTTTATTTGACAAATAATGTGTATTTGTATGAGTTGCAAGGTATGCATTAAGAAATTACTAAATCAAGTAAATATCATCATATCATTTTGGGTGGTATGAATCTTACTCTGGGTATTTCTTAAATATGTATTACATTAACTGTAGTCAGCATGTTCCTTAAAATTCTAACACTAGGCATTAGTGAAATGCCATGACACAGCAGCATAAATAAAACAAGGGAGAACTGGGATCGATATGTAAAATGAGAAAAAATAATAATAATAATAAAGAGAATACCTATCCAAAGACTTGTACAAAAATGTACATAAATACCTTTTCAGTCCTAGCCAAACTTTTAAAAAAGAAAAGAAAAATGAACTCAACCCAAAAACAAACTAGTTCCATTTCCATCAAGAGGTATATCTCAACAATTGAATACTATTCAATAATTTAAAAAAAAATGAATGGTTGATCTGTAGAGGCAGAAATCAGCCCAGAGATTTCTGGAATCATAGTTATGTTTGCAAATAGGAAGCATTATGATGAAGTCGAACACAGTTGGAGATGATGAATGGGTGTTTCTCATCGCCTTTCTGAGTGATAACTTAGGGAGTTGTCATAAAAATCAAATAATTTATTTCTTCTTGAAACAGAATTTCACTATAAAGCTCATGCTAGTATTAAGAATCTTCTTAAATCAACTTCCTAATTGCGAGGAGTAGAGAGACATATCACTATGCCTCACTAAATCATTCACTTTAAATGTGTTGACTTTATTACATGTCAGTTATTTCTCCTTTAAGATAGAAAAAATGACAGTGGGGAGGAAGCCCAGAAATTGAGCTGAGAATAAAATGAGAAAAGAATATTGGGAGAAAAAAATTATAAATCAGCTAGGTAGTTAGAAATACATAAGATAGATGATGGATAGTCGATTCATACTGCTAATTGACAGGATATACAGATGGTTGATAGTAACTATATAGATAACAGACAATACATTATGAATACATGATAGATAGATGATAGATTCATAAATGATTGCAAGATGACAGATAATTCAGAGACAAATGGTGACACAAGCAGAGAGTAAATTAATGATGCATGGTAGAGAATCCTATATAAGACTTATAGCTAAGTGTTAAATGAATATTAATAAATTAATTCAGAAATGGAAATAAGAGATATATGGGTGGAGTATTAATTAAGACTAGAGGGGGAAGAAGGCATTTTAAGGGAGAAACCCAAATAGAAAAAGGAAGAAAAGAGATATAAGAAACATCAGACCTCTGGCTTTGGCCATGTTTTCCTTCGTGATCTCCTGTATCTGGGGTCTGGCTAATTTATTCTTATGGCTTCTCCTGACCTTCACAGGTGACTATCTGCAGAAGAAAAAAGGAGGGAGACTACCAGGTTCAACGTCATCGCCTAGGTTACTACCTGCCTCACCTAGACCTGAGGAAGCTCCCATGACTCCACCTACCAGGGGTACTTTCTCCCTAGCAGGGTCCAAAGAATAAACCACATTGGTCAGATTCAGAACCTGTGACTTTCTTGACTTTATCCCTGAGGATGTCCCTGGGGATCAAGTGAAAAGTGTTCCTCTTTTATTAAGTCCTGATGGAGACTGTTAGTTATGGTCTGTGGCCTCATAGTACATCATGCTTCAGGCACAGCAGGTTTTGTGAAACTGGTTGTAGCAGCTACTTTTTTGCTGCTAAAACAAAATTCCTGACAACAGCATCTTAAAGAATGGTTTAAGCCAGGTGCTGGTAGCACACACCTTTAATCCCAGGAGTTGGGAGGTAGAGGCAGGCGGATCTCTGTGAGTTCAAGGCCAGCCTGGACTAGCGAGCTAGCTCCAGGACAGCTAGAGCTGTTACACAGAGAAGCCTTGTCTTGAAAGAAAAAAAAAATGGTTTGGTTAGGCTTACAGTTCCAGAGGGACACAGTCCATTATGGTAGGGGAAAGGTGGTGGCCAAAGCAGGCACCAAGCTGGTCATATTACAGAGGATGTTAGTGGGGGGCCAGGTTATAATATCTCAGAGCCCATAACTCTATGCAACTCTTCTTCCAGAAAGGTTCCATTTCATAACTCTCCCACAACCAGCTGGAGAGACAAAGTGGTTAAATATGTGAGACTGTAAGGAACAGTCTACATTCAAACCACATCAGTGTAGAAATTGTTGGATCCCCCAAAGTAGAGTTACAATGTGTTGTAAGCAACCAGATGTGGATGCTGAAGATTGAACTTTGGCCATCAGAAAGAATAGTGTGCACTTTTAACATCTATCCAGTTTGAAAATTATAAGTGCTGCAATTGGAGTGGGGGGTAGGAGAAGAAAGGGGATTTGTTAGAATGGCTTACAGACTGTGGTCCAGTTAACACAATGGCTGTCTACCAATTGAAGGTCTAAGAATCCAGTACTCGTTCAGTCCACAAGGCTAGATGTCTTCAGTATATGCCAGCATCCTGAGTAGGTTGTAATGCCAATGAAGGAATGGACTTGATAGTGAAAGCAAGAACAAGAAAAAAGACAGCAAGCTTCATTCTTCCAAGTCCTTTACACAGGCTGAAGGTGTGGCCCACATTAAAGGTTTATCTTCCCACCTCAAAGATCCAGAATAGAATGAGTTAATTAAGGAAAAGAATCCCTCAGAGATGTGCCCAGCCATTTGGGTTTTAGTTAATCCCATATGCAATCAAGTTGACAACCAAGAACAGCCTTCAAAACCTGTAAGGACAAAGCACTACATAATTCTGTGACGTTCCGTGTAGCTCTGTAGTCTGTGCTTGCAACTATGGCCCCCAATACACACCTCTACCGTCTCAGGTGCTGGTACTATAAAAGCCTATGTCAGCAGGTCTGCCTAATTCCATGACATATGCAATAACTCCTGTTGACCTTAAGCAAAATAAGTTTGACATAAAAAGAAATATGCAATCTGGGGCCACAGCCTAGTGGGTAAATACTGGGCAGACATGGAGTTTGAATTCTACAATCTGGACACAGTGGAATGTGTCTGAAATCCCAGCACTACTGTGAGGAAATAGGAAAGAAGCCAGAGAGTCCATGGAAGATTATGGGCTTGAGATCCTGTCTCAAATAAGATGAAAGGTGAAGATCAACACATGAGTTTGTCCTCTGAAATGTTCTGTGGTACACATTTAACACACACACACACACACACACACACACACACACACACGGTGGTGGTAGTTGACTTCATGATACAGCTTTATGGAGTCTTTCAAAATCAGATATGTGAAAATAGACAATAGAATGATTGTAACTATGGACAGTAGTGAGCACAGACAGATGCAGATTAGAGAGCACAAAACTAGTTATGTAGACTATATCCAGAGCTCTAATGTGCAGTGTAGGATTCCAATCAGTAACACCATGCTATATAATGGAAATTGATTAAGCCAGATCCTACATGTTTGTACTACCCGTGAGATTGTAACTAGATCAGGGTATTCGTCTCCACTGTCAGCTTGAGTGGTCCTAGAGTTACCTAGAGGACAAAATTCCGTATATGTCTATGAGTATATTTTCATAGTTTAATTGAGGAAAGAAGCTCCATCGTAAACATGACTGGTACTATCCTGAAGTCTCAGGCTGAATATGAAGAAAAAATGGAGGGAGAAGTGACTAGAACCCCAGCATTGCCTTACTGTTTCCCTGGCTACAGATACAATGTGAGCAGTTGCCTCATATTCCTGCATCCAAGTCTCCTCACTGCTCCCTCGAACTGTAAAGCAAAATAAACACTTTTCTCAAGTTGCTTTTGACATGTCTTTCATTAGTGGTTGGAAAAGTGATACATGATAGTTGTTATTCTTGTTACATATGCATATCAAAACACTGTATCATATACCTTTATACAGAAAAATATAGTACCTGTGTCAGGGAAACTTTTCTTTTACAGCAGACAGACATCATTACAGAAAGCCACAATGAATCAAAATGCAGTTGTGGAGTCCAGTCCCAATGGGTACACATACAACTTAACTTCTGAACCTAAGGTTCAGGCATCATTGCTAAGGGACAGAAAGACTGTAAAGAGAAAAAATTAAAATCCAGGGAGTTTTCTGTGAGATTGTGCCTCCTAGGAATGTCATAGGCCACAACAATTTTTAAAACATAGTAAGTAAAATACAAGAATGTTAGGTAACTAGTAAATTATGGCTTGGAAGTAGAGTACCTGGTGCTCTTCCAGAGGACCTGGGATTAAAGCTTTCCCAGAAGCTGTATGACAGCTCCCAACAGCCTCTAAGTCTAGTTCCAGGGTATCCAATGGGCATCAACACACATACCATTCACAGATATACATGCAGGTAAAACATGCATAACATATACATAAACATTTTAAAAAATAAAATAGTGAATGAATATAGGACTATAAAGAGCAAAAGAAAAATCTTTTCTCATCTCAGTTTCTCTTCTCAAAAACAAATTACTGAGGCTGGAGAGATAGCTCAATACCTAAGAGCATTTAAAACTCTCTCAGAGGGTCCAAGTTTGGTTCCCATAACCATTGTATGATAGCTCACAACTGCCTATAACTAGAGTTTCTGGGAATACAATATCCTCTTCTTCTGTTCACTTCATGCACTTGTTCTCATATGCACATAACACACACAGACACATAAATTAAAAGTAATTTGTTATGTTTACACCTCTATGTATGCCTATGTATCGTGTGTGTGTGTGTGTGTGTGTGTGTGTGTGTGTGTGTGTGTGTGTGTTTTCCATAGAGATAAGGAAAGAGCAATTGGATCCCCTTGGAATTGAAATTATGGACAGTTGTCAACTGCTATGTAGATGGTGGGAATTAAATTTGTATCCTCTGGAGAGCAGCCAGTGCTCTTAATCATTGAGCCATCTCTCCAGCCTCTAAAATAATTTTAAAAAATAAAAATTACTGGCTGTGTGATATAGCTCTATGGTAGAGCATTCTCCCGGTATGAGTGGGAAGTTGGGGTCAATCTTCAACACAGAGAAAGAGGTGAGTATAGGAGAACAATCATTTGCACTTTTTGCATTGCACAAAGAATTTTAACAAAGTATTGCCAAGTTTAAATCTTCAAAGTAACAACAAAAAGACACTGCAAAGAAGTGTTAAAACAAGTCTGCATTTCATCTGCAGTACCTGCTCCCCTGCTCCCCATCCCTGTGTTTATAAGTTTGCCTTCCTTGACTCCCTCATTTTCTCTGCCTCGTTGGCTAGCCTGTGTGCAATCAATGCACCTGCCAGTCTTTCTCTTGCTATTTTCACTTTCCTTTCCTGGTTGCTAATATCTTCTTCAGTGACGAGAAACTGATTGCAAAAGGTCCGTGGGATACCTGCTTCTGGAATCATCTCCACCAAATGCGAAGATGACTTATGGGTGGGCATGGGCCTGGAGTCAATGCTGTTGGCTTGAGTCTCTGAAACAGAGGCATCTGTGCCTCTAGGTGTAAGGTCTTGCAATGCTTTGGTGAGATCTGAAGTGCTCAAAAGTTCTCCTACACTGCTGTAGGCCTGGAGTCCTTGCAGTCTCTTCTGCCAGCAGACTTGTTGGGGCTTGTCCAAGGTCTCCTCCCACTGATGATATCTCACCTCATTGCACTGATGGGATGTGATTCTAGTGACTGGCCTCTTAAATGTATAACTGGACATCCTCAAGGGGATTGAGGTGTTTAAACAGGCCTTTGGCTTTGATATGTTCTCATAGTCACGTTGCTTCCTCTGTGAAGCCTTGCCCATCTGACTCCTTTCTTAATCCTATAAGCATGTCAGAAAATTGCATTAATGTGATGCAGGTTGCCTCCTTATATTTTCTATGTGATACTTATCAATTATCAGTGTCGCTTTTAACTTCCACCATCCCCCTCTCTCTGGTGATGGATTTGACCTGTATTCAAGGACATCATCCAACAGATCTAAGTTTAGCACAGAAAGCTCAAAGTCCAAACTCCCCAACCACTTGGCAAAACTCCCTCCTTGCTTGAGTGTATTTTTATTCTCTCTGGATCAACTGCCAACTGCTTGAGTTCTCATATTCCCTGTCATGACACACAGTTCCCATTCTTCCTCTAAGTATCTAATTTTGCCATTCTTCTGTGATATTTGATGAATTTGTTATTAGCCACATGGCTTTCATAGCTCCTTTGACATTTAAATAAAAGTGAAATTAGATCATAAGAGCTAGAGGTTGGGAAAGAGTGCTATGGAAAAAGCATTTCCTGGACACAACAGGAACACTGCAGTCAGGAACTCACAGACACTCTAATTACTTGCAGAAAACCTGTACAAGACCAGGCCAGCCAACATTCCAGAACAGATATGAGAGAAGCTCATGGCAGCTGATACTGCTAAGGAAGGAACAGTGAGTTTTCCTCAGAATGTGGACTCTGATTGGTTGCTTCAGTGGATGGCCCTACACCCATGCACATACTGGAAACACTAATAAGTTTCAGTAGGTTCAAAAAGAAGGACGTGGAGTTGGAAGAAGAAGTGGTGAGGGTATCTGGGTGAAGCTGGGGGATAAAATGGAAGACGATATGATCAATACATTTCATACATGTATGAAACTTTCAAATAATAAATATGTATTTTTAAAAAATTAATACCAACAATATCACTCCTGAAGAATCACTACAAGACCTGAGAAAAAGAAAAGAAGGAAGGAAGGAGGAAGGATGGGAGGAAGGAAGGAAGAAAGGAAGGAAGGACGAATACTCACTACCATATTTTTATTCTAGTAGGTTGTTTTTCTAGAATGTATGTAAGAGTACACGGCACATAACTATTTCTCAAAAACAAAAGATGAGTCTGGAACACTTCTATCCCTTTTATCTACTAAGTATTTATTAATATACATTAACTACACAAAAGGGCTTCACTGTGGCACTTCCATATTCACAAATAATGTACTTTGATCATAGACACCACAGCTACTGCTCTTTATTATGCCTCTTCTCCCTCCTCCTTTTCTGATCTTCCCTTCTGCTTCTATCATGTTTCCCCCTTTCATGTTAT
Organism: Phodopus roborovskii; assembly: GCF_943737965.1. Lineage (NCBI taxonomy): Eukaryota > Metazoa > Chordata > Mammalia > Rodentia > Cricetidae > Phodopus > Phodopus roborovskii. The sequence continues at coordinate 33,326,067 of NW_026125281.1, forward strand.
TTAAAACACACATCCCATGTAGAGGTGGCTCTGAAGGGAAGGACCCTTACAGATGAACCTGATAACCTGAGCATCAGCTCCCATGAGCTGTTCTCTGGCCTCCACATGCTCGTCATGGCAAACATATCTACACCCAAATACATAAAAGGACACAAATATTAAAGTTGCTTTAAATATAGTTTCCACATGAGAGGGAATATGGTATTTGTCTTTTCTTTGGGGTGTGTATGGGTAGAATGTGCATGTGCTATGTCTTTGTATGTGTGTGTGCGTATGTACATGTGTGCCTGTGAAGGCCTGGGGTTGATGTCATTTATGTTCTGGAATAGACTTATACTCTATTTATTTATTTATTTATTTATTTATTTATTTATTGAGGCAGTGTCTCTCATTGAACACAGAGCTCACCAATTCTGAGCAGTCTAGCTGAGGAATCCAACTTACCCCTGAGATCTATTATTTCCTCAGTGCTGGGATTGCAGGTGGCCACTGCCCATTTGGTTGTTTTGGTTGTTTTGCTTTTGTCTTTCAATATATTTTATTTTTGAGATTATATCATCTCCCTTCTCCTTCCTCCCACCAAGCCCCCATATGCCCCTCCTTTCTCTTTTATAAATTCTTGACCCCTTTTTTATTCATTGTTGTTGTCTACCTACCCATATATATGTACATTCCTAAATATTATCTGCCTTTTATGTGGGTTCTGGGGATTCAAACTCCAATCCTCATAACTGCACAAAGTGTTTTATCCACTGAACCATCTCCCCAGCCTAGTATCTGTCTTTCCAAGTCTGACTTCTTCCACTCAGTATGTTGGTCTCTAGTTCTAGTCACTGTCTTGCAAATGGTACAGTTTCATTCTGCGTTATGGCTGAATAACAGTCTATTGTGTAGGGGCTGACTATAGAGCTTAGTTGGTAGAGTTTTTGCCTCGTGTGCACAAAACCCTAGGTTTGATCTCATTAAAACTGAGTGTGATGATGTTGGTTGATAATGATAGCACCTGGGATACAGAGACAAAAAAGTCAAAAATTTAAGGGCATCTTCAGCTACACAGTGAGTTTGAGATCAGCCTATGCTACATAGGCTGTCACAAAACCCTGTCACAAAAATTAAAATTTCAATTGCCTATATAAACCACATTTTCTTTAACCATTCATATGATGATAGACATCTGGGCATATTCTATAATTTGACTTCTGTAGGAATTGTTCTTTTAGATTAACATACTAAATAAAAACATTTACGAAGAGTATGATCATGTGATATATATATATATATATATATACTATATTGTGATTATAATTAGCATTTTAACTATCTTAGTATTTATCATTTCCTTTATTGGGGGAGCTTCAAATTTCTTTTTCCTAGCTTTTTACCATATGTATGAAATATTGTCAACTACAGTCACATGCTCATAGAATGTAAGAACTGACTCTTGAAGCATAACTTTACCATTATCCAAGTACCCTCCTCCTGATCCCATATCCATACTCAGTTTTACAGTCTGTGGTCTCAATAATTCCACTGGTATTACTGAAAAAGTCTTTTCCATTTAGCTTATCTACCTTGTAAAACTTCAAATTAGGAAGATTGCCATCATCACCATACCACAGTTATTGCTTGCCCTATGATACCTATTGGAAGAAAAAAACACAACATACTATTTTGGTGCAACTATAAATACAAAATATTTAGAAATAACATGGAAAAAAGTCATAATACCTGGGCATTTATGTGTTATGAGTCACTGAATCTCCCTTAAGCCTGTTTGATTCTTTTTCCACATTTACTTTTTGTTATTTCCACTTCTTATTGCTGTGATAAAATGCCCTGACAAAAGCAGTGGATGGAAAATGAGCTTATTTGGCTTACAATTGCATATAATAGTCCATCACTGCAAGGGAATGAGAGCAGGCTTTACATGCACTCAAGATCAGAGGAATAAAACCCTCACACTCTTACACAGTCAAATTCCCTTAAAACTTCCCCAGTACTTCTTGGAGAAACTATAAATATATCTAGTTGACATATTTACACGTATGTTAGACTGTAAATTTCTTCCAGGTATGTTGCTAGTTCCTTTGTCTCCTGATCTGAGATTTTCCCATCTTCCTGTTTAGTAACCTCATGCCCACAATGCACCAATAAGTCCCTCAATCTTCAATGTCTCTTTCTCTATAGAATCCTTCCTTCAGCATTTACTGCCTACATTTCTCTGAGCTACATAGAAAGCCCTTGCCTAACCTCCTCTGTCCCTTCCTCTTAGCACAAGCTGCTCAAAAGAGACATCTGTATTATGTTTTTCTGGAACATCTTACCTCCAACCAGCTCCTCAGACTACTTGGAACCTTCATATGGCGTGATCATTCTGTGGCTCTTTCCCTTGAAGACGTCACAATGACCCTTTGTTGTTACATCCAAAAGGAACTTTTCACATAATAATTTTTAAAACAGATTCTGGCTGTACATAATCTTTGTCAGCCTTCAACCTGTTGTATAACCCAGGCTAGCCTTGGAGTCGCTATCCTCCTGTCTAAGCCTCAGCCTTTAAAATGACTTATCACACCAACATAATTATCCTGACTACAGAGATAAAATTCACCACATACATTAATATGTGCTATTAACAGAAAATACAAACTTAATTATTAGAATGTATTTTTAATATAATTTTTTATTTAAATTAGAAACAAGCTTATTTTACATATCAATCCCAGTCCCCACACCCTCCCGTTCTTCTCTGTCCCCCCCCCACCCACCCACCAACCCCCATCCCATCCACATTCTGCTCCCCAGGGAAGGTGATGCCTTCCATAGGGAGTCTTCAAAGTCTGTCATATCATTTGGAACAGGGCCCAGGCCCTCCCCCATGTGTAGAATGTGTTTTTATGTAAATGACTATAGAAATAATAATGGCTATGTATTAAAATTTTGATGGGTTTTTATATTGTCAGCATAAACAAATGATGTCTTAAGATCAGTATATTTAGACTCCCTGGGTTGGCCCCTGATCCTGCTGCTCCTGTCTCAGGTCCCCATTGAGAGCACCCTTGGAGCTCTGATACACCCCCACCCATCTCCACCGCCAGCCTACCCCCCCTACCCTGTCCCCTACCCCACCCATGGTCCTGCTGCTCTGGTTGAGCACTGGGACAGAGGGTGGAGCCAATAGTCCACCCTACTTCGGACTTTCTAATATTCAACGAGAATGAGGATACAACATACCCGAACTTATGGGACACCTTGAAAGCAGTGCTACGAGGGAAGTTCATTGCACTAAGTGCCCATATGAAGAAAACAGAGGATAGTCACATAAGAGAATTAACAGCCCAACTGAAAACCTTAGAACAGAGAGAAGCGAATTCACCCTGCAGGAGTACACACCAGGAAATAATCAATTTGAGGGCTGAAATCAACAAAATAGAAACCAGGAAAACAATACAAAAAATCAATGCAACAAAGAGTTGCTTTTTGAGAAAATCAACAAGATAGACAAACCTTTATCCAAACTAACGAAAAAGCAGAGACAGAACATGCAAATTACAAAATCATAAACGAAATGGGGAACATAAAAACAGAGGAAATCCAGACATACTTTGAAAATCTGTATTCCACAAAAAATTGAAAATTCAAAGGAAATGGACAAGTTTCTGGATAACTATCACTTACCAAAATTAAATCAAGAACAGACAAACAACTTAAATAGACCTATAACCCGCAATGAAATGGAAGCAGTCATTGAAAGCCTTCCAACCAAAAAAAGTCCAGGGCCAGATGGATTCAGTGCAGAATTCTACCAGACATTCAAGGAAGAACTAATACCACTACTCCTCAAACTCTTCCACAAGATAGAAACAGAAGATTCATTGCCAAACTCTTTTTACCAGGCCACAATAACTTTGGTACCCAAACCTCACAAAGACACAACTAAGAAAGAAAACTACAGACCGATATCCATGATGAACATCGATGCAAAAATACTCAATAAAATAATGGCAAACCGAATTCAAAAATACATCAGAGAAATCATCCACCATGATCAAGTAGGCTTCATACCTGGATTGCAGGGATGGTTTAACATACGAAAATCTATCAACGTGATCCACCATATAAACAAACAGAAAAAGAAAAACCATATGATCATCTCCCTAGATGCGGAAAAAGCCTTTGACAAAATTCAACACCCTTTCATGATAAAGGTCTTGGAGAGGTCAGGGATAACAGGAACATACCTAAACATAATAAGAGCAATATACAGCAAACCAACTGCCAACATCAAACTGAATGGAGAGAAACTTAAACCAATTCCTCTAAAATCAGGAACAAGACAAGGCTGTCCTCTCTCTCCATATCTCTTCAATATCGTACTAGAAGTTTTAGCTAATGCTATAAGACAACAAAAGGAGATCTAGGACATCCAAATTGGAAAGGAAGAAGTCAAACTGTCTCTATTTGCAGATGATATGATAGTTTACATAAGCGACCCAATAAACTCTACCAGGGAACTCCTACAGCTGATAAACACCTTCAGCAAACTAGCAGGATACAAGATAAACTCAAAAAAAAATCAGTAGCCCTATTTTTTTCAGACGACAAAGAGGCAGAGAAAGAAATCAGAGAAACATCACCCTTTACAATAGCCACAAGCAACATAAAGTATCTTGGTGTAACACTTACCAAACAAGTAAAAGACCTATATAATAAGAACTTTGTGACTCTAAAGAAAGAAATTAAAGAAGATAGCAGAAAATGGAAAGATCTCCCATGCTCTTAGTTAGGTAGGATTAACATAATAAAAATGGCAATCTTACCAAAAGAAATCTACAGATTCAATGCAATCCCCATTAAAATCCCACCACAATTCTTCACTGACCTTGAAAGGATAATAATCAACTTTATATGGAAAAACAAAAGACCCAGGATAGCCAAAACAACCCTATACAATAAAAGAACATCAGAAGGCATCACCATTCCTGACTTTAAGCTCTACTACAGAGCTATATAGTTCTGAAAACAGCCTGGTATTGGCATAAAAATAGACAGGTAGACCAATGGAATCGAATTGAAAATCCTGATATTAATCCACGCACCTATGAACACCTGATTTTCGAGAAAACAGCTAAAATTATACAATGGGGCAAGGACAGCATCTTCAACAAATGGTGCTGGCACAATTGGATGAGGGTGTGTAGAAGACTGCAGATAGACCCATGTCTGTCGCCAAGCACAAAACTCAAGTCCAAATGGATCAAAGACTTCAACATCAATCCAGCCACATTGAACCTCTTAGAAGAGAAAGTAGGAGGTACCCTTGAACAAATTGGTATAGGAGACTGCTTCTTGAACATAACTCCAGGGGCACAGACACTGAAAGAAACAATTAATAAATGGGACCTCTTCAAACTTAGAAGCTTCTGTAAGGCAAAGGACACAGTGGACAAGACCAAACAGCAGACCACAGACTGGGAAAAGATTTTCACCAATCCTATATCCGACAAAGGGATGATCTCCAAAATACACAAAGAACTCAAGAAACTAGTCAACAAAACACCAAATAACCCTATTAAAATATGGGGTACAGAACTGAAGAAAGAATTCTCAATAGAGGAAATCAAAAAGGCTGAAAGACAGTTAAGAAAATGCTCCACATCCTTAGCTATCAGGGAAATGCAAATCAAAACAACTTTGAGATACCATCTTACCCCTGCCAGAATGTCTAAATTAGAAACACCAATGATGATTCATGTTGGAGAGGATGTGGAGAAAGTGGAACACTCCTGCACTGCTGGTGGGAGTGCAAACTCACACAGCCATTTTGGAGATCGGTATGGCGGTTCCTCAGGAAAATGGGAATTAGTTTACCAAAGGACCTGGCAATCCCCCTCTTAGGCATATACCCAAAGGATTCACATCCATGCAACAAAGACATCTGTTCAACTATGTTCATAGCAGCACTATTTGTAATAGCAAGAACCTGGAAGCAACCTAGATGCCCCTCAATTGAAGAATGGTTAATGAAGATGTGGCACATCTACACAATGGAATACTACTCTGCAGAAAAAAAATAATGGTATCTTGAAATTCGCAGGCAAGTGGATGGCACTTGAAGAAACCATCCTGAATGAGGTAACCCAGTCACAAAAAAGAGGAACACAGTATGTACTCACTCATATATGGATTTTAGACCTAGATCAAAGTATCACCAGCCTAAAATTCACACCACCAGAGGAACTAGGATACAAGGTGTATTCTAAGAGAGTCATATAAAGTCCCTCACAGAACTGGGCAGGGACAAGTCCCCCAGAGCACAGGTGAAGTGGGGGGGGCAGCGAATGGAGAGAGAAGTAGGAGAAAATGAGGGGGAGGAAAAGAAAACATGTGCGACCAGGAAGATTGAGCCTGGTTAAGAATAGAAGACAGGAAAGAGAGAGAGAGAGAGAGAGAGAGAGAGAGAGAGAGAGAGAGAGAGAGAGAGAGAGAGAGAGAGAACATAAAAGAGGGAGCCAATATTGGTTTGAAGATAAAATTGAACACAAAGAAAGGTCTAGAGAACTACAAGTCTGCTCCCAACTAACAATCTCAGCTTCTGTGGAAAGGCTATCATAAATGTCCTTCCTGGATAGTGAGATCAACAACTAAATTCTCCATGGAGCCCTCAACTAATGCCTGTTGAAAACAGGATCAAACACCCATACATAAACACTGAGTCGAACTAGAACCCAGAAGCAGATGGAGAGGACAAGACCATGCTGCAGAAACACATAGAGACAGCTTACCTGAACAAGGAGGAGCTAACGGCCACTAGACTGATAGCTGGGAAGCCAGCATGGGACTGACTCAGGCCCCCCTGAATATGGGTCTCAGCCAGAAGGACTGAGCAGTCTAAGAGACCTCAGACAGTGGAGCCAGGATGTATCCCTGGTGCACAAAAGGACTTTGCGAACATATCCCCCTTGGAGGGATAACTGCCTTACCCTAGAGACAGGAGAGAAGCCCTAGTCCATACTTCACAGGACCTGTCAGATCTACATGACCCCAACTGGGTGGCATTCCCCTACATATGGAATTGGGGTGGGGGGATGGAAGGGGAGGGTGTTTAAGTTGAAGAACAAGTTACTGGGGAAAAGGATTTCTATTTTTGTTTCCACAGAAAATGAAAAGATGTGGATTCCTTCCAGACTAATGTGGTTTGATCATGCCAGGCTGCCTGAAACAGAGTACAAGGTGACCCTACATTCAAAACAGCTGGACAAAGCAGCCTTACAGACTACAGCCAGGATTTCTGAATCTTCTTCGAATCCCCCATGACAAAGCACCTTACCAGCAGGAAGTAGTATGGAAAGAACAACGCCCAAATATCCAAATATTGTGTATAAATGTTTGTTTTCATTTAATTCGACTTTGTTATATAAAATAAAATAAATTAAAAAAATAAAGTCAAAAACGGTAGAAATGACAAAAAAAAAAAAAAAAAAAAAAAAAAAAAAAAAAGATCAGTATATTTAACCTGATTTGAACATTTTACAATACACGTACCTGCTATGGCTTCAGTCTGAACTATACCCCATAGACTTATGATTTGAATTTTTAGTCCCCACCTTATGGAAGCATTTTGAAGGCACAGAGCCTTTGTCAGGAGGGTCTTGTCTAGCAGAAGAAAATCACTAGGAACTGGCAATGTGAACATTGTACCCACTTCTATTTCTAGATTAGCTGCCTCTTATTCCTAGGCTGCTCACATGTGCACAACTGCTGTCTCACAACCCCAAAGCCAAGATAGATGGTAATGTTCTGAAACTATAGCTAAACAAACTTTCCCTGCTTTGAATCATTCCTATAAGATATTTTAACCCCAATGATGCAAAAGTAACTAATAAATTGTTCTGTAAATATGTAAAATTTGTTGTTATATTAGCTAAAAATAAATGTAATTTACATAAAAAGAATATTAGTTTTAAAAGGCCATATAATCACTTCTATGTCTATATAGGTTGTTCACAAATTTTATCATTCTTGTGTACTTTTAAATTTTTGACAGATGAATATATTTGTGGGGTGCAATATGATATCTTGTTTTTTCTCATGAAATCCTAGTCCTTATCTTAATTCTTACGGCTTAAATGGTCCACCTGCTTTGAGGGGCACAGAAACAAAGACAAAAAAAAATGGGATTTTCTAACAGAAAGGAAATAATTTGGCGGCATAACTGGGAGGAGGTGTGATTAAAAAGCAGATGACAGAAACAAACGAGAAGGAGGAGAAACAGAGAGGCAAAGAGAGACAGACAGTCTTGGAGCAATCAATAACAGAGGAAGAAATAAAAATGGAGGGAAGGGAAGAAAATGGAGACTGAGGAAGAGGAGATGGAGGAGGAAGGGGCACAGGGAGAGAGGGAAGAGGTGGAGGAAAGGAAGGGAGCTGCATTCAAATGAACAAAGAAAACAGGGCAGTCTTGGGGTAGCTACAGATCATACTCCTTTGCTTTAAAAAAAAAAACCCATAAAATCTACAAAACATAAACTAAACCCTCTGCCCCATTCTCCAGTGCCTGGCTCGGCGGTATTAATATGTTCACATTGTCGTGCATCACTGCCATTCATCTCAAGAACTGTCATTTCCAAAACACAAATAATTCTCCTACTACACACTCTTTATTCCTCTCCCAGGTTAGGGAGTCTACGGTTCTATTTTTTACTTCTATACATATGACTACAATAGGGATGACTGTGTGAATAAATGGATAGCATTTATCTTTTGTGACTGGCATATCTTGTCAACAAAATGTTTCATTCATGTTGTACTGCAGGTCGGTATTCCTGCCTTTTAAGGCTGATTCCTATTCTAGCTACACATGATTTCACGCTGTAAAGGGTGAAACTGCTGACAACTGATGGCCCACTCTGATCCCAGCAAAGTTGCTGTTCAGTTGCAGCACATCCCCTAGCACACAGGTGATTGCAGTAGATGTGGAACCAGGAACGGAACTCCATCTGTGCCTGGGAACTGACTTTGACACCCTGGCTCCAGTTGGCCCTGATGCTTGCGTTCGGCATTTTGGTCCTTGTTTTAATTCCTGGGTACAGATTAAACTCAAGAGAAATCCATTTCAGCCAAGAGAACACAGAATGTGAAATGCCTATGTATAACAAGGTTAAGGTAATGACCCCTGACACAGCTTAGGATTAGTCTGTCTTGCATAAAAAAAAAAAACATATTTTATCAAATTAATATACAGTGCACCTAAAAATTAGCTCAGTGGTTAAGGGTGCTTGTTTACAAGCCTAACAACATAAGTTCTATCCCTGGAACCATGGGGTGGAAGGAGGAAACTGACTCCTGAGGACACACAATTAAACAAATGTACTTTTAAATTAACATGTTAATTGTACAAAGAAATGGGCTTATGACATTTCCTCCTATATCTTTTCCTAGATTCCATGAGTAACAGCAAACACACAATATTTTTCTTTGTGGGGATGCTTTATTTAATATGATGACCATCCTTGTCCATTCTTTTCTGTCTTCCCCCCCCCCACCCGCCCCGGACCTGAGGACCGAACCCAGGGCCTTGTGCTTGCTAGGCAAGCACTCTACCACTGAGCTAAATCCCCAACCCCGTCCATTCTTTTCTGTAAATGGCATATTCTTTATGGCTGGATAGACCATATATAATTACATTTTATTCATTTCTCTGTTAATGGCTACATAGGCTGGTTGCACCATAGCTATTGTGAAGAATGAAGTAACAAACATGAGTATGTAGATATGTCTATAGCAAATTGAGGTGGTTTTTGTCAAGCAGACATAAGCTAGAGTCATCTGTAAAGATAAAACTTCAATTGAGAAAATGCCTCCATCAGATAAGCCTGAAGGGGCCCCTTAACAATTATGATTGATGTGGGAGAATCCCTAACACTATGGGCAATACCACCCTGGCAGGAAATCTTAGGTTGTTTCAGAAAGAAGGCTGGGCAATCTAAGGGACTAAGACAGTAAGCAGTGTTCCTCCACATCTGTTTTAGTTTTAGTTCCTGTCCAGACTTCTCTAAGTGATGGACTGCAATCAGGATGTGTAAGCTAAATCTAGCCTTTCTTTCTCAAGTAGTGTTTTATCAGAATGTTCTATCATAGCAGTAGAAAGCAAACTAGAATGCTGATTCTTTGTAGTATAACACAACAGCATAGCAGGGACTTTTAACTTGCTCAGTTAGGATACCTTTCATCAGGAAAAAAAAAAAAAAAACACATGGTGTTAAGGATAAAGAATAAAGAAAATCTCATAAACTGTTTCAGAGAACGTAAAATAGTGTAGCCACCATGGGAGTCAGTAAGGAAGTTCTTCACAGCACTAGAACTACAACTATCATATGCTCTAAATATAATAAACCTCCTCCTTCCTACCATAAAGCTCCAGCGATTAGGGTCATGAGGTGAATCATTTTTGTCATCCCTCCCTATCCAGTGTTAATGCTGAAAGTTTTCTGCTTATACCTCCAATTATTTTACCATAATACATTATATAGATGTGTGTAAAAGTGTCAAAAAATTTAAGTAATATTGGTCTTTCAAGAAGTAAGTTGCAGAGAAATGTATACAATATGCAATTCTAGTAGGCTGTACAGTCATGGAGAACAGACTGAAGAAAAGTTACTGTTGAGCGATCTGTCATCACTCTTGGTGGTTGTGTGAGCCTAGAAGATCGGAGCCTAAAAATGAGGCAGACTAAAAGTCTTATTCAATAGTCAACTTTATTCAGAGCATCAGACAATGTATATCCAAGGGTTAGGCAAGGCCATAAGAGCAAAGTTCACATGAATTCAAGCTGTATACAGTCACAAGGGCAAAGCATGTTCACGTGAGCTTAGGCTGTATACCAGTGGTTCTCAACATTCCAAACGCTGTGAGTTTTTAATACAGTTCCTCATATTATGGTGACCCCCGACCACAAAAAGATATTTTCCTTGTTACTTCATAACTGTAATTTTGCTAGTGTTATGAAGCGTATTGTAAATATCTTTGTTTTCCGATGGTTTTAGGAACCCCGCCCCCACGGGTTGAGAACTGCTACATACAGTTATTAAAAACAACCCATGCTTAGAAACACCATCTCAATAGTAAGGTAATCTGAAGTAAACCCACTCCTATTCACTATACCTGGGAGGGGGAATGAAAGAACATTCCAAGAACAATTTTTGTGCAGGGGGACGGGGGCTGAGGTCACAGACTCTTGCCTGTTCTCTTGGAGTTTCCTTAAACCATTCAGAATTCTGCTTACACAGCTTCACTCGTAGACCGTGTCCTGACATGATCCATGGAGGGTCATGCAGCAGCACCCCTGGGGATGATCCCTTGCATCCCCTAGGGCCGGCCAGAGGGCTCCCACACCCGGCACTACCCATGGCCATCCATATTCTCTTCCCTGCCACTAGCCCCTCCAATTCCCTGGGACAGTAGCAAGCCCTACCTCACACCCTACACTACCATTGGTCGCCCTTGAAACCAATCTCCACCCTCAATCGACCAAGTTCCCTGCTGGCTTTGTGTGCGCCCACCATCTTTCCCCCGGAACTCATCCCTGCTGCAGCCACTACCTGCAAACTATTCGTCTCTCCCACGCCCGCGTTCTCCCACGGTCCCTTCCTCCCGCAGGCCCCCCCCCCCGCCCCGGTCTCCTCGGCTGACCTATCCCAAAGTCCGGCTGTGCACATGGTCAATAAGCAAAGTGGGGAGAACAATCTAGAAGGGACACGCGGGCCAATCTGCCGCCCACTGCCCCGCCCTGAACCGCCCCCCTCCAGGAAGTTTTGGGCGGAAATGAACTGGAAGAGGCCCGCACGGGGCCGGAAGTGGAAGCGCAGAGCGGAATTGAAGGCGGAACTGAAGGCGGAACCGGGCTCGGGTTGCTGGTGAGGGCGGCGCCGCTGGGCGGGGCGTTGTCGGGCGTGCACAGCTCGCGCAGCCCCGGGCCGCCCTGCAGAGCTCGCGCAGCCCCGGGCCGCCCTGCAGAGCTCGCGCAGCTCCGGGCCGCCGTGCACAGCTCCGGTCCAGCTGACACGGAGCACGGACTGCAGCGCTGACTGCGAGCGTCCTCCTGCAGGCCTCGAGCATAAAGCCCGGGCTCTTCCACCTCACAGCTCTGGAGAGAGAGGCGGGGTGGAGGCCCGGGACGCTGTCCTGTCTGCATCCGTCCCGTCTGCATCCATCCTGCCGTGCAGGCAGCAGAGTGGCAATTCTTCAGCTCGGTGAAGAAGCTAGCCCAGCCCTGTCACTTGCAGGCCCTCTAAGCGACGAGGCATGTTGACCATCCCTGGAGTCGCCGGAAGATCGCTCTCCAGTCAAATAAGTTGCACAATTAAACAGACATATCATTTCATCCTCTGCCTGCCCCTTTGAGCTTGTGCCTGCATAGAGATCAGGTAATTCCATTTCCCCAGCCACAGGCTGGGCTGTTATTACATGTTAAATCAGTAAATACATGTTGGGGGGGGGGGGTGATTGGAGTGGTATTTGTTTTGCTTTCAGTCATAACTTTAGTGTTTTCTGTAAAAGGCCTCAGCGTCAATTGTTTTTAAATGCTTTTTGCTTTTCAGACCAAAAAAAAAAAAAAAAAAAAAAAGCATTCAAACTCAGATTTGTGTTGAAACCTCAATATTGTATTGAAACCCCTCGGCGAACGCCTGCCCTCATTAATCTATGAATTTCATGTAACCAGGTGAATATGACGTGATATGTAAAGCAAAACGAGTTCCAGCGGACCCTGCAGTATGGAACTAATATAGGGCTTTTCTTTTGCTTGTAACAGGTTGTAACTCAAAAAATGCAACCATTTAAAAATGTAGGTTATCTCAAGAAGCTGGATTAATGTTTGGATAAGTTGTATTTAAGGAATGGATACTAAGGTGTCTAATAAGTAAATGTAGATAAATGCAAATTTCACAAAGTAGGCATAATTAACCATGAATATGAATAAGCACATAAGTAGGGAATTTTCTTGTGTACTTCAACACCAAAATTTTGAGGGTTTTATTTTAAGTGTGAACATGAGATAATTATATGTATTTTTAGCACTTACAAGCCTTCCCAGTAAATGCTAGAGCTAAGTAGTAGCATTCTTCAAGCTTATTCCATGTGACTTCTATAAACCTGTACATATTCAGGAAGTTTCAGAATAAAGGGGCATGTATGAAAATGTTTTGTGTTTCCTTATATTAGTAACAAAATCTAAAATTGAATAGACTAGCTACTAAATGTTGATAAGATTGAAAACATTTGGAAGACTATTAAAGAATACCTTTCAGATTAAGAACAAAATACAAGGCTGTCCTTCCCATCTTGCCTCCCAATAGGAACTTAACATTTCTGAAACAGCAGTATGACCTTTTATATGTGGAAAATAGTTTTAGCTATATGTTTGATTTCTTTTATCCAGTGCAAGGGAGCAAACACTTGTCTTGGACAAGTTAAGCAAGTGTGCTACCAATGAGCCAAATCCCTACTCCTGCCAAGTTTTATTTTAGTGTTCCTGTAGTAATATTAAGGGAATGTTTGGTTATTATGTGATTGATATGTGTTATTGTACAAGTTAGGATCAAGACCCTCATTTTATTCAAGGCTTCTTAGGACAAAGGATTAGAATAGTCATAGACAATCTAGGACAGTTGGTCACTTTCATGAGCTGGGCCTTTGGCCTGATGCATGAGGCCCAAAAATGACTTTGACCTATCTCCATGGAATGTACTTTCTAACAGAAAAGACAGTAAGGATGAGAATATTGAGAACTGAGTCTAAGGAGACAACAGAGCCATTTGGAAAGGAATAGTAATTGGTTGCAAGCTAATAGTGCCTGGTATCTCAAATTACTATAAACAGTGGCCTCAGATGACTCTTCTGGAGCTGAGTATTTCTAAGTGCCTCAGACAGCTTTCCTTCAAGCTTTTTAAAAAGCCTTTTCTATGTTCAAAACTTTCCACATCCCTTGACTTGTGGTTCTTTCCTCCACCTCCCTTCATGCCCCCTTCCCATAGGGTCTCATTTTATAGTGCCCTGCACGGCCTCCAGCTCATAGATCCTCTTGCCTCCACCTCCTGAGTGCTTTAAGGTATGCACCATATACCTGACAATCTTCCTCCACTTTTAAAACCAACGAGGAGGCAGCCTCTGCTTTCTCTGCCTCTGTGTTTGTCTGCCTTTGGTCCTGTCTGTCCTATCTCGGTTCCCACCTTCCTTACCCTTTCTCACTCCTGTGCTTTCATACCATCAAATCTGAGATTCTGCCTCCTCTCTCCTTCCACCTCATGCAGCCCAATTTGTATCATCCAGGATAATTCCCTAACTCAATGTTTTCACCTTATTTACAGCATCATAATTCTTTCTGCAAACTATAGAGACATACTTATAGGCGCTGTAAAGTAGAACTGAGAGAGAGGAGTTACAAATCTGTCTTTCAAAGAGCATCAAGAGCCAAAGAATCCCTGTAAATCCACTTTATCACATTGTCCAAACTCTTTATGTTGTGTCCTTGCTTTGTGTGCCCTACACTACTTTCCTTGGGATCACCTAAACCTCAAGAAGCTGCTTTTATGGTGCTTGTTTCAGAAAAAGGAGATCTCCCCTTCCTCTAGGGGGGGAAAAATATGTATATACATGGCACTTTCTTGGTACCTAGATTCATTTTTTCCACTTAAATTGAAGATAAATTTTGTCTGTACCTATAGATGTTTTCAAGTTGGATTTTATGTTTCTTCTTGCTACCTACAGTTTTATTTACCCTTTCCCATTAGATGATCATTTGCATTTAATTTTTTTAAATTTTATTACCCTCTTATTTTCATATGTGTCAGAGGTAAGAGAACAACTTGTAAAAGTTGGGTCTCTCCTTGTACTATGTGGGCTGTATTTATTGCATTTATCTATTTTTTGCATGAGTATTATGTGTCATAGTGTGTCGTAAGAGGACACCTTGCTAGTTCTCATCTTCCACCATGTGGGCTCCTGGGATCAAGAGAAGTCTCAAGGCTGGACAGCAAGTGCCTTTGTGTGCTAAGCTATTTCCCCAGACCCATTTGTGGTTATCTTATTTGCTGTTATAAATGCAGTCAGTGACCTTACCCGAGTCTTCTGGTATTTGAATATGATTGAGCTATTTCTTAGAAATGGAATTGAAAGGGTAAATGTTGAACGTTTATTCTCGTTGGCCTAACGTTGACAGCTTGATTTCATAAGAGCCATGCTCAGCTGTGTGTGAGAAAGCTTTTCCTTGTATCCTCAGCAAAGGCTGCAGCCTTCTGTGGTTTGCTCATGGAACAGATGGGAAATAGTGTCAGGTAACAGTAGTTTGTGCCTCTATTACAGTCAACGTCATTGGTTCAGAAATATTGTTTCAGAGGTGGAAGTGGTAGACAGTAGGTGCTTCCATGTGAGGAGAGTGTAGGAAAAGAGGAAGGGAGACATCATGAGAAACATTGGCTGATATAGGAAAACAGACTGGACAGTAACTACAAACAAAACATACTTAAGGATAAGATTATTTCACCAAGATTATTCACCTGGCTTGCGTGGCTTGAGGGAAAAGGTGCATGGGACCACCAAGAGTAAGTATATCACCGAAAACTACCCCAACATCGGTGGTTGCTTACTAGTACTGAAGCCCTGCAACTCAATGCTTGCAGGCAGCGCCATAGGTCAGAGAACATCTCTTCAAGGCAGCTTAGCTGTTCTGATCCTCTTCAGGTAGCTAGGCTGGCCTAGTCTCCTCAGCAGTCTTTACTGCTTATATAACTGAGCGACTGGGCCTTGTGAGTCTGGTCACTTTTATGGATGTTCAGGTTCCCCTGAGTTGTTTACTTCCCATGTCTTAAGGAGCCTCAGTTTAGAATTTGCAGCATCTTAATAAGCCTCCTTAAAACTTTGTGAGTTTTAACAAGATAAGACAGAAATGGCTACACTCCACCAACAAAGTTAAATGTTCCTCAAGTTGTGTGAACCCTTCAAGCAAATTAATTGAACTGGGAGCTCCAGTTTTCAGCCACTGTGTCCAGAACATAGGGACACTCACTAAGTACTGACAACTGGCATCTAAGGGGCACTCAGGGAACTGATCATGCAGCCTGTGAATATTCAAGTCAGATAATATAGTCAAGCAGATTGTTCCAGAAGTGGATTGAATTAGTAGACTTCCAGCTGGAAAGGACTTTAGAATTGCTTTGTTGCTTTAAGTGGGAAGAATCATTGAAGGTGATGTAAAAGCAGAGGGAAAACAGACTCCCTTCCCTGCCCCCAGCCTAACCATGGCAAACAACCTGCCAAGCAGGCCCAGTGTAGGAGACAGAATGTGCATTTTGAAGAAGGCAAAGGTAGACGATTTGAAAAAAAGGCTGGCCCTCAACACCCCTAGGAAAGAGAGTGGCTGTGTAGACATCCTGTCCTCTTTTGATTCCAGACTGCTGCCCTTGGTGTCTGTGGGAGTCTGAAGTATATCTGGCCAGTCTACTCATTGTGTTCAGGAACTCTGGTGTTGGAAGCATGATGGAAGCAAATGTCGTTCCTCAGATCCATGGTAAGTCATTGGGTCCTAGCAACCCTTAGAGTGATATTCAGAGGCCCCCAAGCCTACAGTTCAGAAAGTGGTAAAGGTTGGGTAGCTATTGAATAGGCTCAGGCCTAGCAGGAAAGTCAAGAGTGAAGCTCATTGGTCCTTGGATGTGATAGACAGCTCTTGGGGTAGGATGTAGTTTCTGGGTATTGGATTTGTGATCTTCATGATGACTATGTGGTCTCTTTTGAATTTAATTGTTCCTGGAGTAAATGTTCCTCGTAAGTGGTCAGACCCAGGTGCCCTAAAATCTAGCTAAATTGAGACAAGGTTTTGTCATGCGTATGAAAGCTGTGACTGAGTATCTGCAGGGATAAAAGAATATCTGTCTGTGCTTGTGAATATGCATGCTGTGGATAGTATTATATTGTCAGTCTCAGTTGGATAAGTAAACCTCAGACCATCCTAGGATGTCCTTAGATTCTCATGATTTATTTCTTCTTCAGTTCAGTCTTCTCTATACCCAGCATCTCCTGAGAAAGAGCACACAGGGAAAGAAGGGCTGGACAATGAGTTCTTGACAAACTTGATACAGGTGAGTCAGATATTCTTTTTTTCCAAGTCATCCTTTGCATAAAACTTGTTACTATAAAGACTTACACACTCCAGCCAGGATCACCAAGTATCTGGCAAGGGCTGGGAGACATCTCAGAAAATGTCTCTTGTATTAATATTCACTGTGTTCTCGGAGTTCCTTCCAGAGCCCTTAAGGACGCCATATACTTCCTAAGAGTTTGTAGTGAGGTCAACTAAAAGTTTTGACTCTGTCTTTCTTTCATGCAGTTTATCACAGCATAGGGGAATTATTCATTCATATAACAATTGTTTCTTCTCTTTGTGGATTGTCCCAAGCCTGTGCTCAGATCCGGGAAATGAGATTTCAGGAGCTCAAATCTGAGTAGAAGAAAGGGACTTTGGGAGGTAGGACAGTAGACAGGACAAAAGCCAGGACACCAAACATGGAAAGCAAGGCAGACAGAATTCAATCTGCCAATACATCTTGTATTCTTGGTTCTCACCTGAGTGTCTGCAATCTTCAGCTCTCTTCTCCTGGTCTTTGATGGCATCCTTAACTAAACTGTGATGTGTGAATGATTTAGGAGCTGGTGTCATTCGAAGATGTGACTGTGCAGTTCACAGAGGAGGAGTGGGCTTTGCTGGATCCTTTACAAAGAACCTTGTACAGGAAGGTAATGCTGGAAAACTGGAAGAACCTGGCCTCACTCGGTAAGCCACCATCTGCCTATGCTGCATTTATTTAGTGACTTCAAGCAAGATTTACAGTCCAGTTTGTGTATGGGTATAGAACAAAGCAATGTTCGAACCATATTTAAAATATACAATTGGGTGACTTTTAGTATATTTATCATCCTGTACAGCGATGTAACTTCACAACATTTCATTACTTCTGCCATGGTTTGGTTTAACCTCCAAAGGTTTATGTGCTAGAAATTTAGTCCCCTATGGAAGTCAGTGTTAAAGTAGTGGAAACCTCTGATGGTGGGTATGTTAGACAGTTTTAAGATTAAGAGACCTTCCTCAAAATGGATGTGTGCTGTTTCTTGGTTGACAGTCAGGTCTTGTG
Source organism: Phodopus roborovskii (assembly GCF_943737965.1). Lineage (NCBI taxonomy): Eukaryota > Metazoa > Chordata > Mammalia > Rodentia > Cricetidae > Phodopus > Phodopus roborovskii. The sequence continues at coordinate 33,344,249 of NW_026125281.1, forward strand.
GAACCAAGTTAATTCTGTTTTAAGAATGAGTTGTTATAGAGGGAGGCAACTCAATGTTTAGAGTCTTCTTCATACAGTTGATTCCCTTTCTACTTCTCTGCCATATTAACCCTTTAAAACAGAAAGCCATTTGTTTTATTGTATTTAAGTATGTGTTCATGCGTGACATATGTATGAGTGTCTGTGCCCATGGAGGCCAGAGGTGTCACATCCTTCTGGAGCTGGAATTATAGGCAGTTGTAAGTTGCTAAGTGTAAGTGTAGCAAATTGAACCTGAATCCACTGTAAGAGCAGTATACAATCGTAACCACTACACTGCCTCTCTAGCCCTTCTCTGCCATATTGGGACAAAGCCAGGGAGGGGCCTTCTTTAAAATGCAAGTGCCATGCTGTTTCTACTTTCTGAACACCAAAATCTTTAGTCAAAATAAGGCTCTTTTCCTTATCAAGTACTTTGCCACAATATTTTGTTACAGCATTAAAAAGAGACTAAGACAGCTTTGTGTTTGTGTGTGTGTGTATGTGTGTTCTTTGAATGTTTCATACATGTATTTAATGTATATTAATACTGTCCATCACTACCTCCCTACACCTAAATTCCCCCACTTAACTCCCTTTCAACTTTCTCATCTTTTTGATTCTGTCTAATTAGTGTTGGGTCTAATTAGTGTTGCCTGAATCCACACGAGTATGTGGCCACTCACTCCACCTTGGGGACCCTCCTCCAGCTATGCTGTAATTTTGACTGGCTCGATCTTGTATAAGTAACCACATCTGTTATGAGTTGGTGCATGCAATGGCCATGATGTGTCCAAAAGTCAGCATTTCATCCTTGTCCCCTCAATCTGCCAGCTCCTACATTATTTCTCATCCACTTAAGTGATGACCCATCCCTCAGCACTTTAATCAGTTGTGATTCTCTGTATTAACTACTGTCCAAGGCAGAAAAAAGCTTTCTAAACAAAGTTGAGAGAAGAACAGATGTATGGACATAAACATAAGTATTTAACAAGTGCTATTTGACAGCATAATCATTTAGCAAAAGACAAGTGTATTCCTCCCTAGAATCTATGATTTCTCCAGCCATGGACTTTTGACCAGGTTTACAGTACCAGGCATGAAATCTCTCCTGTGAAGCAGGACACATAGCCAGTCAGAAAGCAATTGATTAACCCCATAATCATCATGCCACTCACTGTTGCACAAGTGGGCACATTTTTGTCAGCTAGTTGGTATTATGGCATGCAGGATATAGCACTGGGTAAGACCATTGATGTCTCTTCTCCATCGGGAGCCTAAATAACACGTTCTGGCACTAAACAACTGAGTCATCAGAGAAAGAGGTTCCTGATCATTTTAAGGTTAATTTTTCTATATTTGTGCATCCACTGTAAATGATGTCTTCAGCACTGGGTCTTATTGTCTAGTTATGGTGGACAACTTAACAGTGGCAATAGCTCCAGATCAATAACTTAGTAGGGAGGTATTTCATGTCTGGCACTAAGATTTCTAGAAAGATACTCTTATTCAAACTCTATTTCTTTTTCTATCCATGTTCTTTAAACCAACATGAAGTTTAGGATTTAATTAGAGACAAACTTTTTAAAATTTCTCAGTTAACACTTTTAAACACCAAGGTATTTTAACCCCATCCTCCATCCCCTCACCGCCTCATCTGTGTCCTTTTCCTTCCCCAGATTGAGAAAGTCAATGTTGAAATATCAAAGGCCTTATGGCTGAAGGTCACAACTTCAGAATGTCAAACATCCTCACTCTGTGTTTTAAAATAGAGCAGTGACAGCAGATGGTGTTTGTAACACCATCCTTTGGCAAGTAAAGGCTGCGAAGATTATCCAAGTGCTGCACAGTTTTACCTCTGATAAAAACCTGCCCTGCATAAAACAAATACTGAAGATGAATCGGGTTTTCTAGGAAGCAGTAACCCTGGGGTACAGAATGTTGCCTAGATCTCTGGAAGCTGGCATTTTGTCTCCTTCCTGATATAGTCAGCTATCAAACTCTACTTTTTATGTGTATCCAAAATGCTTGTCTTAGTTGCTGTTCTATCACTATGAAAAGGCATTGTGACTTATAGAAGAAAACATTTAATTATAAATTGCTTACAGTTTCAGAGCATCCACCATCGTGGTGGATGGCATAGTAGCAGGTAGACAAGCAGGCAGGCAGGCATGGCCCTGGAGTAGGAACCATTTATGAGAGAAAAATACAGAGCTTGCTAAGGTGACTCTCAAACCTTATCCGCTGCCCCTGGTTACCATTGATCTGCTTTCAAATACTGTATTTTAAAGGTTTAGCCATGGGGTAACATGTACTAGTGTTTCATTCATTGCAATTAATCACTAGTATTATGGAGATACTACATTTTGCTTATCTGCCAATTTGTTGATAATCATTTGGGTACACTTTTATTTTTGATTATTGTGAATAATACTATTATAAATACTTATACATTAGTTTAATCATTTGCTCTTCTTTATTGTGATACTTGTTTTGTTATAAACTCCCTAAGTCTTCCATGTCTTATGCCCCATTATATAGTCACACTAATTCGTCTACAACATTTTCTTTTGATCATAATCATTCTAATAGGTGTGAAAACTTACTCATTGTTTTGATTTGCATTTTTTTAAATGAGTAATGATGTTGAGCATCTTTGCTTGTACTTGTTAACCAATTAACTGTGAAAAAATAAAATGTCCATTCAAGTCCTTTGTCCGTGGGGTTGTATTTTTGTTATAGTTTGCTAGGTGTTTTGAATACCAGAGACCTTTTCAAATTACAGTTTCCTACTAACTCTTCTGTTACATGTCTTTTCATTTTTTTCATTGTTGCCCTTTGTCTTAATTGTGGGTTTTTATTGCTCTGATAAAACTGGGACCAAAAGCAAGTTGGGGAGGAAAGAGTTGTTTCACCTTATAGCTTATAAAGCCCAACACTAAGTAAGGGAAGCCAGGACAGGAACTCAGGGCAGAAACCTGGAGGCAGGAACAGAAGCCATGGAGGAATGCTGTTTTACTAAGCTCCTCATGGCTTTCTCTGCCTTATAGCACCCTGAATACTAGCCCAGGGGTGGTACCACCCTCAGTGAACTAGGCCCTCCCATATCATTCATCAATCAAGAATATATACCACAGGCCAGTCTGGTGTGGGCATTTTCTCAGATGAAATTCTCCCCTCCAAAGTAACTCTAGCTGATGTCCAGTTGACTTAAAACTCACCAGTACAAGTGACCCCTTGCCAACTTGACACACAAGCACATCACAACTATAACTTTACTTTCTTGTTCATCCTCAAGATCACATTTTTATATTAATATCATAATATAAAAACTTCCAACATTTAAAAGTCTTTAAAAAATTCAAATACTTTTTAAATCCAGTTTCTTTAAAATATCCAAAATCTCAAAGTTCATAGTTTCTCTAAAATATTCAAAATACCTCTAAAATATCCCTAGTCTCTCTAAAACTATAAAGTCACTAACTCTCAACTGTGAGCTCCTACAAAGGAAAAACTGACACACTTTCTTAACTCCATGTGGGAAAAATCAGAGTACAATTACAATCAAAACAAAGCAAAACCAAAGTTCAACAGTATAAAATGCTGGGCATCCTCCGATCACTCACCCTGCTCTGGGCTTCTCCAAAGGGTTTGGAGCTCCACCCTCTACACCACACAGAGCTTATTTCCTAAGCTTAGACAGCTCCACTCCACAGCTTCTGATGTCTTTAGTCATCATGCCATGATACTGGCTTCTCCAGCATCATGTTCCAGTCTCCATTGCAACTGAGCTGTACCTTCAACTAATATCATCCTGGGCCTTTCTTCAGGGACTCCAACCCTGCCACAAGGTTCCAAGCCTTAGCTGTCCTTCCTAATACCTTCATCCTTCAAAAATAGAAATACTTGGGAGAGTCTTAACTGTACTCAGTTTAGCTGTCAGCATGGGGTGCAGGCATATAATACTAAAACTTAAAGCTATGTTTCTAATACTGCCTTGACCTTCTGCTTCATGCAAAGCCAGAGATCACCCAAGAATGTGAGCCCAGTAAGGTCTTTCCTGAGGGTGTGCTATTGCTTTGGTTGTGTCTGTAACAATCTTGTTCTGGAGAACATTATGTTTGCAATACCCTTTTAAGCAAACATCTTTTAGTCTACTTTTCCTCCTGAGCTTTACTTCCTTAGTGCTTGTTTATGTCTACTCTTCTTTTCTTATACACCGGCCTTTAAATGTATTTATCACATGTGTCTCTGAGTTTAGAGTTAAACAAATAAAGCCATTTAAACCAGTCTTGCAGGAAGACCCTGGAGGACAAAAGAAAACATAGACAGAGCTCTGTTCTGTTCCTTCTAGGACAGACAATGCTTGCTGCCTTCTTCGGGTACACACCAGAACAGAGAAAACATGGGTGTGAGTCATTTAAAAATGGACTGAAGCCCTCTTACACAGATTTAGTTGGACATGTGTTATTTGAATTTTATTTCCATATCTAAACAGTCTACTAATAGATTTATTTACTTATTTATTTATGTGAAGTTTGTAGTTCAGAAAAGTAATTCATTCTGTTAAGTTTACCTACTGTTTCTGTTTGGGTTCAGGGAAAGTTTGAATTCACCTTTTCACCATTTCCATAGTCAATTTTATAAGTCTTTCTAAGCACTTTTATCTCCTTAAATGTGAATAGAGATTTCACAAAGCACAGTGTTGAAAATAGATGTGGAACTTTCTGTCTAACTTCTTCCTTGAGGAATTATTTTCTCTCATGCCCTGAGTTTATGTTCTCCATAGTTCAAACATGAAGGCCTTTTAAATGGATGTCTGAACTTAGGCATGTATATCTGGGGTTATTAATAACTCATTACTTTGCAAATTGAGATAGAGATATTTTTGTTTCTTATAAAAGTCACTATGTTCTTTGGAATTTAGACAAAATTCCACTGTACCTAAAGTCATATTTTTTTCACCTTTTAAAGTTTGGCTTCAGGTTTATGGATTTGTGATAGTAGATGTTATTCTGTATGCTGTGAATATATGTTTATCTTATTGGTTGATGAATAAAGCTGTTTTGGCAAATAGGCAGGCAGGATGTAGCCATGCAGGAAGTATATATAGGCGGGGCTACCAAACTAGGAGAAGGCAGGGAGAAGGAACTTGGAGTAACATGCTTGAGCATTACAGGTAAGCCATAGCCTTGTGGTAATACATTGTTTAATAGAAATGGGTTAATAATTAAGAGAGAGCTAACCAATAAGAAGCCTGAGCCATCAGCCAAATAGTTTATAATTAATATAAGTCTCTGTGTTTATTTGGAATTAAGGGGCTATGGAACCAGGTGGGACAGAAACCTCCATCTACAGATTTCCATAGCCCATGAAAAATTTCACTAACGTTACATGTGTTTTCTCCATAAATAGGGTATTGCCTTGATAAACCAAATCTGATTTCCCAGTTGGAGCAGGAAGACAAGGCTATAACAGAGGACAGAGGAAGTATTTCAGGCATTTCTCCAGGTGAGTACAAGTGGATCTGAGCTCTTCTGAGAAGTTCCTTTGGCCTAGGAAGCAAGAGTGAAAAAAAGTATTCTTTTCCTTTGACAAAGGTAGATGTGAACATTTGGCATGAACTACCACTATTTTTACTTTTCTGTCAACTCAGCCTTTGTCATCTCACACTTTGGCCTGTGAAAGAAAAACAAAGATGCAGTTCTTTGTGTTTTAAATTTTAAGCCACAGGCTAGAGAGATGGCTCTAAGGTTAACAGCCCATACTGCTCTTGCAGAGAAACAGAGTTCAGTTATCAGCAACCACATAGGAAGACTCACACCTGCCTATAATTCCCACTTCTGGGGACCCTAACCCCTCTGTTTACCACAGACATCAGTATAGACCAGCACACATGAACACAGTTAAAAAAAATTTTTTAATGTAAATTTTAAGTCACCGTTCCCATTCCTGATAATTTATTTTGTCCATTTCTTCTGAATCTCAGTATATGTCTATTTTCTTTAACTCCTAAAATTTCCAGAACTGACTACCCCTTCTTTGCAGTCTTTACCAAGTATTCTGACCTCTCAGAGTCTCCCTTAAATGATGTATGCACCTCACCATCTTTCTTCTTCTGTTGACTTATTTTTCTTTTTAATTTGTTTCAGATTCGGAGACTGTACTTAAAGCCAAATGGCTAACTCCTGAAAAGCTGATTTCTAGAAAAGAACATGCTAATAATGAAAAAACAGTAAAACTGGAGGTAATGATTTCTAGTTTTTCCATTTTAGAAAAGGTAGAAACCCCAGAGAGTCATATGAACAGTATCATTTAAACTTGAGGAAGGGCATTGTCTGAGGAAATACTGTGAAAGTATGATATTTTGATAGAAAAAAAAATTAAGCCAACCTCAAACATATTTCGTTAGTGAGAGTTCCAAGAAGTTCCCATTTAATTAAGTTTGAATCAGTTGTTGGGTGTTTGAAACATAAGTGGTCCTAAATTTATCAGAAAATATTTTTGGATATAAGGATTGATAGCCAAATGGCTGTGCATTTGAAGGAGCTCAAACTAAGCAGAAATCATGTATAAGTCCTGAAAAGAGCCAACTTATTTTATGTCATAGATTTTCTGGGAAAGGTAATCTTATTTTAGCATGATTTATTATTAACATTATAAATTATGATTTATGTCATAATTAACAGGAAAGAGATCATCATGGAATGAAAGTCAATGAATGCAATCAATGTTTTAAAGTCTTCAGCACGAAATCTAACCTTACTCAGCACAAAAGAATTCATACTGGAGAAAAACCCTACGACTGTAGTCAGTGTGGAAAATCCTTCCGCAGTAAATCTTATCTTACTGTTCACAGAAGAATCCATAATGGGGAGAAACCATTTGAATGCAATCACTGTGGGAAAGCATTTAGTGATCCCTCATCCCTCAGACTTCATGTAAGAATTCACACTGGGGAAAAGCCCTATGAATGTAATCAGTGCTTTCATGTCTTCCGTACCAGTTGTAACCTCAAAAGCCACAAGAGAATTCACACAGGGGGTGAGAATCACCATGAATGTACTCAGTGTGGAAAGGCCTTCAGTACAAGGTCCTCTCTCACTGGACATAATAGTATTCATACTGGAGAAAAACCCTTTGAATGCCAGGATTGTGGGAAAACCTTCAGGAAGAGCTCGTACCTAACCCAGCACTTAAGAACTCACACTGGAGAGAAGCCCTATGAATGTAATGAGTGTGGGAAGTGCTTCAGCAGTAGCTTTTCTCTAACTGTCCACAAGAGAATACACACTGGAGAAAAACCATATGAATGCAGTTACTGTGGAAAAGCTTTTAATAATCTCTCAGCTGTAAAGAAGCACTTAATGACTCATACTGGGCAAAAGCCCTATGGATGTAATGATTGTGGGAAATCTTTCACCAGTAACTCCTACCTCTCTGTGCACAAAAGAGTACATAATAGATGGATATGAATGGTGGTGAGAAATTACTGAAAGAAAGTTTTGTTGATCCTAAGATAATGGGAGAATTTTCATCAGGTACACAAATTATCTATTGCAGTATAATATATACTCATCCCAAATTTTGTGGCTTTAAACAAATACCTCACATTTTATAGGTCAGGAATATGAGGGCACCTTAGTTGGGTAGTTCTTCCTCAGGTCTTCTCATGAGCTTACATTCAAGACATCAAGCAGAGTTTCATCTTCTAAAGTTGTTATTGGAGGAATCACTTGGATGGCTCATCACATGGCTGGGAATTTACTGTTGGTTATTGACAACCTTCACTGACTTAACATGTATATAGGCCTCTCCACATGATTACATTTCTTTATAATATGGCAAAAATCCCCTACCCCAAGTGTTCCAAGAGTAACAAGTTCAAAAAATTAAATATTTATGACCTTGTCTTCAAAAGATATAGTTTCACTTCTTCTCTGTTGTATTCATCAAACACAGACCAGCCTTGATATAACAAGGGAGAAAACTACAGAATATCTGAGGTTCAGGAGACAGCTCTCTGGAACCATCTGAGAAACCTACCATGAAATTAATGAAGTCTAATACGCCTTTATCCTTTCAATCAGTATGAAATAACATTCAGTAAATTGTTAAATCTCTCTGCAGAAACATCTGTGTGATAATGTTTTTTAGTTCACTTATCATAAGGTGCCCCAAAGATGATGTGTTGGGAAAACCTGGTGAGTAGAATAGTGGTCACATGGTGATTGTCTTCAGTGATGTCAGTCATATTAGTCTTTCTTGTGGGAAATCACACAATTAAGGAACAGAGAAATTCAGGAAACTGCAACAAAGTGTTCACATTGCTCACCACAGATAATGAGTCGCTCTGATGTAATAATGGGAAATCGTTAACTGTTTTCCTTTCTTAAAGAGGTATGAGAATGCTTTTTGATAAGCCCCCCTGAGTATCATAGCCATTGGCAAGCCCTCAAGGTTTCCTGTGATGTAGGAAAACAACTGGCAAATTCCTCTTAAGCACATAAATTTGAGGAACACTTAGGAAATGAAGAAATGCGTGCCAGCCACATCAGTTTTCTGCTGAGTAACTGTGTAATAAAGTTTATACTGGAAATGAAATGGAAGAGTGTGGGATTATCTCTAATAGTAGGCAGTATCTGTAGGCTCAGTTACCAAATTCGTAATTTTCAACCTTTGTTTTATAAACGTGTGTCTTTTCCCAAATTCCAATGCACTGCAATATATTTACAGCTTATCTTCCGAAGGGCTGGGTGCAGTGACACACACTAGTAATCCTTGCATTTGGGAGGCTCAAAAGGTGGATTGTGAATTTGATGCAAGCTAGAACTAGCTGACATAGTATTTTTTGTCAGAGTATAGAACTTTTGATCCTTTTTCTTTCTTTCTTCAAAGTATCTAATGTCCATTTTGTCCTGCTTAGGACCAACAAGATGTCTCAATGAGTGACAGTGTTTGCCACCATGCCTGATCACATGAGTTCAGTCCCCAGGACCCAGACAGTGAAAGTAGACAACAGACTCCCACAAGTTGTCCTCTGACATCCACACACATCAGCCCAACAACAAAATAAATATTGTTTTTAAAATCTGTAGGTGTTTTAGAATAAGATGTCAGGGGCCTGGACGGATGGCTCAGCAGTTAAGAGCACCACTGGCTTCTCTTCCAGAGCACCCAAGTTCAATTTCCAGCATCCTCATAACAGCTCTTAACTGTCTGTAACTCCAGGTCCAGGGGATCCAACAACCTCATATAGACATAGATGCCGGCAAAACACCAATGCACATAAAAATAAATCAATCATTAAGAAAAATAGTATGCTATGCCAGGATTTCTTTAAGCTTAAGACTGATAATCATGAAATTTGGAGACTGAAGGGACTGAAGGGAAAGCCTGACTTGTCATTTATTTTCTATTTCTCTGACAAGTGGCCATAAGATCTGGAGTGAGTTTCTTTTTTTTTTTTTTTTTTTTTCTGTTTGTTTGTTTTGATCATTATATAAACAGTGGAACAGTAACAGTGACTTAGTTTCCTCAAAAAACCTCTGAGTATATTAGTTCTAGATTCCTTTTTTTTTCTTTTTTAATCATTCTTTGATTAAAAGTAACACCTTACTAGTTGAAGCCAACATAATTTCCTGATTGTGTATAAGGTGATACTAAGTTCCAGCATAAAGCAGTATCAAACTGATAAACCTATTCATCAAATAATATCCATAGTTCTTTGAGAGTAATATATATTCTTACGTGTTGATATAGGATGCACATTAACACAATCTATTTTAATGGTATGTACAAATGGTTTAAAAATAATTTGTGGTAGAGCCATATTAGTCTTCCACTGTGATTATGGATTAACATATTTATAATTTTGGCATTTTTTCCTATTTATTTTGGAGTTCTGTAACTAGGTGCATACAAGATTGGGTGTCTTTTTGTGAGAAGTGTTTTGTACTGAGATGGCATTTTTCATAACAAAGTACTATAATGCCTTGATAATGGTAAATAGGCTATGTAGTGCTTCTCATAGACAAGAAGGAATGCCTTATGAGTAACTATTGAGTGCTCTGAATAAGCATTGAAGTGTTCTGTTATTATTCCCAATTTACCAATAAAAACATTAATATGGCATGCATCACACTTGCCTGAGTTCTCTGGCTAATATTATAGTACTGATTTGAACATAAGACAGTCTGTTATCTTAATACTAGTCCATGTATTGAGTATGTTCTGGGAATTGTTATATAGGTATTTGCTGAATTGAAATCTTCTCTCCTAGAGTAAACAAAGATACCCTAAATGATACTGGAAGAAGAAGCTAATGAAACAGGAAAACTTGTCAAACCTTCAGGACTCAAAATGCTCAGGGGCCATCCCCCAGGTTACAGAACAGTAAATAATTGCTGCTAAAGAGAAAGCTTGTATATAATGTATGGAACTGCCAATAAATTGGGAAGGAAGCCCCAAAGATGCAGCTTATTTTGTTACCTCCCATGCTGGGATAGGGATTTTGGTGTTACAGCTGCCTCAGGGTCATCCATATTCCTATAAGTACCTTCAGTAATTCATTTGTTTGCCAAGCCAGGCTTGATGGAATAGATCCCTTGATCTGGCTTTGGCACCCTATCTGGGAAGTAGATATTTGTTTACTTTTCCACAGAAAGTCACACACTACAAATAGGGCACCCATACAGGGACAGAAAACCAAAGATCTCTTTGGGGAGATTATAGCTGTTTGAACTCTGTATTGGGATTTAATCTGTACTCCCAAAACTGATCCTTGTGAGGATGGAGTATCTTTGGAGTAGTCCTGATACAGACCTTCCCCAATATGGTAGGAGATGGTGTGCCTTCTTTGCTTTAGTGGTAATTTCATGCTGTCCGATATGAATAAGACATGCAACCAAGGCTGAGCCATCTGAAAGGGGAATATCTTGAAAAATCCAGAGTGACTGAACTTTATTTCTGTTGCTTTTATAAAACACTGACCAAAAGCTTCCTAAGAAAGGGCCGAACATGTTTTATCTTACACTTCCAAATCATGTTATTGAGGGAAGTTAGGGTAAGAACTCTGGCAGAAACCATAGGGGAATGATTCATTGTCTGCCGTGATTATAGGATCATGCTAAACTAGCTTATATAACTAAGGACCACCTGCCTACTCAAAGTACCCTAGGCCCTCCTACACCAATTTGGACATTTCCCAAGGGCCAGTTTGGTTTAGGCAAGTCTTCAATTGAGGCACTCATTTCTGATTCCTTTTGAGTTTGTAAAGTTGACAGTTACAACTAATTAGAGCAAACTGGTAGTAGTGGCAGCACATGCCTTTAACCACAGCACTCAAGAGGCAGACACAGGTGCATCTCTGTGAGTTCGAGACCAGCCTGGTCTACAAGAACTAGTTCCAGGATAGGCTCCAAAGCCACAGAGAAACTGTCTCGAAAAACCAAATAACCAACACCAAACAAACAAAAATACCTAATTAGTACAGTCTTTGCATGGGGTGAGGTGGCACACCTTACTGGAGTTCTCTACAAGAGTGAGGGTATACTAGTAAAAATGCCAATGAACTAGAGAACATACAACAGTTCCCAAAAGTGGTACTATGGGACCAGATGGTAAGCAACTTATGGCAGTTTGCCCTTCTGTGTGAGTGGTGAAAGATGACAAGCTCCACTGCCTGCCCATAACGAACTTGTCCATGTAATGGGAGAACTACAAGAAGAAAAATATGATCCTGTTCTGATTACCAGTACTCTTACTTAGCAGGAGAATGTTGAAACGAAAATGAATGAAATGCAGGTGTGGCTTGCTATTATAGATGTCAGGGTACAAGGGTAAAAAGACTAATAACTAGACCAGTGCCAAAGATGCCTCCCTGAGAACACAAGTTGGAATCCGTGAAAAAGCAAAGTAGCAAAGTAGCAAAAAAGCAAAAGAGAAAGAGCAAAGTAGAAATGATAGAAGGTTACCTTCAAGTCTGACTCTTACTATAGAAAATCTGTATTGGCTTGTAGATAGGTGTGTTGGCTGTCTCGTACAGAAAACTGCATCTGAACTACTTCAATTAGGGAAGACTTAAACATGAAATGAAGGAGCCCCCTGGAAGCTTAGCATGTGAGATTATGATAGAGATGGGATCATCAATCTTAGTGGGAAAGTGGAGAGGCTGAGTTACTATATCTACTTGTTCTTCCTTGAATTGATAGCTATGTAATCTAAGGAAATAAAAGAAAAAAATCGGTTCTACCTAGGCAGATTCAGAAGCACTGGGGACACTTGGGCTTTCACTAGTTAAAGTCCTCTGGAATATCAGGGATCAGGAAATAATGGATGAAGAAAAAGACAGATTTAGCAAGATGGCTTAGTAGGTAAGAGTGCTTGTTATGCAGGCCTGATGACCAGTTTGAGCCCCAGAGCCCACCATAAAAGAGAACCACCCAGAATTGTCCTCTGACCTTTACCTGTACACCCTGCCACACATACACCTATGCTCATATTTCACACACTCTAATAATACAATACTAGCTTTTCAGTCCAGACAGATTCATTTTTCTTTTGCTTGTTAGGAACAGCCATAATGTTTCTAGAGAATTAAAGATGCATAATGACTATTTCTCTGGAGGTGGATCAGTAATTGGAAGGTTTCTAGCTCCCCTAAGGTTTGAGAACCTGACCTTTGTTTCACCTTATGGGTATAATGGGATCTGAAGCTAAAATGGCAGCACTGAAGACAAGATGCTTTTTACCTGTTCCCAACACCACATATGCACTTGGGTATTCTTTCCCCGAATGATGATAAACAAATGTAGCAGTCATTCATGTCCTGAATTTGTTTTGTTTTGATTTCATTTTTTTCATAGAAAGCTGAGACATATTACTTTCAGATGAATTTTAATTTGGAGAGTTACAATAGACAATTGGGCAGGAACTCTGGATTTCTTGCTCTTGGAGGTTTATGGGGTGAGTTTCCACACCACTTAACAGCCTGTGTGATAAGAGTCAGACAGGAAGGGACTAGATAAGACTAATTTTATCCTTTGGTTGACCATTGGAGGACTAGACTTGCCTAAGGAGAAAGGGGAGGAACTACAAGACCACACAACAGATACCTAAGAGAACCAATATGCACTAGGATGAAGTGTAAGAATGGAAAACTACAACCTAACTCTCCAATGACCCCAGGAAGCTAGAAGTTTAAAAATACTAAATACCTTAAATTCCAGACCCTGTCCTCAGCCAGTAAATAGGCGAAAGGTCACACTCCTTGCCACTTATCTGACTTTGTAAACTGTGAAACCCCCACCCCAATGACCTAACCTATCTGCCATTTGTCACCACCCACCTAGGAGCTCATGCAAATGCAGACCTCCAGGGCTATAGAAAACAGATTGGATGGTTTAAACTGATTGGCCCTCATGGCATGGGCTCTGGATGCTATGATTGGGTTTATGATGTGCGGGCTTTGTTGTAACCCTATAAAAGCTGTCTCAATTCTGTACTCAGGGTCCTCAGTCCTCTATCCCTGTGTGGCCTATGACTGTGGACCCCAGTGCACTTGGAATATAAAAGACCTCATGCTTTTACATCAAGACTGCTTCTTGTGAGTGATTTGGGGTGTCGCCTTTCCTGAGTGGGAGTGTGAAGGTCCACGGTCTTTCAGGAGTAAGGTAAGCTAGAACCAGTTACAAGAAGTACAAAGCATAACTATTCCTTCATTCTTGTTCACTATTTGACCCACTGTAACCAGGGTTACTGCAGTCACCATTGCTAACACCTAATTCTAATGGTCTAACATCTTGATATTAGTCAAAAATTCTGGCTCCTTCCAAACTTAATCTGAGTTAGAGTTTACTACTGTGACAAATATATATTTTTAACTGGGTCAAAGGAAGAAAGATTTTTTTTTTTTTTTATTTTTTTTTTTTTTATTTTTGATCACTTTCAGAAATTCCAGTCTATAGTTCTATCTCTTGTTTCTGGGCTGTGGTGTGGCAGAACATCATGGGAACAGTGTATAATTACTGACAGCTATTCCCAACCTATGGTCCAAGGGACCATGTAGGAACATGTAGCTAAGGATAGCTATGAATTCAGACCAACACAAAAATCACAAAACTTATTTAAAAGGTTTTTTGTGCACTGAAAAAAAACCTCAGCATATATTGTGTAGACAATAACACCACAATGCCCAAATGTTGGGCATGCATTGTATGAGTACCAGATATTTACCTAGTAGTGCTTAAGAATCTGGGTTACAATAGGAGCCATTACCAAGATAATGTCTTCAGGCCAACAGGTGGTGGCACATGCCTTTAATCCCAGCACTGAGGAATCAGGTAGGCAGATCTCCAAGTTCCATGGACACTGATCTACAGAGTGAGTTCCAGAACTACATAGAGAAATTCTGTCTCCAAAAACAAACCAGTTTGCCTCTGAAGTGATCAAAGCCTCTGATTTGATCAAACGTGTGCTACTATGCCCAGCAGGATTATATCCTCACATGTAAATGACCTATGTTGTAAGACTCTCAGAATGAGGAGTCTCCCCATTTCGGTCGGTTCCCCCCACCCCAAGAACTCAATGTCCAGTCCAGTTGATGCATCAATCAAGAGGCTTTAATGAATGGGAAACGTTTGTGCAAATGGGCACAAACATTCTCCTGATGCGGGTATTTTTAAAGGCAAAATCCACAAGCTTAGGGAGAGTCCGTGACCCAGGTGACCAGAATCATGGGCTCTAGCATGCTCTTTACCGGTTTAGATGGTCTCACTATGGGTCAGTAGGCCTCAAGGTGTGCTAATCAATCTTGCCTAAGCAAACAGGAGTTACAGCTATCTCTTTGTTTCTCTACGTCCCATCTGGAAATTCTTGGTATCCGGCTATCTTAGGGCCTTGTAAGGGAGAGGTTGCAGGTGGTTAGCGGAACTAAGTCACAGTGGCCTTGGTCAGCTTTCTGGGTCAGACTGCCCTGCATTCCAATTATTTGGGCTCCATTTAATTTCTTTGCTAGTTTTAAGTCTTTCAATGTAACTTTATATAATAAAAAAAAAAGAATTTATTTTTAAAATTAGCTGTAGGATATGGGAGAGTATAGCTCATGATTGAGAGCTAGTATAGAGGGATAGATAAATGATAGATATAACCACATCTTTAATATCTTATGGCATCAAATTACCAGCACATAAAAGAATCACTGAACTTGTATTTAAAATGGAAACCTTTATTGATAGTTTAGGATTACAACAGAGATTTCCACAAAAAAAATAATAAAAATAAAGTCTAAGACAGTAGTATATAAAGTACAGCACAAGGAGCACCTTTTCATTAAGAAGTATTAAGTTAAATAATATAAAATACTAACTAGCTCAGGCTAGATTGTTCCTGTAGACTAAAAAGTGAATAAAAATAAATATAGTTGAATGTGGCATGCATTCATAACATTCATCAGGCTGAGGCAGGAGGATCAAATGCAGGACATATAACGGGAGACTCCAACAGTTACCAAGTTTTTAAAAAAGATAACCTGAAATTGAACAATTGAGTAAAGAGCCCATTTCTTCTCCCATTAAACCTAATATTATAAAGCCATATACTTGTTAGGTCATAGACCTATCACTAGAGATGGGATTAGCCATACCAGCTGAAGCTTTTCTCTCCAGGGCTAAGGTAACCAGAATTCCAGTCTTATATGCTGTCTAGTACCATCACTAAGGAGCTAACCACATAGCAAGTAGAAGTCCCATGGTAGGGAGGGACAAAGAAGTAGCTTCATGCTGGCCAGGCCTGACTAGCCTGAGTTAAGGCTTTGTTATCCACCCAGGAGCTTCACTGAACTAACTGCTCAGGACATAGAGCCACCTCATTGAAATGCTGTAACAGGGAATTCCCTTTGCTCTGTAAGTTGCTGTTGCATCTATTCCAGGGTCCTGTTGTGGACTACAGTTGACCTAAAGGATGTTTTCACATGAAATCTATTTCAGAACATCTCTATCAAAACTGAAAGCTTTATTATTTAAAGCACTGCTGCTTATATTTTTGCTTTTCAAAAAGAGCTTTAAAAGGAGTGATTTGGGTATATCAACAGCAGCAGGGTAGGATTGTTATATAAAGACATACAGGTAATGCTGAGTGGTAGTGATGTGGGCCTTTAAACCCAACACTCTGGAGGCAGAGGAAGGCAAATCTCTTGAGTTCGAGGCCAGCCTGGTCTCCAGAGTTCCAGGACAGCTAGGGCTACCCAGAGAAACTCTACCTTGAAAAACAGACATACAAGTAAAACAAAGTTCCTTCATGGAGAACTTGTAGAGTCCACCACACTCATGTTTTCCGGTTTGTTTTGTTTTGTTTTCATTTAGTTTTCAGAATACTCCTATTTGCTCTATTCTCCCATAGTCTCTGCCTGTCTGGCAAGCCTGTCTGCCTCCAAAGCCTTGGCCAGTCTCTTCCTGGCTGTCTTTACCTTCTGGGCCTGTCTTCTGATGTCTGCAGTAGTTACTACTTGATTAAACAAAGATGATGACAACTGAAGAGCAATTGGCATTCTTACCCCTTGACTGAAGGAAGATGGCGACAGCTGAACACTCTCTTGCACTGTCTTATCCAAACTCTGGGGTGGGACAGAGGTAAAGTGTGGGGAAGTGTGGGGATTATTCCAGCTTTGAACTTTGGCTTCAGCCAAAACATTTGTAATATCCAATGAACATAATAGTTCTTCATTCCTGTCTTCAAGTAGATGTTTCTGCAGTCTGCTAAATACACAAAGCCGCTGGGGTTTCTCCAGCTTCTTTTCGTTCCTCCTGTATTTGGTGATATTCTCAGGGTGGGAAGTTACTCTAGCCACAGGCCTTGAGAAGATACAACTAGTCATCCTCACAGGAGTACCCCTATGAGGCTGTTTGGCCTTGGCCTTCTTCTGGGCAGGCTGGGCCCTCCAGGTCTTTATTTCCTGGGGTATCATACTTCTTATGAGCCTTCCCTTTGAAAACAAAGGAAATGTAAACACAGAGGATTAAATCTACTACTCAGATATGCAGAATCTTCTCTGTTCATGGATCAGATCTTCTACCATCCCTTTTCTCTGAAAAAACAGGTCTCAAATCGGAGCCTGGACCAAAGTCATCTGGGAAGTTTTCTAAATTCAAAATGTTTAGGGTGGGGCCCAGAATTTGAATTTTTGCTAGATCATTCATGTGGCTGCAATAAAGGCTCTAGTTAGGAGGCTTCTTGGACATCTAGCTCATGTGACTATCAAGGATTGGAAGCCAAGGGTCTCTACTAAGCCAGTTACACACAAATTCCCTCTATCTTCCTTTAAGAATGATACTCTTCTTTCTTACGGTCACTGCAGGCTTATGTCCCAAACCTACCCTCAGTGACCCACAGTTCTTACTAGTACAGAAATGTACAATCTAAGATCGTACCAGAATACTCTAGATGTTCATGCAAGGACAAAAATCATCCAGCAATGCATTTCACAGAACAATGTGCCTTGACATTAGGGGCTGATGAAGTACATTTTAAATTTCTTCCAACAAATTTTAACAAGTAATTAGCAGCTTTCCATGGGACATGAGTTTGTATCAAGTACAACTATATATTAAATTAAAAGATTTAAATATAAAGAGAAAGGACAAGAATGAACATTAAATAGTATGAATTAAGTACTCACTATCGAAGGCTGGCTTGGACATGAGTTTCCCGAAGATCCTTGCATGGTTGTAGAGCTTTTCCTGAAAGCTACGCTACAGAGATGCAAACAAGGCCTGAGTTGCTAGAAATAGCAGTGTCTTTCTCTTCTAATGTTGTTCTTATATAGGAAGAGATGGATATTCAAATTATCAGACAGTCCAACCTACAAATAAACCAATGAGTGTTAAAACTGCTAGGAAATAAATCAGTTGGTGGATAATCCAACCACAAATGAACTGGATAAAATGATCAATGAACAATCTATGGGAGAACCTGTCTCATACCCATGGAGTTTGAGGGTATTTAAGTGTTTATTCAAAGGCAAAAATATTGACCCTGTTAATACACAAAAAGCATTTAAATATGAGGTGACAATAGTGTTTCATTATATTGAAACTCTTAAAGATTACATTTTTAAAACCTTATAAACTGGGAAGGGTGTGGCACACACCTTTAATCTCAGCACTTGGGAGGCAGAGGCAGGCTGATCTGTGAGTCCAGCCTGTATACAAAGCCAACTCCATGACAGATGAGACTCTTACGAGAAAGCCTATATGGAAAACACAACACAAGCTGTTTATAAAGAACAATTGAATGTTCTGATCTATGTGTAAGTATGAAGACACCACTAATCTAAATACCATACCAATTGTCTCACCAACTTTTTCATAGCAGCATTTAAAATGTATTCATTTTTTTCTCCATACTTGAATGTTTCCAAATACATTCTATAAAAATGAAAATAGATGTTTCTATGTAAATAAATGTTCACACTTTTTTTTTTTTTTAATGACAGGTTCTCACTGTGGAAATCAGGCTGGCCTGAAACTCAAGATCCTTCGGTCTCTGCCTTCCTCCTGCTTGGTTTAAAGGTGTACTTGGCCACACCTAGTCCAACACCTTTTGTACAGAATAAAATTTGATAGTATTTACTGGTTCATCAGGTCTGAGTGAGGTGGCACACTCCTTTATTCCCAGCACTGAGGTGACAGAGACAAGCAGATCTCTGAATTTCTGGCAGCTTGGTCTACAGAGTGAGTTCCATGACAGCCAAAGTTACAAAGGAGACCCTTTCTCAAAAATAAATAAATAAATAAATATTTTATCAATAAATACCCAAACAGTTAAACTGTGTGCTTTATAGAAATAGCACAGATGTTTCAATACAATACATAGGTCTTGAAACAGAAACTGTTATTTTGTAAATTGAAATTTCATGTCATTTCTGATAAACCATGCTTATATCACATCCTTTCTGAGGCCCTTGGTTTATTTTCTTTTAATCCAATTTAGAACCATATATTTGTTTTTTCAAGGCAGTTTTTCTGTGTAATCCTGGTTATCCTAGAACTCACTCTGTAGATCAGGCTGGCCTCAACTCAAAGAACCAATTGCCTCTGACTCAAAGGTGTTGGGATTAAAGGTGGGTACCACCACTATCTGGCTAGAATTAAGTATTTTTTATTCTACTTTTCTCTATATAAGCTTACTATAATTAACATACAGATCTATGTTCTTAATAACATTCACTTATACCTTGTTTTTCTTTTTCTTTCTTTCTTTTTTTTTTTTTTTAATAGTCACTCTAACTTTAACTGCCCTGGAACATAGATAGCTCCACCTGCCTGCTTCTGCTGAGCTAAGTCCACTACTGAGCCCACCTTCATTTATACTCTATATATTTTATATTATATATGTTCGGCTCTCTTCTTAGTTTGCACTTGAGATTCTGGGTAGCTAGGGAAGTTCTATCATTGGGCTGTACTCCCTGGGCTTTCAACATTAACTTTTGAGAGAGGGCTTTATTAAATTGCTCAGTTAGCCTTGAACTTGAGATTTCCTTGTATCATACTTCTGAGAGAGATCCTTCAGTCTCTGCCTCCCTAGTACTAGGATTAAAGGTGTGCACAAACACACCCAACACAACACTTCGCGCAGGATAGAGAATATTTACATGCTCAGTAGTGCCTGGTGTTAGGAAAGATACCTGGATCTATTTCACTAGAAATTATTTTCACCTAACTTGTGAACTCATTCTACAATTTATTTTTTGTGCTAGGGATCAAACTCCCGGCCTCACACTTGGAAGGAAATTTCTCCAAGGTTTTGGGTTTTTTTGTTGTTGTTGTTTGTTTTCTTTTTTGTTTTGTTTTGTTTTGTTTTTCCCCGTTTGAAAGACCCCAGGTTTGATCCCCAACACTCAAAAATAAATTGTACAGGTTCAGTCAACCAATATCTGATTAAAGACCATAGCTTTATCAAAAGTGACTAATCTCATATCATGGATTCATAATCTTCTGGAGTTTTAGCATATGTAACATCTTGCACTGGAAACAGCATTGCTACCTAATACTTTGTTTTGTTAAGACGGGGGTTTCTCTGAAACTCACCCTGTAGACCAGGACCTCCTCAAACTTAGAGATCCACCTACCTCTGCCTCCTCAGTGTTGGGATTAAAGGCATGTGGCACCATTGCCCAGCTTTTTAGCCAGTTTTCTTTAGCACAAAGCTTACCTCAAACTTGCTGTAATTCCCAGATAGACAAGAACCTTGTGCTTCTGACATCTTGCCTCCACTGGGCAAGTGTTTACATTAATAGCAAAGAGTCTCTCACCCAGCTTGCTTGGAAATTTTGTTTCTGATACTCAGTCTTTGCCATTTGATCACATCTCACACAATTACTAATCACATAGTTCTAAATTTTAAATTGCCCTTCACTCATTACTTTGGAATACTTCCGGTTTCTACTGCTTTCCAAACTTATGTCCAGATTGATCTCTAATTTCTTCTTAATATTATCTTAGAATTTCAGTTCTAAGTAGTCAATAGCTTTAATTTAAAACTTGAAGAATGGAAACTTTACAATCAATGAGGAGAATATAGTTTCTTTGGATACAATAAATTAAAATAGGCAAAATTATAATTTATAACACACTAATTTATGTTAGTTGCTAATATTTGTCAAAGTATATTCAAAAGATGGGGAAAACCCACAGTATGGGCAAAGAGATTTGGGTTATATACATCCAGTAAAGTCCATCAACAAAAATAAGTAGAAACAGTTTGTAAAATGGGTGACAAATTTGGTAATCCCTACACAAAAGAAGTTAAAACAAATGGTTAATAAACATGTAAAGAAATGTTTGATATCATTAATTTATGGTGAATATTGTTTTTAAAGTCACAGTAAAACACTAGTATACCCAGCTAATTTAGGTAAATTGAAAACAGCAGTCACGGGTGATGAGAAGATCATTCAAAGGAGGTTCGTGGAAGTTCAAGTTAGCCCATCTACCCTGAGAACACCTGAGTAATATTTATTGTTTTGTTTTGTTGATAAAGGATTTCTCTGTATTGCTTTGAAGCCTATCCTGGAACTAGCTCTGTAGACCAGGCTGACTGAGAACTCAAAGAGATCCCCGTACCTCTGCCTCCCCATGCTTGGATTAAAGGCTTGTGCCACCATCCTAGGCCTGAGTAACATTTATAAAAGCTGTATGCACAATGTAAGTCAATTGTACTGAGCATGGTTACCCCATCACTCAGGATGGTGTGGTGGTGGTGGTGGGGTGTTGTAAACTCTAGTTTCCCCTAGCCTAAATAATGAAATTCTGAAATTCTGTGTCAAAACACAGACAAAACAAATACTATATTCCCCTGCACATAGCCAACCATCCCCATCAACACTGTACACATTTTACTTTGGTCTTAGAAACTAGACTCAAACTAGCTGTGAACTAGAATAAATTTAAATGAAAATATTCAACAAGACAATGGATTTTTAAAAAAAAAATGCAGAATGTTCAACAGACAGAGCTCCATACAGCATAATTTACATAAATATTAGGAAGCATCTCACATGCAGTGGGGGCAGTTCTAACCATCAGGGGTCCATGTTTCTCTTTTCTGGTCTTGCACACTGGAGTATCTTTCTACACCCTTGACTTCACCTTCTCTCTACTTCTGCCTCATTTACCCTAATGATAATGCACACACAGAGGCTTCACCTGGAAGATGTTAGAGAAAAATTTCCTCTTGTTGTTAAGGGCCCTGAGATAGGAGTGTTGTATTCTGAATTAAACAGTACTAAGAACTAAATCACTGCTTTTGGTTTTGATAAGACTTTACTGTAAAGGCCTCTCTTAATTTAACGTGTCCCTTGTAAAAGCTGAGTTGTTAGATGCTGCCATAATTTGACTCCCTAACTGAGAGTCATTAATTAAACCCTTCCTGCAGCCACAGCTGCCTTGACTAAAGTACTGGCACACAGAGCATCCAACCTGAGGACTCAGAATCCATAAAGAATCCTAAAATACTGTATTAGTCAGGGTTCTCTAGAGTCACAGAACTTACAGAATATATTATATATACATACATATATACATATGAATTTACTGGAATGACTTACAAGTTATAGTCCAGCAATTGCTATCTATCAAAGGAAGATCAAGAACCCAGTAGTACTCACTCTCACAAGGCGGGTTGTCTAAGCTGGTCTTCCGGATATGCTGGAATCCCAAACAAATAGGCCCCAATGCCAGTGAAGGAATGGATATGCTCCCAAGACGAGGGCAAGCAGGCAAAGAATGAACCTTTCTTCTACCATTGTCCTTATATAGGTTTGCAGCACAAGGTGTGGCCCAGATCTGGGTTAAAGGGATGAGTTTTCTCACCTCAAAATCTGGGTCAAAAGCCAGTGTTTTGCCAGGTGGTGGTGGAGCACGCCTTTAATCCATGCAGAGGCAGGCAGATCTCTGTAAATTCAAGGGCATCCTGGTATGCAGAGTGAGGTCCAGGACAGCCAGGGCTGTTAAACAGAGAACCCCTCTCTCAAAAAACAAAAACAAACAAAACGGAAAAAAAAAAAAAAGTGTCGTCCATCCTGGATCACAGGTGTGCCCTCCATTTCTGGATTGTGCTTTCCAAGAATAGCCATCACAGGTACCTTGAGTTCTGCTGTTACAAGCCTGACTGAACTCCAAGTGACCCTATAGCCTATTTCACTCAGTTCTTGTAACAGTCAGTGAAATGCCTATAATTGCTTCAATTGTAGTGTTTTGTTTTTTGAGGGTCTGTCATGCTTGTTGCAAACATTGCCCTTTATTTGCATGAGCATCTACTATGTTTTTTGGGTTTTGATTGTTTTTTGTTTTGGAGGGTTGGGTTAGTTGTTGTTTGAGACAGCATCTTACTCATTGGCTGGCCCGGAATTCACTATGTAGGCCAGGCTGATATTAAACTCACAAAGGTCTGCCTTCCTCTGCCTCCCCAGTAGTGAGATTAAAGGTGCTATTATACCATTGTGCCCAAGTCACAAAGGTCCTCAAAGACCACCAGGGAGGGACAGACCCACTGATGCAAATGCATAAGGTTTACTGCTTATATTGTTCACCCAACCATGATGGGGACCTCGTCTAGCTGGCCAACACAGCAGCCACCAGAGGAACTGAGTTTCCTGTCTACTGTCAGGTTTTTAAAGGCAAAACTCACAGGATTACATCAGTAGGTATGGGATGGTTTCTGATTGGGTGACATTTGGGGAACAATAAGGGGAATTTCTCAAAGTCACATTTTGGCAATGAAATACCTGTGTACCAATTATTTCATTGGTCAGTGCTGAAAGGGAACATTCTGTGGTTTCTATGGCTTTGTCTTGTTACTTGCAGATGGCCTGTTGTTCATAGATACCAATAATTTTCAGAACTGTATCTTGGAGACTGCATGGGAGGGAGGTTTTGGTCTCCCTTGGAGTTTCTTTTGTGGCCAAACAGTTCCCAGGAACCAAGCATTAAGGAGGCTGGGGGAGGGGGGGGATATGGAGTTTCTTTGTGTTCAGTTTTGGCCTTAGGCTCCAGGAGGCGAGGGGATCTGAAGTTTCTTTGAATCATGTACTGAGTGAGAGGCCTACATGTCTTTTCTGTAGCCTGTCACAGCTTCTAAATCAGGGAGCTGAGTGAGGGTCTGGTCCCTTTATTAGTTTACTCCTTTCAGTGAGATATGGAGGCTGGGAATTGAACCCAGAACCAAGGAGAAGCAAGTGCTTTTAACTCCATTATTTGTTATTTTCCAGCCCATTATTTGTTATTTTCTCTGTGATGATTTATTTTATTTTTATGGGATAAGTTTATCCCAGGACAGACAGGTCTATGTAGAGAACTACACATCTAAGTGACTCCTTGGATTTCATAGTTTCTTGACAAAGCTTCTTTTTTTTTCTTTTTTGGTTGTTGTTTTTTGTTGTTTTGTTTTGAGACAGGGTGTCTCTACTAAAAGCACTGGCAGTCCTGAACCTTGCTTTCTAGACCAGGCTCCAGGCTGTCCTTGAACTCACAGAGATTCAATTGCCTCTGCCTCCTGAGTAGAGTGCTGGGATTAAAGGCACACCCAAGCCTTAGCTTCATTTTTTTGAAACCTGAGTCCTGCTGGTAGATGATTGTCAAACATTGTGTTCCCCAAAGCTTGAAATTGTTTAAAAAAAAATGTAATTCATTATATGTTCTTTTAAGTTTGACATGGGAGATGCTAGAGGCCGTGGCTAAATTAAATGAATTTCAGTAGCAAGCCAGGAGCCTGTGGGCTCTGTTTGAGTAGGTTTTTCTCTGGGATTGGACTTTTATGAGGACTTTTTACCAGTGCTTTGAGTATCTTCCTGAACACTGGCTGAGCACTGATTTCCTGGACGGTTCATGTGCGCTCTATGAGATGAAGTGTACTTCTTTTATTTATTTTTATTTTATTTATTATTTTTTTAAAATTTCACTTATTGACCCCAGTTCCCTCTCCCTCTCTTGCTCCCATGTGTCCCCACCCTAACCCCTCCCATTCACCATCCACTCTGCAGGGAGGGATCATCAAAATGTATCAAGTTCACTTGGGGGATGGCCTAGGCCCTCCCTCCTGTCTCTAGGCTAAGGGAGTGTCCCTCCATGGGGAATGTGCTCCTGAAGTCCTTTCATGCACCAGGAACATATCCTGGTTTCACTGTCAGAGGTCCCTTAGACTGCTCGGGTTTCCTGACCCATGCTGGTCTCCCAGCCATCAGTCTGGGGTCCATGAACTCCCCCTTGTTCCGGTCAGCTTTCTCTGGATTTCTGCAGCCTGGTCTTGGCCCTCTTGCTCATCACCTCTCCCTGTCTGCAACTTGACTCCAGGAGTTTGGCTCAGAGACCAAGTGCAGGTATCTGCCTCTGTCTTCATCATCCACTGGGTGAAGGCTCTCTCTCCCTACCTGAGGGGGGAGAGGCAGGGTGGGAATGGCGCCCCTTGCAGGGTTCCTTATGGAGTGTGCTTCTTGATTCACTGTGTTATTCCAGGTTCATGGAACCCCAAACAGACCTCCACAAGGAGCCAACTTTTCGGGTTAAGGCTGCGTGTTTGGCCGCCTGGTCTGCTAGGCTGTTTTCTAGCTGTTATTGGTCCAGTGCGCTTCTCATGACCTGGGCAGGATGATGGCCAATTCACAGGGTTCCCACAGGGCCTGTAGTAGTCCTGAAATTTCTTGTTTGTTTTTTATTATTCTCCCCTCTGCAGTTAAAAGCCTTCTTTCCTTATAAATGGCCCCGTGGACGTGGGCTGTGGAAAAGGCACAGTGGCTGTCTGTATAAATATTAAGTCTTTTTCCCTTTCCCAGGGTTATTGCCTTTGTGAGAGCAACTGATTTTGCTTTTTGAGTCAATGTTCCTGCCGGAAGGACCCCTAGCCTGATAACTTCTGTGTTCGTTTTGATAGCTGCACCAGCATACCTTTGTCTTTCTAGCTGCTTCCATCTGTGAACCAACTTTCCTCAGCGTACAGAGATACCCAGGCCTTTAGAAAAGGTAAAGTTAAGGGAATTTCTAACCTACCCCAGCAGAAAGGAGCATGCACATGGACAATTTTAAGCCTAGTTGTGATATTTGGTGAGATACCTCATTTGCTAAAAGTGCTTGCTGCTGCTGCTCTTGTAGAGGACCTGAGCTTGGTTCCAAGAACCCACATCAGGTATCTTGCAAACACCTGAAACCTCAATTGCAACAGATCCAACACTCTTCTGAAATATATTTTTTTTAAAAGGGATACATGTGGAAGAACGAATGGCCTCTCTGAGGCTGCTTTATGACCAAGGGTGTGACCTTGCCTTGCTAAGGTTTTCTCTTCTGTTTCCCTTTCCTCCATCCCTAACCCCAACCCTTGCTTTAGCATACATTGGGGAACATAAATGCAAAATCCAGTGGTGGGAAAGACCAAAAGCAACTTCTCTGGCACTGAGGCTTTAAGTGGGTTTGTGTTGAAAATATGTATTTGTACTTTTGAAGCAGGGCAGTGGTGGCACACACCTTTAATCTCAGCAATCGGGAGGCAGATACAGGCTGACCTCTGTGAGTTCGAGACTAGTCTGGTCTACAAGAGCTAGTTCCAGGACAGGCTCCAAAGCTACACTGAGAAACCATGTTTAAAAAAATAAATAAATAAAAATAAATAAAAGATTTGCACTTTTGAACTGTGGTGAGATTATTCATATATGTATGATATGTATGTCTCAGAAAGGGAGGGAAAGAGGGAGAACATGTGAAGAGTTGGAATATGAAAATTGTCAAAGAATAAGAATGATAACACTGACATGAGCAATAATAACAGTAGAAAAACAAAGTATAGTAAATTCCTGAGTACTGAGTCCAGAGGCCTGAGATCCATTCCCAGCACCCAGATCAAACATCTCAAAATTTCCTGTAACACGTGTAGGGGAGGGGTGCCTGGCATCCCCAAGTCAGTACAGACACAACCGGATACCGAATTCTCAGCATAGAGGATATTTGCTACCTGGGGATGTGGGTATGGGGAGGAGGCTGCCTCTGGGCCAGGCAAAGGCAGACAGAAAGCAGCAGCAGGTGATTTTTGCACGAGTGGGTTTCTAAGGAGAAAAATGGGGAGTCTGTGCTAAGGTGAGTTGGTGAATCCTGGTTGCATATTGTTATATTGCTTGGTTGGAAGCTGCAGCTCATGCCTGCACAGCCCAGAAAGACCTACTTCTCTCTCCTCTCTCTCTCTCTCTCTCTCTCTCTCTCTCCCTCTCCCTGTCTCCAAATATGCCTCTCAGTGAGTCTCAGAACAAAGGAAAGGTGCCAAAAAAAAAAAAAAAAAAAAAAAAAACCCAGTTCCCAATTCTTGGTGACTATTGTCACCATGTTCCCACGTTCCCACCAGCTACCCAGGTCCCTGCCTATGCACTCACCTTGGGCACAACTACAGTGTGTGGTGGACACATCATCATGCCTCACCTACAATCTATAAAGTGAAGTTTAGCTGTAAGACAAGATCTATGCATATCTAAGTGGTCATGTTAGGATATGACTCACCCATCATTGTTTTTCCCTGCAGTCTCTGGCACAAGGTCAATTTGCTATGAATAAATGACGACCCTGACCTTTTGATCCTTTTATTTTTATAAAGATGGGTCTTTGCTTGCACATGTTTCTAGACATCATGTACATGGCACTTGCCCTCAGAGAACTGACATGGTCCCCTGGGACTCGAGATTAAACAACTCATTCATCACTGCATGATAAATAGGGCAAAAAAGAGTCAAGAAATAGTTTACTTATGGAACTAAATAAAAGTAAAAACACAACCCCTGAAATACAATAAAATCAGTCCCATGGAGAAATTTTAGCTAAGTGCTTACAAAAAAAAAAAAAAGAAGAAGAAGAAGAAAAAGAAGAAGAAGAAGAAAGAAAAGGAAAGAATAAGCACAAAGAAATTGCTACCTACATCAGATAAACAATATCAAATAACAATCAAAGCTGAAATTCTCTCTACATTACATAAACTATAGACCAGCATCTAACAGCCAACCACTCTAAACTAAGAAAAACTTCAAGCAATCCAGCAGGAGACTGGAAGTCTCCAAGGTCCGTGTGGGTTTTTTTTGGGGGGGGGGTTAAGCTATTAATCCCAATGGGTGAGAATAAGACCACTACCACTATTTTAACCAAATTTTAAGCAAGTTTTAATTGAATACTGGCCAGGATGATGAACTCTGGCAAGGTCCCTTAAAGGGTTCCCAGAAAATGGCCAAGAGCTACAACAGCCAGCTCCTTATAATGGCAAAACCACAAGATACACATTTTCCACCTTCATCCAGTCAGGGGCAAGCATACATCATGAAGTACTTCCAGCCTACATACCTCCCACCTTCATGAATTCAAGCACATTCAGTGCAGTTGGGTCAACCAAACATGTTTAGGGAATTGGAATATGTGGCTTGTTATATGAACAACAGCACTTCAGAAAGCATCTGGTCTTGGGTTAGGGGGTTACAGTTTAGAGCATTTTTGTTTTATACATCTTTTAGGCACAGTAGTCAAAACTTAAAATGTAATTGTGGCTCTCATAAAACCAGACTCAGAAAGAGAAGATGCTCAAAGGCCTTATGAAAGTTGGAAAGAGTTTCAGTAGCCTTCCCTGCATGTCTCTATAATCTCATACAGCAAAAATGAAGAAAACTCCAGCAGTAGATACTACAGAAGTGTGGAGAGTCAAATACCATAATGATTACTGTACTACTAGCTGTTAAGTTGAAGATAAGACCCTAGGAATTCTTGCCGGCTAAAGATAATGGGCTATGGTCATGGATCAAGGCTCATCTCATCATGTCTTCTAGATTGTCCTGGAAGAGCTCTTTGGTGAAATGTCTGCTCTCGGGGTCATTGGGTGGTGACACTCAGCTCCCAGTAAACCCGGTACAGTCCTTCCATGAACCTTCAGTTTACCATGAAGCTGAAGATAGCTAGACAAGTGCAAGCAGCATCTAATGAACACTCCTGCCATATATGAATGACTGGTCCATGGCATTTTTTGATGGCATTGACCTGAAAGGCAAACAGGTTTCACTATACTAGCTTAGTCCCACCTTTTCCCTCATGGGAGGTGAGAGTAGACGATCTATGATTGTTTCCAAGTGTTCATTTACAGCACTTTAAAATGTCACCGGGGCTATCTATGCATGGTGATGCCTGCATTTAATCCTAGAACCAAGAAGACAGAGGCAGGAAGAGATCTATGAGTTTGAGGCCAGGCTGTTTTACATAATATTTCCAAGCCAAACCAGGTGTCAACAAATAAATCACCTATGGCAGTGGTGGGATGGATTAAAGTGTAAAAGTGTTTGCCAGTGAGCCCACCAACCTGAGCTGTGTCTCTGGGACCCACAATTCAGAAGAAAAATTACATCTGTATTTGTCCTCCAACCTTCACATACAGAGCATCCTCTACTCCACCTCACACACATACAATTTATTTATTCATATTTTATCCGTGTCTGTATTTGTTTATCAAGGGACTCCAACACAGAAATAGGCTGACCACAGCCCTGTGCCAAGTGTAAAAAAAGTTCCCAGTCACCCAGTGGAAAACTAAAGGTGATGTTTGGGTGCCCTCTTCTGGTATCTTCATGCATTTGTCATGAGCAGGTGTTTCTCTTTGTGCCAAATGCCATTGGTCATTGAGAGAGAGATAGGGAGGGAGGGGGGGAGAGAAAGAGAACTTTAGGAGGATTCCTAGGTGTCCCACTAATCTGAGAGATAACCCCACTACTTCCAGTTGCCTCCTTTCTGTGTGATTTGTAGAAGATCATAATATAATGAAATAAAAGGATATCCGTAGCCGTAGTTACGTCTAGGATGAATGCAAGGTTACGGGAATTTTAAGTTTTTTAATGGCTGGTGAAACCCTGGGGGTCATTTTGTTAGGCTTCTCGGCTTTTGTGTACATTACATATATTTCGCACAGGAAACATTAATAGTAAAAGGCAGGTGAAGTCAAAGACCAGAGTGTAGAGGAAGAGCAGTGTGGGGTGGAGGCTAGATAGCTCAGCAGTTAGGAGCTCTGCATGTTCTCCCAGGGAAACCGGGTTTGGTTCCCAGTACTCACACAGCCCCGACAGCCCTTTACTCCTGTTCCAGGACAGGCAACTCTCTGCGGGTGCCTGGCCTGCATGTGATGCACTCACTGACATACATTCAGGCAAAACACCCACAGACATAAAATAATAAAATTGAGGGAGGGAGAGGGAGAGCATAGCAGGGCTTTCTGTGGAGACTTACCCAGAGACTTATTAAGTATAAAGCTTGGTCTTAGCTTAGGCTTGTTCCCACCTGGCTATTAAAACTTAAATTAACTATTTATATTAATCTATGTTCTGTTACATTGCTTATTACCACTCCTCAGTACCATATGCCCTACTTCCTCTGTGTCTGAATGGAAATCCTCCTTCTCAGATTCTTCCCCTGAGTTCCTTTCTCTCCCCAGAAGTCCTGCCTATCCTCTCCTTCATAGGTATTGGTTATGCAGCTCCTTATTGAACCAATCAAAAGGTGCCTTGACAAAGACACATCTTCACAGTGTACAAAAAGTCTGTCCCACAACAGGAGAGTGATAGTACAGATGGGATGAAGGTCAGTTTTAACCAAGCTCCAAAAAACATTCCCTAGACAAAAACACGCGTTGCCCTTTACCTAATAGAACAGCAGATTTGTGCAGCTAATCAAAATTATTTGCAACCTGATATTACAGAAATGATCTTATTTAAATAACAAGAATTGCTTACTGAGAAACTGTACCCAAATTTAATCACCCTAACCCCAAGAGGATTTCTGATTGGATAACCATGGAACCAAACAGTAGGTTTTTTTCTTCTTGTGCAGTAGGATAAATCCTTGGGCAGCTGTAGGTCTAGATATTTGTTAGAAGTATTCCTAGTTTACAACATTTGCCTCAAGAATGAAAAACAAAGCCAAGTACAAAACAAACTTGTACAGAAAAGAACTCTTTAGAGTCTTTAGTTAATATGAACAGTTTGTAACATTATATGAAATAATACTAGAATGTATGTGAATACTGCCTAATGTTATTGTGAATTCACTTAATGTGGCTTGAAAACTATTGTACATAAAATTATTAGTTTTGTGGATGTAGCATTTTTTTATTCATATTATATTCAACTGTTTTATCTGCAATACACTGGTTGCTGAGTTTCTGAATTGTCGTATATGTTCTCCTGGTACTATAAAGTTTGATCTTATACTCTTTGTAAAATCTATCATGACAAATTCACTGGAGTGACTTTCTTCCTTCTGTTTGTATTTCTGTTTTTTGAGACAGGGTCTTACTATGGCTAATCTGGAACTATTTATGTAGACTATTCATCTTGAACTCCCAAAGATCTTTTATCCATTCTCCCCCACCTCCAATCTCTCCTTGAGTACTAGAATTAAAGGCACACTCCACCACACCAATCAATTGCTTATTAGTGTCCCACAAGCACAAATGATTAAGTTCCTACTAGCTCATTACAAAATATGCTATTCATTTATGGGATTCAGGAAAGTGACAAATTCTACCATAATAACTGACAGGGCTTGTAGCATAGCATAATAGCTTTTAGCTAGGTATTTGGAGGCCAATACTTAAACAGAAGATACAAGCCTGAGTTATCCAATGACATTCTGCCCCCTGGGGTTCCCTACCATATCATAATATCTGAGAGACCTTTGTATTTTGCCAGGTTGAGGGGTGAACATGGATCTCACTGGAGAATGAGTGTGTCTTTTCTTTTTGACTGTGCTTGGGTTTCTGTTTGAGAAAGGAATCATGCTGGTGGAGAAGGTGACTCAGCTCTTTCTCCATTCTCAGTTTTGGAATAGACCAAGTCAACACTGCAGAAGCTTCCAGGAAGCACTAAATTTTCACTTCCACAAGGTGGCACTCCACATCCAGTATGTACATTCTCTTTTTCTCAGGACAAGCACATGAAGACCTTTGCCACAAGAGGTCACAGAAACATCACCTTTTGTTTCCCTACTTGTTTAGTGGGGCCGCCACGCCTGGTAAAGATCATTTTTATACACGGCACAGAGCATGGTCAGAATGGAGGAAGATGCTATTTTAAGCATGTCACTTTCATGAACTAGAAGTTGCATGGGGCCCTATTCTACCATGCAGTATTATGTTTAAGGCCTTAGTTAATACTCATTAATGTAGTGACATAAGAATAAAAGAGGACCTTCAGACAGCATTAACAAACGAATTTACTAGCAGTTATGAGAATGTTCTCCCTCAGGGAGGGGACACTAAACAATGCCTGTCCCTTCTTCATAAGGTACCAATAGTAAACCAAAGTTCAATTTCACCAAAGTTCATCCTAAGGTACCAATATGTTTATCGAGTTTGATAAGGAGTTCCTGATGGGAATGTGGGTGATTCAGAATCATATGGAACACTGGTGGTGCAAGAGTCTGCTGCAACACTCGCAGCAGCTGTTGAGGATGTCCACACACAGCAATTACATCTGTCAGATGCTCTACACGCTTCTCATATTCACCTCGTGCTAACAACTCTTCATCAAGATTCATCAAGGAAGAATTTTTGTGCAGCTTCAGCATCTTTTAAGTCAGGTAACTTGGAAAGCCCAGCTCTTAGTAAACTTCTGTTTCTTTCTTTGTTCTCGAAGCCTTTTCGTAAAGTTGGGTCACTCTGCCTTTTCGGTCAAAGTAGATACAATACCGGAAGAAGAGGGCAGCGCATACGCCCGGGGAGACAGCACTGTTTCAGCCCACCATCTTTACTCGCCTGGGGCATATGCCGGGCCTCTGAGGCCCACCAAGGAGTGGATCAGAGCACGTCCCCAAACAGTTTTTTTTTTTTTTTTTTTTGGTTTTTGGAGACAGGATTTCTCAGTATTGCTTTGGAGCCTGTATACCAGGCTGGCCTCGAACTCAGAGATCCGCCTGCCTCTGCCTCCTGAGTGCTGAGATTAAAAGGCGTGTGCCACCAATGCCCGGCCCCAAACAGTCTTTAAATGTCTTGTTTAACTGTTTTTTGTTTTGTTTTGTTTTTAAGAATAGAATTTAAGAGTACGAAAGATGCTCAGGAAAAAAATTATACATCTAAGTATGGTTGTGGCCTTTTCAGGGAAAAGCCAGTTATGCCTTAGTATTATTAGCCATATATTCTATTTCAGTGACTCTCAAATTATACCTAAAAGCAATGCTAAGAAACTGTCTTTCCAATTCTGTCTTTTGTTTTTTAAGAAAGAGGGTCTGATGGCTAACCTTGACCTCATCTAGAATCAACCAAAACCCAAGTGTAGGACACAACTATGATGGACTATATTTATTTTTTGGCTTTATCAAGAAAAGGTTTCTGTGTGTAGCCCTGGTTGGCCTGTAACCTGCTCTGAATACCAGGCTGGCCTCTAATTCAGAGATCTGCCTGCCTCTGCCTCTCAAACTAAAGGTGAGTGCCACCACCACCCGGTGACGGATTATTCTTTAAGGAATTGTTTGAGGTTGTAAGACCAACCCTACATGTGAAACACACCTTCTGTTGGAACTATACATAAAAAGACATTGAGGAAAGCTTTTACTTTTTTCCTGATTTCCCTCACCATCATTGGCAAGCTCATCTATTGCTTAGCTAGTGTTAGAGCCTACTTCTTCAGAACTGCAATGAATACTGAGGATCAGCAAAGGCATTCACCCTCAGGGACTGGACAACTACTGTATTTTTTTACCTTTCTATTGGGAGACAGCTATTGGCTTAGCCAGACCACAGACAGTAAGTCATGCTGATAAATTCCCTCTTAAACTGGACATGGTGATACACACCTTTAATTCCAGCACTTGGGAAGCAGAGTCAGGGTGATCTGAGTTTGAAACCAGCCTTGTTTACAAAAATGAATTCCATGACAGCCAGTACTACACAGAGAAACCTTGTCTCAAAAACCCAAATAAATAAATAAAGTCCTTTTAAATATATTTAGATTCATCCTCTCATTTCTGTTCCTTTAGAGAATCCTTACTCTGTGGAAGCTAGACTGATTCTTGCTCTGAAAACCAAGCTGATCTTGAACTCAAAGAAACTCACCTCTTTCTGCTTTCTAAATTGTGAGATTAACGATCTATGCCACCAAACCCAGATCTCTTCTACCTGTCTTTTTGATAACTGAGATTGTAGAGTGGTTCCAGAAGTTCTGTGCATGGGAGTACAGTAAGGTTAAACCAGGGTCCACTAGGCTCACACAACTATTGAGGGCATACTTTAAAATGTCCTAATGTTCCCTGATTTATTGGCTACTGATCAATTCAAATAATGAAATCAGTCCACGATATCAGAATAACATGAATCTGGGTTTTGTGCATTATTAATGACCTTTCCTATAAATTCAAATAGCCTAAACCAAATCTACAAAACTCTAGACCATCTCCACTTTTTTCTAATCTTAGGACCATAAGTGCCTTAATTCTATTATAAGAGATAGTAACTTCCATTTGACAACAAAATTTTGTTCCCATATTTTACAGGAATGTCTGTTACAAAAATGTTGTATGAAGTAGGAAAACATCTTCAACAAATGGGTTGGCACAACTGGATGATGGTGTGTAGAAGACTGATATTAATCCACGCACCTATGAACACCTGATTTTCGACAAAACAGCTAAAATTATACAATGGGGCAAAGACAGCATCTTCAACAAATGGTGCTGGCACAATTGGATGAGGGTGTGTAGAAGACTGCAGATAGACCTGTGTCTATTGCCATGCACAAAACTCAAGTCCAAATGGATCAAAGACCTCAACATAAATTCAGCCACATGAACCTCTTAAAGAAAAAGTGGGAGGTACCCTTGGACAAATTGGTACAGGAGACTGTTTCCTAAACATAACACCAGTAGCACAGACAGTAAGATATACAATTAATAAATGGGACCCCTTGACACTGAGAAGTGTCAAGCAAAGGACACAGTCCACAAGATCAAATTGCAGCTCACAGACTGGGAAAAGATCTTCACCAACTCCACAACTGACAGAGGGCTTATCTCCAACTATACAAAGAACTCAAGAAACTAGTCACCAAAATACCAAATAACCCTAATAAAAAATGGAGTACAGAACTGAATTCTCAAAAGAGGAATCCAAAATGGCTGAAAGACACTTAAAGTGCTCAACATCCTTAGCTATCAGGGAAATGCAAATCAGATCAACTCTAAGATACCATCTTACTCTTGCCAAAGTGGCTAAAATTAGAAACACCAATAACAATTTATCCTGGACAGGATGTGGATAAAGGGGAACACTCCTCCACTGCTGGTGGGAGTGAAAATTTGTACAGCCATTTTGGAGATCAAAATGGCGGTTCCTCAGGAAAATGGGAATTAGTTTACCACAGGACCCGGCAATACCCCTCTTAGGCATATACAGAAATGATCCACATCCATACAACAAAGACATGTGCTCAACTATGTTCATAGCAGCATTATTTGTAATAGCAAGAACCTGGAAGCAACCTATATGCCCCTCAACAGGAGAGTGGATAAAGAAGATGTGGCACATTTATACAATGGAATACTGCTCAGTAGAAAAAAAAAAAAAACCAATGGAATCTTGAAATTTGCAGACAAATGGATGGAACATGAAGAAACCATCCTGAGTGAAGTAACCTAGTCATAAAAAGAGGAACATGGTATGTACTCACTCATATATGGATTTTAGACACAGCCTGTAATACACACGAACAGAGAAACTAGGATACAAGGAGGAACCTAAGAGATTCATACAAGGTCCCTCACAGAAGGAGAAAGGAACAAGATCTCCTGAGCATGTTGGGAGTGTGAGGAAGGGCATTGAAAAAGAGAGAGAGATACCATAAAAGAGGGAGCCATTATAGGTTTGAAGAGAAAACTGACTCTAGAGAAATGTTGAGACCTTCAAGTATGACCCCAACTAACAATCTGAGCAACAGTGGAGAGGCTACCTTAAATGCCCTTCCCTGATGAGATCAATGACTAACTTGTCCACCCTCAGGGAACCCTTATCTAGTAGCTGATGGAAAAAGAAACAGACATCCATAGCTAAACACTGAGCCAAACTTCCAGAATCCAGGTGCAGGGAGGGAGGAGTGATAAGAAAATGGGGGCAAGACCAGGTTACACAAACTCACAGAGACAGCTGACCTGAAAAAGGAGGAGCTAATGGATCCCCCAGCCTGATAGCTGGGAAACCAGCATTGGACTGATTCAGACCCCCTGGATATGGGTCTCAGAAGGCCTGGGCAGACTAAGGGACCTCTGACAGTGGAAACAGGATGTATCCCTGGTGCATGAAAGACTTTGGGAGCGCATTCCCCATGGAGGGAGGCAGGAAGGAGGGCCTAGTCCCTACTCCAAATGACTTGACAGATTTTGTTGACCCGTTATGGAAGGCATCACCCTCCCTGTGGAGTGGAGTCGGGGATGGAATGATGGGAGGGGTTGAGGGAGAGGGAACTTGGATTGATATGTAAAATAATTAATAAAATTTTTAAAAAAATGTTGTATGGATCCTGCATGCTTTTCATCTCTCCATTTTAGTATTTCAGAATTTTTTTCTTTCCCAGATTGAAGATCCAAGACCAATAAAAATGGAAAATGGTGACTAAATAGACCATTTTTTTGTGTGTGACCCAAAAAGTAGAAGAAATAGCAGTACTTTCCATGTATCTCTAGAGAGCTTGAGGGTTACACTATAGAAAAATTCCACCAGTACATGATTAAAGATAAGATAAAATTAATAAATATCCTTCATTAAAGTTGTTTAATTGTGTAAGTAAATATCCACTTCTGGCAACATGCTACAATTTAATTCAAATTCATATATCAACACAGTTTCACAGTAGCAAATCCTGTAAGTTTTAGATAAAAAGTTTTTAAGGATACAAATTTATCACTACTATCTTTTCACATTGTTTCATTTGATACATCTTTAAAAGCATACATAAACAAATAAGAGAGAGGTACACAATTGTAAATATTACAAAATATGCACCAAAATAATTTTTTGGAATAATACATAAACAGTTATTCACTAAGATAAGGATGATAATCCACTGTAAATTTCAAAAGGAAATTATTCAGCAAATTTTGCCTTAAATTCAAATTTTGAAAAGATGCATATATTTAACCAGATTTAAATATTATACATTATAAGTATTTATAAAAAACATCCCAGTACTCTATTAATATGTACAAGTTTTACAATTTATATGTGAACCAAAATAAATAATGTACAAATTTAAAATTTTCAATGGTTTTAAACAATTTCTATAAAGCTAATATTTATGAAAAGAACATAGACTGTTCAGAAGCAAAATAAGTAACATTAAATATATTTAAAATGCCACTAAGCAAAATAATTACAGTACTGTGGTACTGATGATTGTATTAATGACATTACATAAGGCCAGAGAATAGAGTATCTGTATCTGTCTATGTTTCTACTTATCTTGAATATCGCAGGTGAGATTCATTGTTTGAAACAGCAAGGCCTAAGAGTCCTTCCCAGAATTAACTGATACCACTTGTATGCACAGTATCTAACTTTGTAAAACTTGTTCTATAGTTTGTCCAAATAAAATGTAAATAGCTTCTAGCTACTGTCTCAAGTGGGCTTTCCTACGCCTATGGACCTGATAAAGGCAATACTATGGCTAACTCCCTTCTCCCCAAACTGTATTCCTTTGTATTTAGTAAGCAAAGGAAGGATTCCCAGGAAAAAACAGGGGAGTAGGGAGTACAACAGCTCCCTCTCTGACAGGGATGCTCTAGGTTTCAAACGATAATTTAGAGTATGCAAGTGACTAAAATGGAGTCTAAATCTGAGCATTCGGCTAAGAAAGATGTCCATCATCTTCATCTTCATCTGTACTGCTAGAGTCTGAGGAGCTGCTGGAGTCTTCCTCTTTGCCATCTTCCATCATATCCTGCGTGAATGCCTGGGAGTCACCAACGTGGCCCGGAATAGTCGTTGGGGAATCTTTTGTAGGACACTTGGGGCCTGTGCCTCTAGACATGCCAAAGTTCTTGCCCTTACCATAGGTGGCCTGTGCCTCTTTGTATGCAGCATATTCCTCTGCTGACAATCCCTTGAGCCAGAGGTCCATGTCCACCCAGTATTGTTTCTGTAGCTCTTCAGCCTGGCTGTTATAACGCTTTCTCAGGCTCTCTGGGACTTGCTGCCATCGTCTGCTAATCTCAATCTGACGCTCCCTAAGGGATAGATAGCACAGACTTGACCATGAATCTTGATGAAATTTGTGATATCCATTCATAGGCGGTTTCTTGGGTTCACCCTGAAATTTCATCACTGGAGGAAATGTTTTGGGAAATTCTGTTTTAAGAGTGGACTTCATGTTTTCTGTACCTCCTTGTGATTTCTTCCGGACTTTGGCTTGGTTGTTCCTGGGCACCACAGACTTCTTAGAACGCTCTATATCAGGGTGGTTTTCCCTGAATTTATTCACTTTTTCCCGAAAGACTTGTTTATCCTTCTGGAATTCCTGAATATATTTCTGCTTGATCTCTTCTGGCAGCTGATTGTATTTCTCAGCCAGGATTTTGGTCAGCTGCAGGTTGTTGTACTTAGGGTACATCTCACAGTACTTGGCCCGCTGTTCCTTGTAAAAGCGCAAATAGGCAGTCAGGGGTCTTTTGGGGAAGTCGGGATGTTTCTTGACTGTCTTACTTTTGGGAGGTTCTTTAATAAGTTTGGAGGCTTCCAGCACTAATTCTGACAGTGTGCGGAACTTCCTCAAATTATGAGAAATCTGCATCCACTTTTGCTTGCACATTTCTCCCGAAAAATGTTTAAAAGCCACTTTGTCCCAGTCTAGATCTTCCTGGGTTTTTCTGAATGGTTGGGAGTCGTCCGAGGGTACATTATTTTTGATGCATTCCAGTAACTTCATAATGTCTCTTTCGGACCAATGGTGTTGTTTATCAAATGATGGCATTACTAGCTTAGGTTCAATGCCCACTAATAGTTTCAGTTTGCGAACACCTCAACAGTAGCTCCAACTGCTTAGACGAACACACACACTAGTACAGTCTCTGAATTCCACAGTTTGTGTGAATCTGTACTTCTGAGGAGAAATAAAAAGAATGCTAGGCTTTAGTCATGGAATTTACAAAAACAAATCAGGTATCACTTGTAACATGTTTCTTACACAATTAATTTATTATTACAGATATAAATGGGTAATTTCTCCCTTTGAAATATAAGTTTTTTGACCTTATGTGTAATATATGCTTCAGCCTCCTTTTCCAAATATTACCAGAGCTTACTTGAAAAATGAGGAAATGAAGTGGGTCATGGTGTATACACTTTTATTCCCAGAACCAGGGAGGCAGATTCTGTAAATTCAGAAGCAGCCTGGTGTACATCTCAAATTCTAGGACAACCAGGGCTATATAGTGATACATACATACATACATACATACATACATACATACGTGTGTGTGTGTGTGTGTGTGTGTGTGTAAAATAAGCACTGAGAAGGAGAAGTTTAGATGCAGAGAGAGAGAGGAAGAAGGAAGGAAGGAAGGAAGGAAGGAAGGAAGGAAGGAAGGAAGGAAAAGGTAGGTAGGCAGGCAGGCAAAGCCTTGTGGGGAATGGGATAAAAAGACAAAATAAAAAGAGAATATCTAAAAAGAAAAGGACTTCCCTGCTAGAGTACCCCCAGTGTGTCTGGATAAAGCCAAGATGGTCATCATTTACAAGCAAATGAGAGGAAAACAGGAGACAAGACACTGACCTCCCTAGACATCCAGCTGTGGCATTCTCATGGTTTGGACATGTATCTGTAATAAAGGATGACTTTACATATTCTCTAGGATCCTGCACTAGGAAGTAAGAGCTGAATTGTCTTGCATTGATTTCAAACAAGCATGCCATTACCACATTTGCACTTTTATTTGGCTACTCTTGCTACATACACGAGCCTCAGTAAAGGTATTGCCTGTCTCATAAACTTTCTTTAAAGTATCTGGAACCTAAACTTGAACACGTAGCAACATTTACGAAGGTTGCTATTCTTGCACCAATACTGTCCTTTCTCTGGAATGTAGCTCAACAGATCAGTCTGAATATTCTCATTATTTTTTCAAAAATGTGCAGTGAACCTTATATAAGCCAAATTGTATGCAATATGCTGAGTCATTTGTTTTTTGTGCATATATAGTTTCTGGGTTGGGCAACCAACAAGAGGACTTATCCTTGAGATAAATCTTGGGAGTAACTTCTAGATACTTGAGAATAACACTGAGAATTATTTTTAAGTATAACATAAAAATGATAGTTAAAAATTTCTCTACAAATAAAATTGATTATAAGATTAGCTGAATCTAAGTAGAGACATAGCTCTACAGGAAACTGAAAATAACGACATCTTCTTTATTAATTATAACCAATGCATCTATTTGAGAAACTCTGAAATCAGAGAATATAAGTCAGTTCACCTTTAGATCCTATGGCCTCATCAATGCTTGCAGGAAAGTCTGTCCTTTTGCTTCAGGACTGTGTCTTCTTGACTTTCTACACAGTGGCTGTGACTCTCGAAGGTAACCACAGTGTAACCACCTTCCACAGCCTCAAAACTGAGCTCATCTCCAAGTTGAACAGCCTTTATATGAGAGATCTAGAAGCCCCACCCTAAGGAGGAGTGTTAGCATGATTTAATTAACTTTCATAATCTCCTCCCTTAGCACACTGGATTTTCCTTGAGTGTTATTTTAGTTCTCATGACTGTTTTGCTGTTTTGTATGGATGAAGCAGGACTCATCATTAACATTGCCATTGATGACGTGTTAATTAATTCACAGAAACTTGTTGTGATGGCAAATCTTGGTTCATCTAACATCTAAGCTCCTAGGCACTCCAGTAAGGAATTCTCTCTGTCACTTTCTCTCTGCCTGTCTGTCTGTCTCTCTCTCTCTCTCCCCCTCAATGAAATAGGGTCTCTCTGTTATGTGGCTCTGGCTGTCCTGGAACTTACTATGTAAACCAGGCTGGCCTCCAATTTTCAGAAGTCTACTTGTCTCTGCCTCCCATGTGCTGGAATTAAAGGTAAGTGTCACCATTCCTGGTTGAGTAAGAAATTTTCCCAATCAGATCATTTCAAGGGGGAAGATTCTAAGTGTGAACCACATAAAAGGATATGGAAGAAACTTTTGCTTTTTGCTTACTTAGCCTCACTCATGCTGGGAATTTTGTCTGTCTTATTGCTATAGCCAATATTACATCTTACTTCATCCGGATTCCACATAGACTGAAGACAAGCAGCTTTCCAGGAATCCTCCAGGACTCCAGGGCCATATCTGCACTGCACAGACATCTAGCCTCATGGGTTCTCAGCCTTCTGGTTATGAGCCAGCCATTGTCAGGCAACTCAGACCATGTCTTATAACACAATCTAATAAGTTCCCTGCTAATTGCACAGTCACTTTATCAGTCCTGTTCCTTTAGGGATTCCTGACTAATCCATGATTTCAAATATCACATTGAAATCCAATTTTCTATATTTAGAATATACAAATTTTATTTCATTTATTTATTTATTTTAGTTTTTGGAGACAGGGTTTTTCTGT
The DNA here is from genome assembly GCF_943737965.1 of Phodopus roborovskii. NCBI lineage: Eukaryota > Metazoa > Chordata > Mammalia > Rodentia > Cricetidae > Phodopus > Phodopus roborovskii. The sequence goes on from NW_026125281.1 coordinate 33,385,393, forward strand.
ATTGCTTTGGAACCTGTCCTGGAACTAGCTCTGTAGACCAGGCTGTCTTCTAACAGAGATAAGCCTGCCTCTGCCTCATGAGTACTGGGGATTAAAGGCATGTGCCACCAATGCCCAGCTAGAATATACACATTTTAAACACCTATGTATTTAGTTTTGTTGAAGATAGATTACTTATTTTGGAGCTTAGGATAGATATCTTGGAACAGATGTGATTTTTGTAAAGGTTAGAAAGCACTGATGGACTCAGCTATAGCCCAATTTGTTGGACTCTACCGTGACCCTCCTACTCCTTCTCTCCCTTTACCACTTACTTTTCAAGGTCAAACCCAGAAAAGTTCCTTTTCTCCACGGGCGTTGGTGGCACATGCCTTTAATCCCCAGTACTCAAGAGGCAGAGGCAGGCAGATCTCTGTGAGCTGAAGGCCAGCCTGGTCTACAGAGTGAGTGCCAGGACAGGCTCAAAACCAATACAGAGAAACCTTGTCTCGAAAAACAAACAAAAAAAGTTCCTTTTCTCATTTGCTGTTGAACAAGCCTGCCTGGTTCTGAGAAAAGAGGAATTATTCTTCACAGTAGGTATATACTGAAAAAGACTAGCAAGTCTCTGAAAGTCTTTCTCAGGTAGTTTATGGCTTAAGGATGGAATTAACATTTAATCCTATTATTGGAGACGCAATTCAAGAAAATAGGGTGTGATTATTGTATCTGGGAGAACAAAGTTTAAACTCTTATTAAGCTAAGTAGGCTATTCTCAGCCAATCTAGTTGGTCATGGGGAATAACGATTTAATAAAGACTTTTTAATTCAGTGGAATAAAAGTACAGAATCCTTTAACTTTTCTAACAATCATCTTCATTATAAAATTGTTAGGTACTCTCTCTCTCTTTGTACTTTGCCTTTCGTTGGGGAATCCTGGGGAAAATACTGTTAAAGAAGAGCTGGAGACTCTCTTGGTCATTTACTGTATCACTCGGTCTTTTCACCTGAAGGCATGCAGACTGATACCATCACCAGGAAAGGGTGGCTCCATTGGGCCTTCACTGGTTCCTTTGTGATGATAGTAATCTGTTGGCATGGGGGTTGCCTAGTCCACATTTCTTGGTTTTACATCTATCTCCTTGATGAAGTTTTCCCATGAAGGGAGGTGAAGTTTAAAACTAGATAATGTCGACTTTGGTGGCCTCTGTAACATGTCTGAATTTTGTTTTTAAATTTAAAGAGAAGCTTTGGAGTGATCTGACCGTTGCTTTAGAAGAACATTGCCTTAAGTCAAATATATGTGTGTATGTGTGTGTACATATATGTATTTTAAATATGTATATATATATATATATATTTCAAAAACAGTATCTAGAACAATGCTGATGAAGGTGGAAAGCAGCTGTGTGTGCACTGCAGAATCATTGCGGTTGTCTGAAGTTTTGGATGTGGGATGTGAAAGAAACTGAGTAGTCAATGATGAGGTGAACACAATATTTAAAGGACAGCCATTTGCACCAGCAGAAAGGGTAGTAGGTACTCAGCTGGCAGGAAGCAGCTGAATACAAACGTGATTTCAGAAGAGACTGCAGAGCAGAGCATAGCAGCAGACCAACAGCTGTGTTCCCTTTTGGCCGCTGATGAAGGATGGCAGGAAGAGAAAATGGCTGCTTAGCTAGATCTCAGGAAATGGTATCATCAAATGAAAATGGGTATCAGGAAAAGAGAGGATGTAGTGGCACGGAGGAACAAATGTTATGGAGTGAAAGTTGAGAATACAGAAAGAAAAGACACCAGAATACTTAATGCTGGCAAAGTGTCACGGGTAACAAGCTGAATGTGTATGTTAATGACGAGAGAGGAACAATGCTAAGTAGGAAGATCTGGGTTAAAAGCCAGTGTATGTAACTTACCAGTATTCTGTTTCTAACTGGAATGTCTGCTTAAGAGGAGCCATGAGGCAGGGGACCTCCAAGTCCACTTGAAATAGGTGGCTGTTCCCTAATTTCTACATTTATTGTTGAGTAGAGTAATTGTGACATCAGAAGAAAACCACCCAGTCATGGTTTCTGCTTTTACTCTAAATTTCTTCTCCTTTATGCTAGTCTTTTCTCACTACCTTTATTTCATCTCTCATATGTCCAACAGGTTTCTTTATACTGATCAGTATGCTAACACCATAACAACTCAGTTTATATTTGTAATGAAAACTGTGCCCAGAATCTTAGAAGAAATGATCAACTGGAATGCCTCTCTTCTCATGAATCACAGTACTCAAGATACTCTCCATTTGATTTTTGGAAAGTAAGCATTGCTGTCTCAATGAGTATATCGCGTAGCCTATGATCATATCTGTAGTAGTGTTACCTTGTGACATCATTAATGTCTTAATACCTGTACTTATAAAGGGGCATCTAGAATGAGGCTAATTTTTCAAAGGATGGAATTTTTGATATAGCCACTGTTGAGAATGTAGATGTGACAAATATCTAGTCACTGAACCCTTTTTAACAGGTAATTATTAAAATATTATTAAATTTATATATACATTGCTTTATTAGTACGCATTTCACATTGGTGTTGTTTATTTTTGTTTTAAAAAATAGAGCCCATGCATTTCAGGCTAGCTTGGAATTCATTGCGTAGTTCAGGATGTCTTCAAACTTTTTGAGGTAAATCTCCTTAACCTCTTAAGTTTGGGGATTAGAAGTGTGTGCTACAACGTTTAGCTCTATCTCACAATTTTCAACAGATTAGCCATAAGCCAGTTGAAGTGACTTGACTTTGGAGCTATAAGAATGCTTCTAAGATGTGAGAAGATGAAGAAAAAAGGATTCGTATAAGAGCATTCGACTTAAATAAAAAAAAAGAATTATTATATTAGAACAGTTTATAATAATTAGTATTTAAAAACACCTAAAAAAAGAGCATTCGACTTGAAGTAGAAAACAGTTTATTTTAAAGGCTCACTGAATAATAAGTAAATCAGATAGTTTTGGGGAGAAATTGATTTTCAAAGGATGTTTTTCTACACATACTTAGCTTTAAAATAAAATTTAAAGGAAAATGTTAGCAAAGATCAATAATATTGCTCTGTTACATGTGCTTTGCGAAATGCAACTATCTAATTATTAGAAAGCTCACTTAACACGAGCCTTCTGTGATACTTGTAATGGTGCAGAAATTCTGAATGCTTACAGATTCCACAGAAATAAAAGGCCAAAGACTCTGGAGCCAGCCAACCACACTTTTCACAATGGATTTTCACGACTCAGGCTGCAGATGCCGCCTGATAGGGCACCGGCGTCGGTCATATTGGAGGTAATACTGCTTTCTCTTTGAACTTGTTATATGGAATCATTTATCCAATGTTTACCTTATCAGTTCATCATAGGTCTTGTAATGGCAAGTATCACATCCTCCGAAGGATGTGTGTCATGTGACACAACTCCTTAATAAATGGGGACTGACCAATATTCTAAAAAACCATTTGATACAGTAACCAATAATGGCACCCAAGAAAAACACATTAGGGACTTTAAGCAACTTGCTGGAAGTAAGGTGTGTTACCCATAGTGTCCAGGATGTGGAGAGAGGCTGGGTGTTTTATCGTAGAGATGTTATTACCTTCCGAGTCCACTAGGGGATGTGATTTGGCTACAAATATGTTTATAGTTAGGGATGAAAAGTCAACTATTACTTGTGAGATGTTCTCTTTCAGTGAGATGGAGACACGAATTCTATTTGCAAGATCAGCTATTTTGCGAACTTTCTAAACACTTTTGAAGGGAAATGCTTTTTAAGTTTAACAGGGCCCGGTGGTGGTGGTGCAGGCCTTTTATCCCAGCAGAGGTAGGCGGGTCTCCATGAGTTCAAAGCCAGTTTGGTCTACAGAGATAGTTTCAGGTCTACAGACCGCTATACAGAGAGCCCCCGTCTTGAAAAAATAACAACAAAAATAAGAAGCAAAACAGCAACAACAAAAAGTTTAACGGGACAAGGGTAGAAACTGCATTTAGAATTTACTGCCAGTAATAGTGGCAGTAAAGACTCTTGCAACGGTGAATTTTGTTCATTTGCAACTACAATATTCCAGTGTGGTGTATGAAAACTTCTGCTACAGAAGCACAGGAATGTGGAGTATCTGTTCAGATAGGCATTGGCGGGGGAGGGGGGTCGCGGGGGGGGGTCGCGTGGGGTCGCGGGGGGGTATTATGTCTCAGTCTCTAGGATTTGTTGTTACAGGGTTGAGGCTCCAACTTGCAGTCCAGGACACACTAGGTCCTAAAAGCTGAGTAAGGAAGCCTTCAGTGAGATTTGCAATGAAAAAGCTCTTTTTGGGATGCAGTTGACAAAGGCTCTGGTTAGTCTCTTTGAAGCAGCCCCACCCCCACTCCCATCCCTCATCCCCACCCCCACCCCCAGCTGCGCTGTCCTGCCTTTCACTGCAAGCTGACTGAGCAGGCTTCCAGTCGCCTTTTAGTTTCGTTAAGTCTTCGGATCTTTGTACAAAGTCCCCTGCTCACCATCACTTTCCATCTGCAGCCCTCAGCCTTGCGGTTGCAGTCCTCGGCGCTCCCGGGCCCAGGACAGCATGGCAAGGACTAGGCATCACAGAGATCTGGCGATTTGCATTGCTGCGTTGCTGGCTTCCTTCCTCGCTGGCTTTTCTATGGGTAAGCAAGGAAGCTGGAGTGAGGAGATCTCAGTGGAGGGAGGAGATGCCCAGAGTGGGCCGGGGTGTGCTCTGTGCAGTTCTCAAAAGAATACAGCAAAACAGAGAGCGAATAGAATGCATCTCTGTCGGAATTTAACTTTACTAAAGTTTCTACTGAGTGCAGACAACTGCTGTGGACTGCTGTTATCTATGTGAATGGAAAAAAGATGACTATTGCTATGTAATTGTGAAATGAAACAATATTTTACATGGATGATTTTGCAGTGCTTCCTGAGCATCCGGGGCTGTTTATGAACTAGACTTCAAGATAGTGGTCATGCTTCATATAAAGAGAAGTAAAAGAACAGTTCTTAAAGTAAACCCGTGCTAAGCAACTGAGTTATATTTGTATGAGAATTTTAAAAGATTTCTGCACTTAGCTTTTATTTTTCCTTTTGGAATTCAAGACAAGGGTTTCTCTGTATTGCTTTGGAGGTCAGAGCTGGCCTTGAACTCACAAACATCCACCTGCCTCTGCCTCCCAAGTGCTGGGATTAAAGGGATGAGCCACCTATGCCCGGCTATTTAGCATACTTTTATCCCAAAAGCCCACAGGGATCTGTTGGTATCTTTAAAACACACACACACACACACACACACACACACACACACACACACACACACACTTTATTTAGTTTCTAATAAAAGCAATCAGTGTGCTTGTGTCTATGTGTCTTTATATGTTTGTGTATCTCTGTGTGTTGTTTACGTGTACCTGTTATTCCATTTCATCCCCAGGCTGGTTTATTAAGCCTCTCAAAGAAACAACTACTTCAGCTCGTTACCATCAAAGTATGCAGTGGAAAATCTTATCTGAAATGAAAGCTGAAAACATTAGATCATTTCTTCGGTAAGCTTGTTTTGTTTTTTTTTTTTTTTTTTGTTTTGTTTTTGTTTTTGTTTTTGTTTTTGTGAGAGTAGTGTTTCTTGCAGGAACAAATGCATTAAAACTTGGACAGCCTTTATTTATAAGTGAAGTTATAAATTGCTCATCAGTTCACTGAATTTTAAAATCGCTAAAGCACTCAGGATGAAATCCATGGCCTGTGACAGAGGAGCCTTTTCTCACCTATAACTTCATCCCACAGAAAAGTGTCTGTTTCGTGTTTTTAGAGACATTTCATCTTCCTATAATCTTGAACTGCAAGTAACTATGATTTTTTGTTTGTTTGTTTTTTCTGAGACAGGTTTCTCTATGAAACAGTCCTGGCTGTCCTGGAACTCACTCTGTAGATCAGATTGGTCGATTGGCCTCGAACTCACAAAGATCCAAATGCTTCTTCCTCCCCTGGGATTAAAGGCGTACACCACAATGGCCCAGCCTGAATGTGACTTAATCAGTATACTGGATTTAATCAGAAAAATCTTTTTCCCCTCAGTGACTTAGAGAGGAGATCAGTGTTTCTGATTGTGGTTGCCTTAATTTTTTTTTTTTTCTCATTTGGTTTTGCTCAAACACTGAATAATGTGAAAACAATAAGAACAGTGTAAGCCTTTCAACTTCTTTTTGAAGGCAGTCACTGTAACAGTTATCCTTCTCAGGCTCCCACAAAAAGAGTACCATTAACAAATTAGCCTTGTTGAATTATAGTTTACGTAAGCTACACGTCTTCCAAGCCTTCTATTTCAGAGGTTTTGCAGATGTATTACAGTAAACAAACCACACACGTTCTTCTCCTAGGATCCTGATAATTCTAATTGTCTAGCAGTTAAGCTAAAAAGGAATGTGCGATGAACTTGAGCTTCTGGAAAGGTGACTGAGCCCTAACTAAAGCTGTTTCCCCATGGAATGAAAAAATGCAAGAAGGAATAGTGTTCTTGTTTTTACTTTGAATATTACCAGATTACTATTCAACTTGGATCATGAAGAGAAACTCAATGCTATAGTCTGCTTTTCTTTTTTCCACTCCTGTGTTTCATTTCATTAAGCCCTCTAAAAGGTGAGAAGCACAAGCTCATGACTAACCCTCCACCTCCATTTAAAGAAATACACCAATTTTTTTTTTCTAATTGCAAAAATGGTATCTGCCTACTGTAGAAAGTAAAACAACAATGAACTATTGTCATAGTTAGGTTTCTATTGCTGTGATAAACACCATGACCAAAATTAACTTGGGGAGGAAGGGTTTACTTCATCTTAGATCTCTCAGGACATGCTCCCTTACTGAGGAAGGTCCCGACAGAAACTCAAGGGAGGAACCTGCAGGCAAGAACCAAAGCATAAACCAAGAATGCTGTTGACTGATTTGTTTCTTCCGACTTGCTCAGTTCGCTTTTTTTATTGATTCCAGGACTACCTGCCTAGGAATGGTACTGCCCACAGTGGCTGGGCCCTCTCCAATCAATCATCATCAATGAAGAAAATGCCTCACAGACTTGTCTACAAGGCCAGTCTGAAGGAGGCAATTTCTTAATTGAGATTTCCTCTTATAGATGACTCTAGGTTGTCAAGTTGAAAACGAAACAAAACATAACATAACTAACACAAGTATATATAGTAGAAATTAAATAAACCTAGGCTTGATGTATTTTTCCCTAGTTGTAAAATAACTTATCTAAACTCATTTGTTTGTTAATATTTGACATATTAAACATCTGTAACCTTTGGTTTTTCACTTAATGACAGAGAGAGAGAAAAAAAAATTCTCAGAGCTTGGTACTTGACTCTTCATAGTTCAGTGGTAGTTTGCAGATGGGAGAGAAGACTCAAGTAGATGGAGAATTAGTTATGTTTGGGAAGAAGGCCTTGTGCAAAGTCTACAAATGACAAAAAATTAAATGGAAAGAGTGCTCTTAAGCAGAAGCTTGTGAGCACAGTAACTGAATGAGGCTGAAAGATGGAAGGGTAGGTCAGATGCATGTGGAGTATACACATTATAGTCTACATTATATGGGACTGTCTGAGTATCGTGAGTAATTGTGAAATAAGATCAGATCAACTCCTGAAAAAATATGTTTCTTAAAATCAGAAAGTTATAATTACAGGTTCTAGCCCAAGAGTTTATTAGCTATAAAAACGTGGACTACTTCATCAGTTACCTTACTTGAAAAATAGGGGAAAGGAAGAGTAGTTGTGAGGATGGGATGGAATGTAAAAAATTTTTTTTCCAATGAAAATTCATCTTCATGTCCATTTTCTATCACCCTTTAGTTAACTTTAATTTATAAAAGTATTTATTATTTCTCTACTGATTTAAGCAGAGAAGAAACCTTTACTATTGCCTAAAGCAAAATAAATTTCCCTAATAACTCTTTGGGAAGTTATTAAAATGTTGTAGCTCACTTAAACCCAAAACTAAGATAATACCATCCAAGGCACAGATCTGTCGTGGACAAGACCTTGGCACTAGAGAATACAAAAGTTCATTAGTTTTAATGAGATCAACACACTGGTACTGACATGTTACAGTTGACATAAGCAACTAAGCCAAATACAGAGTACCTGGCTGTCCTGAAGCAAATATTAGAACATTTCCCTCTCCATTTCCTCATAAACATTAAGGTGTTGTATCATTGTTATAGAGCTCTCACATTCTTAAAGGTGTCTTCTCACATTTGTTCCTCTGATATTGTGTTTAACATGGATTATGTTATTTCTAGAGGGAGAATAACATGGAAATTGCAGTTGTGCTTAATTACTTTAGCAAGTTAAGTCTAAAAACTTGGTTTTTCCAACTGAGATTTTTTTTCTATGTCTAATACATAATTGATACTTGACCGCATGAAAGGTGAACCATAGAGCATCATTTGGATATACTCTCTTAATTACAAATTTTATTCCTTTCATTTCAGTTCCTTTACAAAACTTCCACATTTGGCAGGAACAGAACAAAATTTAATGCTTGCCAAGGAAATCCAAACACAGTGGAAGAAATTTGGATTAGATTCAGCCAACTTAGTTCATTATGATGTTCTCTTATCTTACCCAAATGAGACGAATGCAAACTATGTATCAATTGTGGATGAACATGGACTTGAGGTGATGTAGAATTCTTGGGAGTTTTCATATTTTGAAATCTCTGGTTCATATTTTGCCTTTGAAACAGGATCTCACTTTTTAGCTCGTGCTGGCTAGAATCTGCTGTATGAACCAGAATATCCTCAAATCTGTGGCAAACCTCTTGCCTCTGCTTCCTGAGTTCTGGGATTACAGGTGCACACTCCCTAGTTCATCTCTTTCTTCTTGCTCCTTGATGGATTAGAATGTAGAGTCGAGTAACAATAGAAAGGTGTTAGTAATGCAGTACCATTTACATAATTCAAAAAGTTGATATATTGCAAACTCTTCAGTGTCTATTTGTGTTAACATGGAACTAATTTCTCAGGCCAGAATGAAGATTAGTTCCTTTGCTTAGTAAGGTGAGGCAGATAAAGGATCATGTAAAAGCAGTAGCGTAAATGTTGTGGAACGTTCTTGATCTACAAAGGAACCAGTCATTTAGCCTAAACAGGGAAATAGAAAGTCTTCATGGAGGAATTGTTATATGAGTCAGAAAATAGAATAAGAGTTTAACCACATGAAAACTTAATGCAAAGTAAGATAGTTCTAGTCAGAGGAAAACACTAGATATGCATGAATGTATGTCATGGCTCCATATTTTGGCAGAGTCTAAAGAGTTTATGTATTCCAATAGTGTGAAAACAAAGTGAACTACAGAAAGGGATAAACTAGTACATATGCTCTGGAGACAGACAGATCATAGGATTATATTATATCTTATGGAATTAGATGTCAAGCTTCAATGCTGAGACCTTCTGAAAATGTTAGGTAAGGAAAAGATGGAACTTAAAAGCATGTTAGGTAGGGCACTTGCACATCCCATGTAGATTAGGCAGGGAGTCAAAGTTACAATGTAATATAGTAGTTCAAGCCAAGGCTGAAGCCCTGAATTAGACTACTAGCAAAAATAAAGATGAAGGCTGAATTTGTGAAGCAGTTTGGGAGTGTATTAGCAACAAGAACACGGTTTCTTGGGTGACTTGAGCAAGGAAGAAGCATGTAAATAATCAAGGTGACTGTCCACTCCCAACTGCCTGGTGCAGGTGGCTTGCTTAGTATGGCAGTTCACAGGTGAGAGATGCAGAATCATAATCATGTTTAGGGATGGTAGAAGATAAAAAAGGATGGTGAAAGAAAAGGACTTTGTAAGAGAAGCAGAAAAGACAAAAGAGGAAATCACAAAGGACCACTACTGGGATCATTTCTTTTGTTTTCTTTTGAGCAGTGCTGGGGATGGAATTCAGCATGCTACACAAGTGTTCTATCACGGAGCTGCACACCAGTGCATGAATGCCACCTTTGCAGCTCTGCTTCTACACTTAATAAGAGAACATTTAATCACACAGGACTATTATTTTGAAGATGAGGCAAAATATGCTCATTGTTGTCAGCAGGAGCTATTTATTTAATTATAAAACCTTACCTAAGTGTAACGTAGGGGGCAAGATGGACTATGCCTTAATAGTGACCTGGGATTATTCTCTGTAACTTGCCATGTTTGAATTCTTGCTAGATTTTTAAAACATCATACCTTGAACCACCACCAGATGGATATGAAAATGTTACAAACATCGTACCACCATATAATGCGTTTTCAGCCAATGGCATGCCAGAGGTAAAAAAAAAAAAAAGTACATTTATAAACATGCACACATTTATTTCTTTCTTTGTTATGTGAAAGCCTGTGTAGAGAATTTCAACCAATGTGAATTTACATGAAGACTAAATATTTGTGTATTCATTGTTTGATTTTCAAACAATTTCAAAACCTAAAATGATTTTTTAATAAGAGACACACTCATAAGGAAAGGAAAAATGAAAGGAAATAAATGCACTTAAGGAGTTCTACTGAAGCAGACAGCACTCACTTTACCAAGCAGCACACTCTTGAGTGTGCTTTGAATAGGGGGCTTTCATCAGCTCTCCCCACTGTTTACAATGTGAATTGTCAATTATTTTACTCATCTGTTTTTGGTGTTCATAATACAGATGTTCCTAAAATAATGCTGTGGTTTGAAATTAAACACTTATGGGATTTCAGAAGCTATCTCCAACTGATGATAGCTACTTGCAAATTAGAGGTTAGTTTTCTCCGTGGAAGTTTCACTGGGCAAACCACTCTTAAAGGGTTGGCCCCCATGTCCAGCAGTAGATGGCCAATACAAAATGAACCCAATGACTTCTTTACAGGTTCTCATAATGTTGCTAGGTTTTTTTTTTTTTTTTTAACATTTCAGGTCCTTCGCATATATATATCATGGCTTCCAGTTTTGTGTGTTCATTACATTTGCGCGTGCGTATGTGTGTGTGTGTGTGTTTGTCTGTATTTATATGCATTTCTTCTTGTCATTTCTTGTACTTTTCGTTTGGCTCTTGTTCTTTTTTTTTTTTTTATTCTATTCTGATTTTGTTTGTTTTTGTTTTTATTGTATTATTATCCCTTAGATGCTTGCTTGTTTTCTAAGGAGAAGCAGGAAAAGTGTGGATCATGAAGGGAGGGGAAATGGGGAAGAACTGGAAGGAGTAGGGGAGAGGAAACCATTATCAGAATATATCAGAAAGAGGGAAGCTAAAAATGAAAACATAGTTGAGATTACTGAAATGGCTTGATTGTTGCCTGCTAACATTTTCTTCTGGAGAACAACTATTTAAAATACATCATAGCTCCTTAAAGAGGGTGTTGAAGTGTTAAAATGATGTTGTAATGAGTTCCAAATGTTAATCAATCCCAAATAAGGGGGGAAAATGCCAAGACAGTTTTGAAGAACAAATAATTTTAATTTTGTCTTGAAGGCAGTAGCATATGTATCTTTCCCGTTTCCCTGTAGGGAGAACTTGTATATGTCAACTATGCTCGCACTGAAGACTTCTTCAAACTGGAAAGAGAGATGAACATCAACTGCACTGGAAAGATTGTTATTGCAAGATATGGGAAGATCTTTCGAGGAAATAAAGTAGGCTATTCTTTTCTCTAGACAGGAGGGGAGAGGTTGGACCCCACAAGTATAATTGGTCAGTTATATTCACTTTAGGAATTTGCTCTTATTTATTTTTTGGTTGTTCTCCATGGGTACACACAAAACTTTATTTTATATAACTATATTTTTAGAAAGAAAAGTAGAATTAGTTAGAAAAGTAGTATTTGCTTTCTAAAAGTCAATAGGAGGAAATCTGTATCAATCAAAAGGAACATTTCCTCTGTATTCCCAACTTAACTTTTCTAAACATAGTAAATTTTAGTCACCACTTCCTGATTAAATTGAGCATATATATATAATTTATGCAATTATTATGATTAGATTTTAAAGAGTCCAGAATACGCTGTGTGTTCTGTAACATTGTTCCCACTCACATATTTGTATGCAAAGCCATGGTTAACACACTAAAAGCTGTAAGTATAGTAGCAGAAGGGCTAGGACCCTGACTGCACAGACCTGGGTCAGGCTGAGTGTGGACAACACATCTTTAGATCTTTCCCTATCACCTACTCTCTCTGTGTCAGTGTCCTCACAAGTAGAACAGGAATGCTAATAACAGCAACCTCACAGAGTTCATAGGCTCCTCCTTATATCAGTAATTTCTATATGACTACTTCTTAAATGCCTCATTAATTTAAATAGGAACATGATATTTTTTTTCAGAATTGATAATTTAATCATTCTCCTGTTGATAGATGCTTTCCTTAGTTGGGCTTCAATATGTTCCTACTATAAAGAATTCCGTTGTTAACGTTCCACATATACTTCAAAAATTCGCATCTATTTTTTATGATAAAAATTCATAAAAATTAAGTGTATAGATAATGGTATATGTTTGCTCAATATTTTGATGAAATAAAATCAAATTTCCTTTCCAGAAAGTTGAGACACTGACAAAGCTGAGTCTTTCTTAATATTGTGATGCATATGAGAGCCAGGAATGAGAGTTATTTACCTTTTGCTACAACACTTCGAATGATTCGAATCATTCGAATGAACACTTTGAATTCAGTTATCTCACAGAATAAAGTTTTCTATTCTTAGCCAATCCAGATAATTAGATGCTTTTGAAAAACACGCTGTGACAGATGTGAAAACCCAGGAGTGCTTACTCAGTGATGGGCAGGATTTTGGTGGGTAGTTGGTTAAGACTATAGCATCACTGGGTGGTGGTGGCACATGCCTTTAATCCCAGCACTCAGTGAGTTCAAGGCCAGCTTAGTCTACAAAATGAACTCCAGGACAGCCAGGACTGTTCCATAGAGAAACCCTGTCTTGAAAAACCAAAAGAAAAACAAGAAAAAGAGTATGGCATCATTCACATTCTCAATAACACTCATATTCATGGTGTAGACAAACACTAGAAATAAATTTTAATATGTTATAAACTGTCCTATGATAGAAATATATAAAATAAAATAAATATATAAAAGGGGGACTTTAATTTTGCACGTTTGGGCAAGATAGGAACACCTGTTAAAAGAGATAATTTAGTTACGATTTTGTAAGATAAATGACCATTTGTCAAGTTTACCATGAAGGAAACTAGTTTGAAAGCAAAGGTAACAAGTTTATAACAACACCATCAAAAACAGTTATTAAATACATTTTTTACTACTGTAAGCCATTCCATTTGCATTCCTGTATCATATTGCACATTGCTCCTACAGGTTAAAAATGCCATACAGGCTGGAGCCATAGGAATCATCCTGTATTCTGATCCCGCTGACTACTTTGCCCCTGAGGTACAGCCCTATCCCAAAGGATGGAACCTTCCTGGAGCTGCAGCACAGAGAGGAAATGTCTTAAACCTGAATGGGGCAGGTGACCCACTCACTCCAGGTTATCCAGCTAAAGGTAATGGGCAAATCTGTTTGTTGATCATTTTTGTATGATATGCTTTGCTGTTCTAGGTGTATAAAACCAAGCACTCATTAAAATAAGACTTTAAGAATCACAATAAAACTAAAATTATGTATGTCTTTATGTCATTTTGGATTCTGACTGCTTGGAAATAAGTAATTTCTCAGTCCGGGGTTCTTTATTTTTCCATGTGAAGTTGAATATCGTCCTTTCAAGATCTATAAAGAATTGTCTTGAAATTTTGATTAGGATTGCATTGAATCTGTAGATTACTTTTGATGGGATGACCATCTTTACTATGTCAATCCTACTGACCCACAAGCATGATCTTTCTGCTTTTATTTCTTTGAAGACTTCAAGCTTATCATACAAGTTAGATTTACTACAAGATATTTTATTATTTGATGCTATTGTGGAATGTATTGTTTCCTGATTTCTTTCTCAGTTTTTCATTTGTGTATACACCAGCTATTTTTGTTTTTGTTTTTGTCTTTTTTATGAATCTTGTATGTAGTTACTTTGTTGAAGGTTTTTTTTTGTTTGTTTGTTTTGGTTTGGGTTTGTTGTTGTTGTTTGTTTGTTTGTTTTCCATCTGTAGGAGTTCCCGGGTGGAATTTTTAGGGTAACATATATATATATATATATATACATACATATATATATATATATATATATATATATATATATATCATAACATCTTGCAATAATGATTCTTTGAGGTCCTCCTTTCCTATTTGTATCCCCTTGATCTTTTTCAGTTGTCTTATTGTTCTAGCCAAAAGAGTACTACAATGAGTAGATACAATGGAAAGAATGTACAGTCTTGTCCTTTAGGAAAAAAATTTAGTTGAATTTCTTTGGGGGTCAGGGAGTGGAATGTGGTGGTTTGAATAGGAATGACCCCACAGATCATGTGTTTGAATGCTTGGCCCATAGAGAGTGGCACTATTAGGAGGTGTGGCCTTCTTGGAGTAGGTGTGGTCTTATTGGAGGAAGTATGTCCTGTCCCTGTGGGAGCAAGCTTTGAGGTCTCATACTCAAGCTACACCCAGTGTGGTACACAGATTCCTGCTGCTGCCTGCTGATCAAGATGTAGAACCCCCAGCTCTTTTTCCAATGCCATGTCTGCCTGGATACCCACACATTTTCTGTCATGATGATAATAGACTAAACCTGTGTCTTAGTTAAGATATTTATTGCTGTGAAGAGACACTTTGATCATGACAACTCTTATTAAAAAACAAACAAACAAACAAAAAACATATAACTGGGGAGGTTTGCTTATAGTTTCAGAGAGTTCATTGTCATCATGAGGAGGAAGTTTAGAAGGGAGAAGATCTGGGGCATCAATGGGAGATGGGATGAAAGGCTGGCAAGGGTGTTGTACTATTGAGCTGGGAAATAAGACTCGAGGATTCGCACTGGGGAAACTGAGAGAGAGAAGAGAAGGTCTCCTGGCAGCCTACCTGTTTGTTTTGTTTGCTTTTTTGTGGGTTAGCAGAGAATCATATTGTTTGGTTTTTAGCTGCTCAAGAATTTTGGAGACATTTTCTTCAATACTGATTTCTAATTCCACTATAATTCCACGATTTTCCAAACAACATGCTTTGTATGACTTTTGCATTTAGTGGAACATGTTTTATGGTCCACAAGACCACAATATGGTCTACAGAACATATGTTCTCCAACCTCCTGAGAACAAAGTAAATTCTGCTGTTTTGAAATGTGCCCAACTGTTATGAATATCTGTCCATTCAATTTTGTATAGTTGCTGATTTTTTGTATACTTATATTGTCAAGCTTTTTGCTTCAATAAGTAATTATAAAAATAAGTAATATGAAAAAATCTTAGAACTGTTTCATATGTCTTGTCATTTTTTAAGTTGGTTCAGAAATGAGTATGAAGGTTTCCAGGTTAACGTATCTTGCCTGATAGTCAGGCCTAAGGAGATTATCAGTCTGACAGCATTTCCCTATCTTCCTTTGAAGAAAAACTTGTCTTATTATTTATAAATGTAATTATTTCTCAAAA
The DNA here is from genome assembly GCF_943737965.1 of Phodopus roborovskii. Taxonomy (NCBI): domain Eukaryota; kingdom Metazoa; phylum Chordata; class Mammalia; order Rodentia; family Cricetidae; genus Phodopus; species Phodopus roborovskii. Next base: position 33,400,965 of record NW_026125281.1, read on the forward strand.
TCTCATAAGTTTTCTATTTATTCCCCATTATTTGTGACTTTAGAATATATAGTCACATTTCCCAAGCATACAGTTTACTGGAGTTTCTTTTATTAGTATCTCATAATGTCTTTTGAGCAAATGAAATAATAAAAAGTTTTAAAAAAATATTTTGGGTGTTTAGTTTGAAAATCTATAATTTCTATGACTTGATTTCACTTTAAAATATAAATGACATATTTTTTACTGCTGACTCAAATAGGCCAGTTTAACGAAAACAGCTTGGCTTTTTGGTAACCTTTAATTTTATTTTAACTGTAAAATATAACAAATATGCAATAATATTACAAGAAATTCCTGCATACTGTTGTCTTTGCTTTCATTCTTTAATGGTTTTCACTGACATAGTTGATTCTTGCAGAGTACACCTTCAGACTGCCTGTTGAAGAAGGAATAGGGATTCCGAACATACCTGTACACCCAATTGGATATAATGATGCAGAGATACTGTTACGGTATAGTCATTTAGTTGGATGTGAATGTATCTTGCCCTGTGATGTCCATTTTCTTCTCTATAAATCAGTTATGCCAAAAATACACTCATATCAAAATAAGTTCCGAAGTATGAACACTATTTTTAGTAGAACAATCAGATTAACTTCTACGAAATAATAATAAAACACTTCTCTGCTCAAATGAAATTCTCAAATATGAAATTCTGTCCAAAGGTTAAAATCAAGCACTGATTTGAGAGAATTAATACTTGGGTTTCCTTAGGTATTGATTAGCTGTTTATCTAGCCACTAGATGTTTGATCTTGCACCAGTTACTCCCTTGTTATCTGATTTAGTTCCCTCACAGTGCTGATTCTTCTTGAATCAGAGCCAAGGGCAATGTCTCCAGTACAGTGAACACTGAGTTAATATTTGTTCGTAATGTTTTCTGTATTTCATTGCCTATTTTCCAACTTCCATTCCTTAAATATCTGTACCAGAATAACTTAATTACTTTCTATGGGTGTCTCCCTTGGAGTCAGTAGTTTCTTTAAAAGTTAGGTGCTTCTTAACACAGTCATGGATGTTCCCTATTCTGGATTTCCTCAATTCCCTGCTTCTTCAGCTACATCAAGTGTGATGTTATCACACGTCATTCCTCTAGATTTTACTTTCTTGCCTTCGTCTTCATAACTAACATGTTGCCACATTGCGTGTTACTTATTTGTCTAGGCCACGACTCTTCTCACAAAGAAAGCTCCCCGAGGTTGGGCCTTAGTGTAAGTAGCTCGTCCATATGCAGTGTCACACTCAGTTTGATGGCATCCTTAAGATCAATCTTTGTGTTGTTTCATGTACTCTTGACAGAAACTTGGGAGGAACTGCTCCACCAGACAAAAGCTGGAAGGGAACTCTAAACGTTAGTTACAATATCGGGCCTGGCTTTACAGGAAGTGAACATTCCAGGTAATTTTGTGACTCTTTAATAGCCTAGAAAAGTTTTGTTTTTAACAGGAAAATGTCAAGATAATGCTAAGCCAGGTAAAGTGTGCTTTTCTCCTTTTTTCCTTGTCACCAGCGAGAAATTGATCATTTTATACAAGCTCACAAGGACTTACAGAATTAGCTATAGAATTATTCAGTGGTGACATTATTATATTAGATGAAATATCACTATGTTTACATTTAGGCTCATAACATTTCAAGTAGTGTTGTCTTTTTTTAACTTCCATTTTCAGCTCAAATTTTAAGTCAGTTTTCCTAGTGACTTATGGTAGGTCAGTTGAAAGAAGGTAAAGGGACAAAGAGAGAGGAGCTGCCAGTTATTTAACCTTTACTAGATGGCATAAATGAGTCAAAATGAGGAAATTAAGTTGTACAACAATTCTCAATGGGTGTGTCATTATTTTTAGCTCTCTCCCTCTCTCTCTCTCTCTCTCTCTCTCTCTCTCTCTGCGACAGGGTTTCTGGATGTAGTCCCAGCTGTCTTGAAACTGTCTCTGTAGTCCAGTCTGACCTCAAACTCAGAGATCCATCTGCCTCTGCCTCCCAAGTGCTGGGATTAAAGGTGTGCGCTGCCACTGCTCTGCTATAACTAGTATTGTTTTTAACATAAAACTGTTGCATAATGATCATATGTGCCTGTTGGGATGAGAAAAAGTGGGCAGACAGTGCAGATGTCAAAATGCAGGCCATGGTAAGAAGTTTGATATACTGGAAAAACTGGGAACGGGGAATGTTAGTGCTTGTAAATCAGAAAGGATAAAGTTAGCTGTTTATTATACTCACTTGGCTCAGTCAGTCCTGTTTGTGAATAATTTACTTATATATGTAAACTTTGATACTCAGAATATTTTTTATTGTTAAAATTGGCTTGTTTCAGAAAAAATAAAGTGAAAGAAGTTCAGTTTTCTTTTTATGGGGATTTTAGAGTCTGAGTTATGTAAGGGCTTAATTATCATCATAATTCAATTAGAACAGTGTTCCTTCAAGTAGAAATTTCACTTATGTTCTCCAGAGAGAGGGAAAGATAACATAGCTGCACAAGATAAAGGCTTTCTTTCTTTCCTTTTCTTTTTTTAAATTTATAAGCAGGAGCAGATAAATGTGGATAGAAATTTCTGTCAGCCTGGTCCTGCATTCAGACAGGCTTTATTTATACAAGCAAGATATCACCACAGACAGACATGGAGGAAATACATGCATAATTTCTCTGAGTTTACTCAGGGGTCTAGTATGGTACTTGGCAGTTAAGAGGACTGGAATCAGTTCCAGTACCCATGTTGGATCACAGAATGCCAGTAACTCCAGCTCTAAGGGATCTGATGCCCTCCTTCCTCTTCTGACCTCATTGTCCTCTCCATACACATGCACAGATACACAAATAAAATATGTATTTTTAAAAAGAATAAAACTCAGAAATCATAAGAAATAGAGCCTAGGATCTGGTTGTCTAGCCCTGCCCTTCATTGTTTTGATTTGAGTTCAAAATGGATTTATTCTTGCTAATAGCTAAGCCCTTGCTTTCTTTCTTTCACCTCACAGAGATCTTGGTAATTTGTCCACTTAGAGATACCATCAAATGACAAGACATAAAGCTCTTCCTCATGCTGCTGGCATCAGTGAAAAATAATTTGGCCCTAACAAAAATGGAAACACAAATAAACACAAAATCAGTTGAGCAAAATTAAACCTAGACAAACAGATAATTAAAACAGGGATTTTTAACTACCCATACTGTTCCTGCAAGATAAAGCCATGGTGCACTTAGTGAGACCTCCAAATGTGGTAAGGAATAATTTAAAGAGGGTCGAGAGCTGTCTGTGGGGCTGCAGTCGGAGCCAGCCTAGCAGCCCCAAGTTCATACCTGAGAGGGGAAGTGTGCATGAGGGAAAGGCTAGCTAAAAGGTTAAGAACAGAGACACAGGATAGCGTCGGGAGGGCAAATTCAATCCATACTGAATGCCCCTGTTTATTCTGTTATGATCTTATGTATTCAACCAACAGTGGGGGACAAAAATGACAAAAGACTTCTGTTATTATGTATAAGGGGCAAAGAGACTTACTTCCCTTAATTCTCTAGGTATTTGATAGCCACACCTGCCGTCTGGCCTTCAGGGTCTAGAGTAAATGCACCTGGGCTATTGTTATTTAGATAAGAGACATCCACCACCAAGGCCAAAACATCCTGTAGTCAGCAAATTAATGTTGTTTTATGGATCAATAAGACAGATTTGATCTCTCTGAACTTGTGGCAAGATGGAATGGACTCCTTTTTCATGGGTCCTGACAAAAGAGATAACTGTTGGACACATATGAAACGAGAATTTATTCTAGGACTTGTAAATAAAGGAGCCAGAACTGGTGTTAAAATTGGTCTAAAGGTATGTTCAAGGATACATAGACACACTCACATACATCTCAAGTCAGCTTATTAGGAATGCTGAGATGAACATAATTGCAGGAAAGCTTGCTTTTACAGTGGGGAAGGATCTTAAATGAATGTGAACTATTTCTGTTTCTGTCATTGAGTGTGTTCACTGAGTCTATCTCTACAGAGATGTTTAAAGAAGTCTAGTGATATAATGTAATGGGAAAAAAAGATAAAGAGAACGGTCATAAATGAACTAGAGTGCTTTCCAGCTTTTCTCTATAGGAGTGTGTTAGTGATAGATCTGCAGAGCATGGACCTTCACGCTCCCACTTAGGAAAGGCGACACCCCAAATCACTCATGAGAAGCGGTCTCGATGCAAATAGCATGAAGAATTTTTATTCCAAGTGCACTGGGGTCCACAGTCATACGCCACGCTGGGGTAGAGGACTGAGGACCTCGAGGGCAGAACTGAGACAACTTTTATAGGATTTTCATCAAAGCTAACAAGGCCAGTTTCAGAGCTAGCCTGCTATTTTCACTAGGCCTAAAAGCAAGGTCATGGGACAGTTCCAAACTTGGATGGTTAATAAGGTTTCCTAGGTTACAGAGATTTAGTGCACCTGCAAGATTAGGGTTTTTTTTTCTTTTCAAGGACCAGTGGGCTCAGTGGCCTTGTCCTTGAGCGGCTTCTTTTAGTTATTAATTTTCTTTGTGGACAGGATGACCCATAACAGTTCCCAGACTATTGTTGTGGATAACAACATTCTTTAGAAACTAGGTGGTTATGAATAATGATAATAATTTCCAGAAACCAATCATCGTGGCCAAGCTATTTCATGTATTTTTCTTTTTCCTGAGCTTTGCATGTAGCTAAGGTGATTTTTAAATACGTGCTGATGGACTTTTTCAAATTTCTAACTTTTAGTAGTCATTAACAGAGTTAGGCTGTATTTTCATCCATTCATTAGTTTATCTGACAAATACTTGATAAACATTAACTGTACACAAAGTACCACTGTGAGTCCCGGAGATTCATCCTGGATCAAATAAACAACAATCAGCACTCTGTTATGCCTATATCCTAAACTCTGCTTTATTTGGAATTCAGTCTGTTTGAAGTGATAAGAGGAATAGGTGGTAACTGCTACAAATAATTCAGGAAGTCAAAGGAAAAGTTGAAAAGTAGAAAGGGTGAAGCCTTAAATGTAAAACAAACATTTGAGATTCTGGACATCTACCCTGTGTTTAATGTTTAGACTTACAGACTTTTCTCTCCTTTTAAATCATTTATTGCATCAATATTTACCAAATAAACAAACAAGCAAAAAAAAAAAAAAAAAAAATCTCTCTCTGTGTAGCTGGACTGGCCTCATACTCATAGAAATTCTCCTGCGTCAGGCTCCAGAGTGCTACTGTTAGAGGCAAAAGCTACCACACTAATCCTGACTTAGCTTCCTTGATTTAATGATACAGTGATATAATACCAATGACTTTAGGTTTCTTTTTAATCATAGACTTCAAGCTCTTCTCGGGAAGATGCTGAAAATATTTCTGCATTGTAGCAGTGGGTGTTTTGTTGCTAAAACTGAACCTGGCTTTTGCCAACTGCTTGTTCCACCATTAAGCCATTTCCCCAGCTCCTTCTTGATTTTACTTCACAATAGCAAAAATAATTTTTTTTACTTAATGCATTAAAAAAAATCCTCACTTGTTGATTGGTTTTGTTTTTGAAATAACTTTTAGCTGAACTGTATATTAATTGTTATTAGGACTATTTATGTATTTAGAAAAATTTTAGGTGGATGGGAGAATCTGCATGTACTTCACATTGTACAAGCCTTGGTAGCCAATTCCTTCCTCCCATCAACTAATCATGGATAACTCATTATAGAGTGGTTTGTTTGTTTGTTTGTTTTTTGAGACAGGGTTTCTTTGTGTAGCTTTGGAGCCTGTCCTGGAACTTGATTTGTGTTGGAGTCTGCTCTAATGAGTAAGCTAGGACACCTGGGTAGGGTTGTGAGGCTTAAGAAAAACAAAGAAGACAGGCCAGGCCAGAGTCAGGAGGACTGCCCAGTCAGTGCTAAAGGGCCTCAGTTTATTTCAGAACCTGTTTACATAAAGACTGAAGGCAAAGAGCGAAACAAAGGGCAACACAGTTAGTTAACCAGTGCCTGGCTCTGTCCTTGAATCATGGAATAGATGGGCTCTCTCTACCATGCAAGTCCTGCTAGCAGCAAGCACCTTCATTATCTTGATGTTCCTTTGGCTGGCATCTAGCAGTCTGCATCTTAGGAAGATAATATGTTCTTTCCCACAGGCTTAATCAGAACATTCTTACAGCTCTCAGGGGACTGAAACAAACAAGCTTGAACTCAAATGACTTATAAGTCAGAATAGACTCTAGATGAAAATTAACTCAATTATGGTCTCCCACAGACCAGGCTGACCTCCAACTCACCGAGATCCACTAGCCTCTGCCTCTCTCATGCCTGGATTAAAGGTGTGTGCTTTTAATAAACAAAGGCTTCTGTTCCTGTCCCTGTGAAAAAGCAGCTCAATATTTATGTGTTGTAAGACCCTCAGAATGAGGAGTCTTCCTTCCAGGTTCGGTCGATACCCCAAGAACTCAATGTCCAGTCCAGTTGCTGCAAAACGCAAGAGGCTTTAATGAACAGGATATGTTTGTGCAAACGGGCTCCTCCAGCACTCAGGCTAGAGAGAAGCCCCCTCCCCTGGGCCCAGGTGTTTTTAAAGGCAACCCCACAAGCTTAGGGAGGGGGTGGGACCCTCTGTCCATTGAGTATGTGACCCTTGGAGGTCAGATGGTCTGCTATTAGGGTCAGCAGACCTTAGGGCCTCAGGTGTGCTAATTAATCTTGTCTGGGCAAACCAAACTTACAGCTATCTCTTGATCCTATTTACCACCTGTTGACTCACAGGAAAGGAGGGGCAGTGTGAATTCTTCTTATCTCAGGGCCTTGTGAGAGGAAGCTAGCAAATTCCAAGGAACAGATATTGGTTTCTAGGTTAGTCCATCATTAACATTACTTTTTAGGTCTTTCAGTGTGTCATTCTGGCTTTCATACAGTGCCTTTGGGATGGAGGAAGTCTGGCTGAATTTGACAGAATTTACCTTTGCTTTTAAATTGGTTAAAATCATGAATGAATATTAAAGTCCAGCCCAAATCAGAATCAAAATGGATGGCCCAGGGAAGTTTCAGTATATAGTTGTGCACTTAGCACAACTTCCAAAATTCTTTAACATTTTTTTTAGTCAGTGCTCAGGTCAATTTTAAGAAGCATATTTATAGATCACTTTCACAGTCATGACATAACATTACACAGTTATTGTAAGCAAGCATTACTGCAATCTAGTGTCACTTAACAGGTAGTGTGTTTTGAGAAATGTGTTATTGTTGGAACATCAGAGTGTACTTATACATTACCTAAATGGTTTGATCAGTCACTGAATGTGGCTTCTTGATGCCATTCAGAGATTCTGTAAACAGGAAGAATGAGGCTACTCTTAGCAGTCTATCTTAGAGGAAACTCCTTTAGTAAGTAGAACACTTTAAAGGAGCAAGGAGGGCACACTTTGCATTGCTTTACATTTATGGTTGGCAATATAATGTCTGTTTATCTCAGTGTTACCACAAATACATAAGTAATACATTATACTATAACATCATAGCCTTGCAGTGTTAATAGATTGGTTTAATTCCTGTGTAATTTTAGGGTTACATGTGTGCTCTGTTACTGTGCTGTACAGGGATTCATGTTCAAACAATAAATTTATCTTTTTAGTTACTACATAACAAACAGTTGTTCCTGTGTAGTAAAGTATTAAAATTAATACTTTAAGGTATTTAATAAAATATTTTGAACTAAAAATAAGAATAAGTAATACAGCTATGAAAAAAATATAAAATATTGTTATTTAAAGTTGACTTTAAAGTATATGTCTAAATACACAGGAATAAATTATAATGACACTTTGTGTTTCAAATAATCTGATTATTGAGGTTGTAAAGATATGAGAATTCACTCTTCTATAGTTTTGAGATTTTTTTTCAAAAAAGTTAAATAAAAGTAAATACAATGCTTCATTGAACTAATTTATTCTTTTCAAAATTCTAGGAAAGTTAGAATGCATGTAAATAACATTAACAAAATCACAAGAATTTACAATGTAATTGGAACTATCAAAGGATCTATGGAACCTGGTGAGTCACTAAAATTTTAAAGACATTTCCTTTTAACAAAGAATAAGATGGAACTCTGTCAATATGTATTTTTCTGGATGATTTGAAACTGAAATTTAGGGGAAGGATATCTCCACTCTGAAAGATTTCACATTACATTTGATTGTCTTCTGTGGAAGAAACTCAGGCAGGAAAATGTCTAACTTAAATACATGAATGGCAAATGCATGTATGTATATGCAAGTTGAAGCTCTTTTGAACACATTCTTGTCCAGATAGGTATGTCATTCTGGGAGGTCATCGTGACTGCTGGGTGTTTGGAGGTATTGACCCTACCACTGGGACTGCAGTTTTGCAAGAGATTGCCCAAAGTTTTGGAAAACTCATGAACCAAGGTAACTAGCCCTGGTAGCTGTTGACTGCAAGTGATTTGCTTAAAATTCCTGTACCTGTAGGTGGGTGTATTTAACCATTCACACTAACGTGATTGCAGGCTGGAGACCCAGGAGAACAATCATTTTTGCCAGCTGGGATGCAGAAGAGTTTGGACTGCTGGGTTCAACTGAATGGGCTGAAGTAAGTAACAGAGAAGGTACTCATAAGTTTGTATAGATTCTTTTACCAAACAGAGAATCACTCAAGAAAATTTAAGACATAGAACTCGCTTCTACTCTCACATCTATTTGGCAAAGCAGAGCCTCTTCTTAGCCTAAAACTATTATCAAAACATTTCAATTTTTTTTTGTATGTTATAAAAACAAAACCAGTAAACTCACAAAGTAATCAGAATCTGCAAGTTATTAATTTCTTTACCTTTTATAAGTTATATGCTTTGAGTGTTAAATATAAAATGATAATTCTGTAAATTTAATCAATTTAAAAAAGTAACTGAACTTATGATTTCAGTGTTGTTGTTTTTCTTTCTTAAAGGCTCTTAACTCTTGAAGAGCCTCTCCTATGCACCTTCTCTGTGTAGATTTGGACCCTGTCCTGGAACTCACTCTGTAGTCCAGGCTGGCCTTGTACTCACAGAGATCCACCTGCCTCTGCCTCCCGAGTGCTAGAATTAAAGTCAAGCACCAGTACTGCCTGGATAGTGAGCACACATTGCCATAAAGTTAGATACATTTTTGTGGTACTTGCTTTCTCTCTACTATTTGTTTGATACATATAAGCACAATGTGTTCCAAAGTCTGTGTATTGTCTAAAAAATGCTTTCCTCCTGACTTTTTTCCTCTTATATTACTATAAATAATCATATGAAGCAAAATCACATATAGTTGCTTATCTGATATCACTTATCTTTGTTGGTTATATTTATATTGTAGTTTCACTTTGATACTGGTACTTTAAATATGAAATTTGAAAGTAGAACATTAATTTAGATTGATTAAATATGATTGACCAAGCTAATTTATATTTAGAATGTGTGACTTCTTTTTTATTTTATTAATTTTTGTATTCCAGTGACTTCTTATAATACATGCATACATCAATGTATTTGTTCCTCCAATTTCAAAAATTCAAAATAAAAATCAATCTAAGATTTAGAATAGTAAATTTGCATTGATACCCATGTGAGGTTAAGAATAATTTCAACATTCTTCCTAGTTTTCTGTACCAGGTTTTTTCTTGGGGAGGGGCCGTAACCAGCTCCCAAATCATGACATGAAGACTTATTAGTTTTGAATGCTCAGCCTAGCTTAGGCTCATTTCTCTCTCTTTTAACTTAAATTAACCTGTTTCTCTTTATCCACCTTTTGTCTCAGGGTTTTGCCCTTTCTTCTGTATATCTTACTTCCCCTACTTGTGTGTCTACTGGCTGACAGCTGCCTTGCTGGCCCCATGCAAGTATCTCCTGTTCTCTCCTCTCTTCTCCTTTTCCTCTCTTAAGCCTAGATTCCTCCTCCTCTTTATTCTCTATGTCCACCAGCCTCACCTGTCCTTTTCTCTGCCTAGCTGTTGGCTGTCCAGCTCTTTATTAGCCCAATCAAGTACCTTCCACAGGTGAAACAAATGCAACACATCGTTACATAATTAAACACACCTTCTTACATCATTAAGCAATTGTAGCATAAACAAATGTAACACACCTTTACATAAGCAAATGTAACACATCTTCTGCCTAGTTAAAATAATATTCCATAATGGTTTTCTATAAGACATTCTGTCATATTCAATAGCACATTTAACTTCTTTGAGAACACATTGAGCGTTATGTATGGTGATGCACACCTTACTTCCCACACTCAGGTGGCAGAGGCAGGATGAACTTTAGTTTGAGACTAGCCAAGTCTATATAAGGAGTCCTAGGCCAGCCAGGGGTACACACTGAGACCCTGCAAATGCTGTAATAGAGACTTTGACAACAATCAAGGCAACCATATTAGTTACTTTCCTTGTTGTTGGAACAAAATGCCTAAGAGAAGCACTCAAGGTAGGAAGTGTTTATTCTATTCATAGTTCGAAGTTACAAGTCATCGTGGCAAAGGAGTAGTGATGCTACTCATCCCAGCACATCCACAGTCAGGAAGCTCACTTTGAACAATTTAGATTCAAAAGATTTTAGGCAGGACTACCAAATGTTGGAGCCTCTCCTCAACCTCTCTTCTGATACAGAGGATGAAGGACTCACACCTGAAAATATTTTCTGTGGGCGTTTGCTTTTAGTGCACAGCTTTATAATATTCTCATTTTCTTATTTTAATTTTTATTGCAATCATCAATTAAGCAGTTATAGGAATGTTGGTTAAGTGTGGTCACAGGCAGATACGATATTTGTCTTATAAACACAGCAGACCATTTTCCAGGAGATTATTGTGGTTACTTTGTTAATATTTTCGGAGTGGTAAATGCTGTGAGTTAACAACTTTGCTTCAACTGCAGGAGAATGCAAAGATCCTACAGGAGAGAAGCATTGCTTACATCAACTCAGATTCATCTATAGAAGGTGCATCTTATTTTAATTTGAAATACAATGGTTGAATAAATTCTATTTTTAGTCATCTCATTTCTAGTGAATATGCTATCTTTTTGTTTGGTCTTCTTTTCTTTCCCTTGTCTTAAGATAAGAGTCTCATGAATGGCCTCAAACATATTGGTGGCCATAACCTTGAACTTCTACTTGCTAAGCATTAGGATTACAGGCACCATAGTGCCTGGCAATTATTGTTGTTATTGTTTTTTGGCTTATTATTTTCATAAGTCTATAAATTCTAACTTACTAGTATCTCAGATCTTATGTTTCGATAAGATTATTCAGTAATAACTGTTTCTAATTTTACCACAGGAGAAAGAATTCATACTAGTCATAGTGACTTACAACTGAGCTACAGATCCTGAGTTGTTTTTTTTTTTTTTTCTGTATGTTTGGTTTATATTTCCTTGCCTTGGATTGTGACTTAAAGCTCTAATATTCACCATAATTTTTTTTGTGTGTGGAGAAACTAGAGAAATTTGGCTGGAGTATTTCAGAAGAAATATTTTGCAGAATATCTCATGCAGAAATATTTTCTTGAAACAGTTTCTTGTAAAACAATATATTTCCCCACTTTATTGGAACTGCTTTTTTAATTTACTTCTTGGTGGTTTTGATGCATTTTTGTTTTTTGTCCCTCCAGCTGTTACAACATGTCCTGTAGTCTTAATGCTTTCTTTGAAAAGATAGTGTACAATGAGAATTGGCTGATGGCTGTGGGACCTGCCACATCAGCTGCCAGAGCCCACCATTGCTTTGCCAGTTTAAACAATAACCACAGCCTTGCTCACTTCCCAGGAGCGTTGTGAAGTAAAGACTGCTACTTTGAAATAGGAAGTTGCAATTAAACATAAATGGATTTCATTTGGTAGTATGTAATGAAGTAAGACTTTTGTGTTTGGTTTATTTTTCAGGCAATTATACTCTACGAGTTGACTGTACTCCTCTTCTTTACCAGTTGGTGTATAAAGTGGCGAGAAAGGTAAACAAGTACACCTCGTTTACTATTTTATGATGAATGGATAACACTTTTCTGGTGTAATGAGCTACATTCATTTATACATCGCTATCAGAACAGTGGATATTCAAATAAGCAGCAATTAAAACAAAATTTATAATACACAGTTTACTATTTGGCATGATTGTGAGGATGCTAAGAAATAAAGTATTAAAAAATAAGCCAAGGAATTCAGACATCAGGCAATGCAGAAACCATTGGTCTTTATCACCAGGCAGGTGCCTTACAAGTGCCTGTAATTCCAGCTCAAGGGATTTGACAACCTTTTATGCTTCCTTGGGCACCTGAACATACATGGTGCATGGGAATACACACACACACACACACACACACACATACACACACACACACACAACCCAAAAAAAATCACATTAAAACAAATGAATCTTGAAAAAAAAAAATTTACTTGTAGAAATGTTTGCTGCTTTAAGGTCAGCCTTGGTGAAAAGTAAGAGGTGAGTATCACTCTAACACAGGTTCTATTTCCCAATATCTGTAATCTTGTCCTGCTTTCTGTTTACTGCTAGTGTCTTTAAAAACAGGTTTTTTTTTTTTTTGTTTGTTTTGTTTTGTTTTCAAGAGAAAGTGCTTGCTATATTTTCCATCTTGTTGGTGTCCTTACCCTGTGGAGTAAACTTATTTCCTTGTTTGTTAATTGGAACCCCTCACAATAGTTTCTTCCCTAGAAGCAAGTGTAAAGAGAATGCTTATGGGGAAACACTCAGAATATGTTTTTATGATCTATGCTCTTTTGAAAATGCCCGTGTCTTTGATGTCAGGGGTGATAAAACCTTTGGAGTCAGTAAGCAGAAATTTTTATTTGTATATCTTGTGCAAAGACAGAAACCTATTATCTGTGGTCATACAAGGACTCTGGCTCGTTCCTCTTCCTGTAAACAGATTGCTATAATTTCTTCCATCTTCATGGTGGGTAGCATGGCAGCAGGAAGTCAGGCATGGCATGTAGCAGTAGCTGAACGCTTAATCCTTACCTGCAGCCTTTTGAAACCTTAAAGCCCACCCCTAGTGACACACCTCCTCCAACAAGGTCACACCTCCCACTCCTTAAACAGTTCCACCAACTGGGGACCAAGCACTCCAACATATGAGCCTATGGCAGGCATTCTTGTTCAAAGCACCACACATAATAAGTCAAATAATCAAGGTGATGACAGGTGACAGGAGGGTATAAAAACAACAACAACAACAAAACCAGTTGCCTAACTTTACGAGAAAAGGGATACAGAACTGTTCTGCTGACAGTACATCTCGTGGAAGCAGTTAGGACTGGTCGTGGTTCAGGGACACAAAAAACAAGACAAGAGTTAGTGTTAGATTGAACATCATGGCTTTCCTATCCATCCTCCCCTGTCAGCCTTCCTCCATTTCCTCCACTGAGTTTAAACAGGGTTGTCATTTATGACCATGGTTGTGGAACTAGTCACTGGAACGTGTTGGGTCCACCAGTAGCTACAGAAGTAAAGGTAAGGAACTCTCCTCTCTCTGCATACATCAATACCCACAAATTCCTCTCCCTTCAACAACTAACTGTTGGTATGCAGGCCCATTGCAGGCAATTACAAACACAACTGCTGTAAGTTCGCAATTGCAGTGGATTGTCATCCCTAGGAAATAGCATTTCCTGTCTTAGGGTTCTATTGCTGTGAGGAAACACCGTGACCAAGAAACACATTGTGATGGAAAGAGTTTATTTGGCTTATATTTCCATATCACTGTTCATCATTGAAGTAAGTCAGGATAGGAACTAAACAGGGTAGAAACCTGGAGGCAGAAGCTGATGTGGGGGCTCTGGGGAGATGCCGCTTTGTTATAGACCCAGGATTACCAGCCCAGGGATGGCTCCACCCATGATGTGCTGGGCCTCCCACACCACCACACCATTGATTAATTAATGAAATGGTCTACAGACTTGCCTACCTACAACCAGTCCTTTTTTTTTTTTTTTTTTTTTTTTTTTTTGGCTTTTCAAACAAGATTTCTCTGTGGCTTTAGATGCTGTCCTGGAACTAGTTTTTGTAGACCAGGCTGGTCTTGAACTCACAGAGATCCACCTGCCTTTGTCTCCCGAGTGCTGGGATTAAAGGCGTGTACCACCACCACCGGGCTGCACCCAGTCTTATAGAGACATTTTTCTCTATAGAGGTTCTTTCCTCTCAGATGACTCTAGCTTGTGTCATCTTGACACAAGCCAGAACAGGTCCCTTCTCCATAATCAGCTCTTATATTCCTTCTTTGATATGTTCCACAGTGTTTCCTGAGTCCTGAGGTGTGGGTGTAAATATCCTGTTTAGATATCAGCACTCAACAGTCATGCATCCTCAGAATTTTGAGCAGCAATGAATTTCTGTTTTCACCTTCATTTCCTTCAGAGAGAAACTTCTGTGATCAAGGTTTAGAGAAGCATTTGTCTATGGGTATAAACAAATATCGAGAAAGTTGTTTGACACCATGTCAAATTAGCAAAAGGAATCGTGGGTTTTGAACAATACTTTTCACACTAATTATATATCTACCCGCCTGTGGAGTAGACCTCAAATTCAATCAGATCTGTTGGTTAACCCCATAACAGTCATGCTGCCATTGCACTCGTGTGTAAATCTTGTCCAGTGGGTTAATGTTGAACCTTTCAGGGTTCACTGCTACAGAAGACTATGGACGACCCTTAGCACCTTACACAGCACTTTCTGGCAGTATGTACTCTAAGCACCAGGGAAGATGCTTCCAGTTCAGGTCTAGCTTTCTTTCTTTGTGTCCTGCTATCAAGATGTGTGGTGTTGTCAGCAACAGGGCCTTTCCATTTTCTGGTGGGCAGCTATGTTGGTTTGAATGAGAAATGTTCCTCATAGTTTGACGTTTGAATACTTGGTCCCCAGTGGGTGGCCCTGTCTGGGGGCTTAGAGGGTACGGTTTTTCTGAAGGAAGTATGTTACTGTTAACAACCAGGCATTTGTGCTGGCTTGCTCTCAGGTTCCTCCACTGCAGCCTCTAGGAGCACTCCCTGTGTGCATGCGCTTGTTAGTACTCAGGCATTTACTCTGGCCTCCCTGTGCACATGTGCTGTATACCCGTATAAGAGGCTAGCCCCCGCCTCCTGCTCTCCCCCTCAGAGGCCGCTCCCGTACCTCCCCCTCCTCCTAATACATCTCCCACGTGAGTTCTGTTGTATAGTGTGAATTTCCTTCCTGATGCCCCCTAGACAACAACAGTTACTGGCAGAGAGGTCTTTGAGAAATTAAGGCCTTGCCCTACTCCAGTCTCTGTTTCATTTTCATGCTTGCTGTTCAAGCTGTGAGCCCCAGCTGCCATGCTTTCACCATAATGATCGTTTAACCCCCTGGAACTGTAACAATCTCTCTTCTATCAGTTGGCTTGATCATGGAGCTTTATCACAGCAATAGAAAAGCCGCTAACACAGCAACCGAGATTGCAACATACAGTTTGTGTGGTTTTGGGGGGCTTGGGCTTTCCTGGCCAAAAACCCTTATGGAGGTAACCCACTCTTGACCCTGGGGTTTTCTTTCTTTCTTTTTTAATTGAAATTTATCTTTCATGGAATATATTCTGATCAGTTTTCCCTTTCCAAACTACTCCCAGATCCTCCCCACCCCCAACTCTAAGACTTTGTTATCTCTCCTTCTTTCTAGAAAACAAATAAGCAAGCAAACAATAAGCAAAATAAAACACAATAAAAACACAATCAACAGAGAAAAAACACAAGAAACATGCACATGCAAAGCAAAACAAAACCCATAAAAACAAAATCACAAACAATATGTATAAGCAAAAGACCAATGAGACAAAAAAAAAAAAAAAAAATGTCCAAACAAACCATTAAACCGTTATGAGGGGGGAAAAGCCCTACAAAAATACTACTACTGAATTAATTTTTGTTGGCCATTAGCACTGGGCATGTGGTCTGCCCTTAAATGCATTTTTCCTTTGTAAGTGGGTATGAACTGGAGAAAAGCTTCTTGGTTAGGGAAGGAAGCTTGTGTCAACTCCCCCATCTCAGCTCTGCAACTGTTTGATCACCTGTGGTTTCTGTGTTTGGCATTATTCACTTATTTAAATAAGGTGTCTCTATTCAAACTCTCTCAAGATTTATTTTTAGTTTATGTGTATGAGTGTTCTGTCTGCATGTCTGTATGCACACCATGTGCATGCAGTGCCCACACAGGTCAGATGAGGGCATCAGACACCCTGGAATTGGAGTTGTGGCCACCAAATAGGGTTTTTTTGAAACTCAACCTGGGTCCTCTGCAAGAGAAGCAAGTGCTTCTTAACTCCGGAGCCATTCTTCACCCCATATTCTCAAAAAAACAAAACAAAACAAAACAAACAAACAAACAAAAAAACGTGTGTGTGTGTGTGTGTGTGTGTGTGTGTGTGTGTGTGTGTGAGAGAGAGAGAGAGAGAGAGAGAGAGAATGTGTAATTTATAGGAGTCATTTCTCTCCTACTATGTGGGTTCTGGGGACTGCATTCAGCTTACAGGTGTTATAGGTCAAGTGCCTTTGGCTGTTCAGATATCTCACCACTCATAAACTCCTTTCATTAAAAGTTTTTAATTAGCCAGCAGGTTTCCACATGACTTATTACATCATTACTAATCCTCCCCACATTTCTCATTTAAAATTTGCAATTGTAGTCTATTTCCTTTCATTTTCATATCACACGAGTTCTACCATCCACCCATCTTTAGGACTCTTCCTGATTGATATATCCCCTTTATAATTTTTTGATCATTACAGATACTCCAAGTTAAATACAAAGTTAAGTTAAAAGGTATGATACATAATAATAATAATAAAAGAATGTGGTATTTGGCTCTCTAGGCCTGAGTAACCTTTAGTAAATTTTACTCCCAATTTTACCCATTTCATTTTTCTTTGGTGCTAAATATTTCATTGTATAAACATACCACAGTTTCATTACCTACTTTTCATTTGATGGCCATCTAGTTTGATTCCATTTCCTAGGTATTTTGAGGAGAACAGCAATGAACCTGAATCTGCAAGGGTCTCCATTGATAGTTTTGGGGTTTATGTTTAGGAGTGGTATAGCCGAATCACATGTAGATCTATTTTTAATTTTGAGAAAACGCCACACTGATTTCCATAAAGACTGTAATAGTGCATATGGCTCCCATTTCCTCACATAAAGAAAATCCAGCTTTGCTTAAATGTTACCTTAAAAATATAAATAACTTTACTCACTACCATTGACTTCTTTTCAAGCAAAAGTAGGATCCATCTGCTTGGATAAAGACAATTTATTGAAGAAAATATATCTACATTTTCTCCAGAATCTTTACCAGAAACAATTTAAAACTCATTTAAGATGTTATCAATAAAAAAGGAAATTCCTTTTATAAAATAGGCAACATTACTAACAACAGTTATCACATGAAGAACAACTTGGGCTAGTTGTTTGGTTTTCTTATAAGTTTCAAAATATATTATTTTTAGGTAAGTTGAGCATGACATATGCATGCACATACAGATAGCAACGGAAGCTGATACTAATGTGCACATGGGGTTACACTGGTTATACATTTGCTCCAGTTCCTGATGTCCACTGTTTGTCTTTCCAGATCTCCAGCCCTGATGATGGTTTTGAAAGTAAATCACTTTATGAAAGTTGGCTGGCAAAAGACCCTTCACCTGAAAATAAAGATTGTCCTAGGTAAATTAATGTATATGTATTTTCTACCCAGATATAAATATAGTTTTCACCCTTTTCCTTACTTCTCCATGCAGTTCTCCAATAGCTGCTTTACCAGAGGATCAAAGTTCAGTTCCCAGCACTCATGTTATGCAGCTCACAGCCAATTATCTCTCTTCTGGATTCTGTGTGTATCCAAATATCTGTGTGTGTGTGTGTGTGTGTGTGTGTGTGTGTGTGTGTGTGTGTGTGTGTGTCTATCTGCTTCGTCTGTTTATATCATGGGAGAATTTTATTTTATTCTCTGACAACTATCATGGCTAGTTTTACTGGACATATCAGTCTAGATTGGCCATTGTGGTCTTTTGCGACTCAAAATACATTGCCCCAGGCTCTTCCAGCTTTAAAAATTTCCACTGAGAAATCAGCTGTTACTCTGATGAATTTTCCTTTATATGTGACTTGTGGTTTTTCTCCTATAGCTTTCAGTAGTCTTTATTTGTTAAGTATGTTTAGTGTTTTAACTAAACATGGGAATTTTCTTTTCTGATCTTGTATATTTGGCATTCTGTGTGCTTCTGGTGTCAATATGAGTATGTCTTTTCTTGTTTTGAAAAGTTTTCTTCTATAGTTTGGATGAAGATCTGGTATATGTACTTGACCTGGGATTTTTCTGCCTCGTCTATTCCTGTAGGTTGAAGGTTTATATTTTTTTTTTATAGTATTTCCCATTTCTTGTGTGTTCCCTTTTAAAAGTAATTTCATGTAAATTCTCTATTTTATCTTTGAGTTCTGATCTTCTATTTTCTATTTGATTAAATCTTGTAAGGCTTTCCTTTGAGTTTTCTAGTTGGGGCTGTTGGTTTTTTCAATGTCATCTTCATTTCAGCTTGCATCCTCTTGAGTGTTTCTCTTTATTGAATTCTATTTTCAAATTATGGATTGTCTCCATCATTTCTATTAGCCTTACATTTGTGTTTTCTGGGGCATCACTCAGACATTTATCCTCTTAAAAGTCACTGAGCTGTTTCTTTTTGGCTTCTTTAAACCTTTTGAAATTTTGATGATGTTTATAATTTTTAAGTTTCATTGTCATTGGCAGACATTTATCTAGAGCTGGTGGATTATTCTGTGTGTGGAGTTTAATGTATTGATATTATGTAATTTTATTTATATTTTTGTAATGAGATCTGGGAATGTGGACTTCTTTTATTAATTTGTGTTGGGCTATACCCTGGAGAAGGATGTTATTTATGTTGACATGTGTGTGTGTATGTGTGTGTGTGTGTATGTGTGTGTGTATGTGTGTGTGTGTGTGTGTGTGTGTGTTGTCATTCATATACCCTCCTTTTTGCATGTGGGTCCCAATATCAAACTCAGTTTGTCAGGTTTGTTGGCAAGAGTCATTATTCGCTAAGCCATTTTGCTAGCCCTCAAATTAGTCTTGCAAAACTTTAAATGTGTTTTTCCATTATAAATTTTCATATGCTTATTCAGCAGAAAAGTAGGCTCTTCCTATAAGTACCTGGAGGTGGCCTATGTTATTTTAAAAACATTAGGTTGCCGTGTTCTGTAATACTGACAAACTGGAATCATATTCAATGTAGCCTATAACATTAATATTTTAGTATTCTAGTAAACAATAGGAGAATAGATTGAAGATTGTTTATCTATTTTTATTCTTATAACAATTTGGCATGCAAATTCTTAGCTATTCTTGGAGCAGGATTCATTTTCCCATCTTGTTGACTTCGTATTATTTATTATTTTATGAACATACTTATTTATTAATATTTTATGTCTAGAATCAATAAGCTGGGATCTGGAAGTGATTTTGAGGCTTATTTTCAAAGGCTTGGAATTGCTTCAGGCAGAGCACGCTACACTAAGAACAGGGTAAGCCATTTAGTAAATTTTCATATGCAGTATATTGGTTCACTCTTCATTACTGTACCCAGATTATTTGGATTCATGGATTCAAAGGTCTCAGCCTATTATATTTGTCCCAGTTCTTGTGGGGTTGTGGTGAGGAAAGCTGCTCACTCTAGGGTAACCAGAAAGCAAAGAGAGATTAGAAGGGCCTGGGTTGCCACTTCCCCTTCAAAGGAATTTCCCAGTACCTCTTTCTTTGGGTCTTTGTTTTTAGTTATGAAATAGTGTGTTTCATTATGACATTTTCATGTGTGTATACAATGAACTTTAATGACACTTATCTTCCCCTTGTACTTTCTGCACCCTCTCATACTTCTTCCTGCAGTTTTTGTCCTCTTTCAAATAGTCCTCCATTTACTCTCACATCTTTTGTTTTAAATTTAGATATGTAGATTCTGTAAATAGAGAAAACGTACTATATTTATTATTCTCCGTATGACTTATTAATATGATGAGCTCAAGCTCCATCCATTTTCCTGTAACACTTCCTCAAATTGTTCTACTACCTTTAAGAGTGCCCCACTGAGAATACAAGCTTGATCTTACCAGTCTTTGTATATGTCTCTGGACGGGGGTTTCAGGTTCAAGACATAGCAACTTTCTTTAATATGAACTGTAATTGAATTGTATGCATCAGTTAGTAGGTTGGCCTGAGACCTAAGAAGAGTTCAGGGATACAGACATTCTGTCTGCTTGTTCCTGTTCCTTTGTAGATACACCATGAAGGGATAGGGGCTGTTCTGTGAATGCATTACTACCAAGGTTTTTTATTGAAATGGTAGTTTGTGTAGAAATGCTGGATGCATAGTTGGTTGTACATATTAACCAATTGTATCCTTTTCTCAAAACAGAACTTTTTGGAAAAATCTAATTTTGTTCTAGGGATATAGCTCAGTTGATAGAGTGCTTACCTAGGATGCATGAAGTCCTGGGTTCCTTTCCCTAAAATGGCATGTGGTAGGATATCCCTATAATCCCTGTACTTGGACTGAAACTAAGTGGAACAGAAATTCAAGGTCTACCCTGGTCACATAGAGAGTTTGAGATCAGCTTGGGCTAGCCAGGTTCTCACTCAAATTAAATAAAACAGTAAGTAAATAAAATTTTATTTTGTGGTCTAGTTGTATAGACAGTGTATGTTATTTTCTTAGAGGGAATGTTTTTGTTGAGGGGCATGCTGGGCTCGGGTTGTGTGGTATCAGTTACCCTTCCACATATTCCTATTCCTGTCTATCATGAGTGGGCAGGAAACAAAGCAAGTTCCTCTCAAATTTTAATTTCTTCCTATTTTTTTTTATTGTCCATTCATCTTTTTGTTAGATCAATCAGGCTCCTAAGGCAGGCGAGGAGAAACACATCTTTACATAGTTAGATACTCTGCAACAGTTCTACTTTTGTAATCCAAATAAGAAAGTTCATATGGTATTTGTCTTGATCATATTCAGTTTCACTCACATAGTAGCAAATTAACAAGTTTTCCATTTTCTATTCTGTACTGGGAGGTTTGTATCATGTCATTCAACCATTCTGATGACTTGCAAGTGCTTATACACAGTGAATATGTTCTGTGTTGTTTTGCGCATGTCTTGGGTTATTTCATAACCAAATATTGGCTTCTTTACATCTTTTTAATCAATTTCAAACCCAAAGTACAATACACCAACATCTTCCTTGTACATAATGCATACCGGCTGTCAATTTGACTCTCCCCAAAACAGCCAATGATAAAGAAGCAAAGGTAGCTCCAGAATATTGCAAATTAGATGAATGAGCATTGTATACTGTATGTCAATACTCATTTTGTTTTTTACTACAGCTGACCATCAAACAACATGGGTTTAAATGGTATGAGTCCATTTAGATGTAAATATTTTTGAGATAGTTTTACAATTTAAAAAGATTACACAGTAATACTCTAGAAATATAAAAAAAAACTTTAAGGACTAGATAGCTCTTACCTAAAATATGTGCTGATGAATCTATTCACTGTTTACTGCTATGAAATATGTAAAAATAATGCAAGAAATTTAAATTTATCAAAGTTATATATAGAATTATATATAGTACCATTTAAATTACAATGAAATATAAGTAAATGTAAAGATATTACATTAAGTTATAGTTACATAAAATTGACACAAAGACTACTAAAACAATCCTATAATTCTGCCCCGTGGAGTTGTGGTATGATTGTTTTGAGTATATATTTAAAATGCCACGTGACACTAATCGTCTGTGCTTGAGTTCTTTACCACTCCAGTAAGTTTCCTACTGTAGTAAAAAGTAATCTGTCATGGGTTTCACATTTTTTTTTCCTCTCATAGACTATAAAGCATACAAATACATGTGTTTTTATATTAGTAGTAGTTTGTTGATACATGTACTTTCAATGGTAAAGAAATTAAATTGGTTCTTCCTAACTCCTGTGTGGTTCATGGGTCAACTGCACATGGAAAGTGTGACTTAGCTCTTTATCACTCTATTTACTTTTCCACTCTGTCACCAGTTTAAAGAAAGTTGTCTAACATTCAGCAACACAGTACATTAGAAACACACAATTAGAAGGAGGGGGACTGATACTGGATTGCTTTTAGTGATCTAGAGTAGTAAGCATGATAGTCCTATAAGTAGATAGCAGATGGTAAAAATAAATTTATGATATACAGACCAAAGATCTCAAACTATTTCTACATGGTAGTAACATGGCAACATGTTAATTACAGATACTGCCACAATTATTATCAAGGGTTAATAGCCTTTGGTTGAGCATTCCTTAGTTAGAGAAAGAATGCATTACTGTTTTCTGTTCTCTAGGCACTAAGCTACCCAGAACTTTTCATACACTTGTTCAGTTCATAATTTTGAATTGTGCTGATTTGAATACATCTTTCTTTAGTTATCAGAACCAAAAGGTTGAATGGAGGTTACATGAATTATAAAATGACGACAGGAATATAAAAATTTACATCAGTAAGCATTTTGGCTATAGTGTTTTAATTACATTTTAATTTTATTTGCTTAACTCATGAAACCAGGGCTGTTATATATTTTTCTTTAATCATCTCTATGATTAAAATATCATAAATTGAACACGTAACACTTATTTTTCAACTCCTTCTCCATTTTAGAAAACAGATAAATACAGTAGCTATCCTGTATACCACACCATCTATGAGACATTTGAATTAGTAGAGAACTTTTATGATCCCACATTTAAAAAACAACTTTCTGTGGCTCAGTTACGAGGAGCATTGGTGTATGAGCTTGCAGACTCTGTTATCATTCCTTTCAACATTCAAGACTATGCAAAAGCATTGAAAACCTATGCAGGAAGTATCTTCAATTTATCCAGGAAACATGAACAGCAACTGAGAAACCATGGAGTGTCATTTGGTAAGACATTTTATAGACTTTAATGTATACTTTCTTATCTCCTGATCAGTGTATTCTAGAAGAAATCCTCACCCATTTACTAATTCTTTCTGATAAAGAAGTTAAGTAAATACTGACTTAGGGGTCTTATTTAATCTGAAATGTCTATGACTCATGAAATAGTACTACAAACATTGAATTGGGTAAAGATTTTTCCATGTTAAAACTATTACTAATATTTCCCAAATATTAAAAATTATAGTCACAAATTCTATTACATATTATTATTGCTGAATATATCCTTCAGTTTTTGTGTACATGAAGGATATTTTGCATAGATATAGTCAGTCTTTACTTTTATGACTGCATCTCCATACCATGTGTCTTCTATAAAGTAGAGGGGAAACACAGCACAATGCTGTCACAAACACTGGAGCTGGAAGCAGTTGGTCTGACTCATATAGTCTCTCTTCCACTTAGTGTCCGTGACTTTTAGAACACTCTTAACTTTCGTATTGCCAATTTCTTAAACCACGGATCAATAAAACACATTCCCTATTGGGGAGATAATTAGGAATATGTAGATCAGTAGTGATTGGCTCAGTGAATGTTGTCTGCTGTCACTAATTGTAAATATGTTCTTTTCTAATATATATGTGTGTGTGTGTATGTATGTATATATATATACATATATACACATACATACATACATACATATATATATATATATTTACTATAGACCAAAGTAATCAAATTTGTATAGAATGTCTGCTGTGTACCAAGTACATTACTAATATTAGGGTGATATTCATTAAAGTTTTCAAGGAGCTTGAAATTTAATGTGAGAAAGAAGACGACGAATACATTTGACAAGTTATTAGAGGTGCAAAAAGAATAGGGGTGGAGTTGGTCATTAGTGGCATTTGAATGTTATTTTGATTATTATATAAAGATTAGCAATCTTTGTGAAGTTATAAAGAATAGAAGGTATATTATTCATTTAAAATTAAAAATTACATCTATAGAGTAATTGTTTGTGGGTGTGCTTCCATGAAAATATGGAGGTCAGAGTACAATTTGTGGGAGTTGGTTCTCTCCTTCTGCTATGTGGCTCTCAGGCATTGAATCCAGCATGGTAGCAAGTGCCTTTGCCCACTGACTCATCTTGCCACATGTGGATGTTTCAATCTAGACATAAAATGAAGACGAGCCATGTAGGTGTGCATAGCCCCAGCATTTAGAAGGTTGAGGCAGGAGGATCACAAGCATTAGGTCAGCCTAGGCTACATAGAAAAATGGCCTGAAAAAATAAAACAACAAATGAAAGAAGGAAAAAAGAAAGTATCTCTGCTTGATGAGGGGAATGAAGAAATAAAACTGGAGAAAAAGACAAGGCCCTTCTCAAGACAGATGCTAGAAGGTGTGCAGCTATGCAGCACGTGGGGCGTTCTTGAGGACCTTTTGATGAAATGCCTCTTCTACATTTGTATGGGTTGAGATCCAGTCAGGAGAGAAGCTACATAGGCTTAGTAGCAGAGCCTTCTTTAGACAAGTTAATTTCTCCTTACTGTTCATGGACCAGTCTTCTCTGTTAATGCCATTTTCTGCTGTTCTTAATATCTGTGTCTATTGATGAATGTCCATCAGATGGCATATTCTTATATCTCTTCCATCTTAACAGTAGTATTTAACAATTGAAATTCCATGTGCCATGAAGCAATAGTTAATCAGAAGATGTGTCAATGAAGAATGTGAGCATGATGAGTGAATGGATGAATCAATCTACTAGTGATACATAATCTATACTCCCAGCTCTTTATCTTCCACTATACAATTCACTGTGCTCATAGATCACTACTACTGACCAGAAATGTTCTTTGTGGTTCTTTGTGATGTTATCATGACCAGTGTCACTGAACCCTAGTGACATAGTTGTTTTTATCTTGATTTCTGTATTATATTGAAATTTAAACTTCCTTCTTCAAAACACTCTTACCCATTATTAGATTATTTGCTTTGAACATGTTTTAAACAAAGCTTGGAAAAGTTGAGGTCTAAAAGGACTTTTTTGAAAATACTAAATGTATTTATATTGAAGGATCCACCTCTTTGACAGCTAATACAGTAAAGTTATGTGATCTGAGCTACAAGTACTTGATCTGCAAAACAGATCCAAATGCAAGCAGTAAGTCAATCATATATGTCAAGTCCTGCTTAGGACACATAAACATGGGAAATAGGTTGTTGTAACAAAAAATGTGTGCTGAGAATTTAGTTATATTTTTTAAAAACATGAAATAAAAAAAAAGTATGACCAGACCCAACCTCATACTGTGTCTCAGTCTAGATATATTAATTTGTCACAAGTCACCCTTTGAAAAAGATGTTAATATACCATTATTTGAAAATAAAAATTAGTATTGTCTTAATCCTATAATAATTACAGAAATAGTATCATACATATATATTCTCCAGAATCTAATATATCCTAATTGTTCAATCAATATATTCAATGAATGCTGGGGTTTGGGTACATAATTGAAGAAATATTTATTCCCTGTACTTGTGAAAGATAATTCTCTTAAGAACCAATTTAGGGGAGTAATAAAGAGATGATTCAGTGGTTAAAAGCACTTTCTGGTCTGTCATGAGGACAGGAGTTAGGATCTCAAGACTCGTGTCATGTGGGTCATAAATCCCTGTAATTTGTGGATCATAAATACCTGTAATTCCAGCTCCAAGAGATCTTACCCCCTCTTCTGACCTCCATAGGTACCAGGACCACACACACACACACACACACACACACACACGAGACATGGACACACATACGGACATGGACACACACACGGACACTTAAAAACACAATTTGACTACATTTCAAATTCCCATCTTTTTCCCCCCAATACTCTTTCATGTATCCACAAGAAGGGTCCTTAGAATAATGGTTACCCTACTTGTTTGATTCTTTTAGGGAGAGGACAGTAATATGAATATCTGAAATGTGAACCACTAAATTATTTTATTTTTCTATTTTTTAAAAAGATGCCTTATTTTCTGCTGTGACAAACTTTTCAGAGGCTGCTTCAGATTTTCATAGAAGACTCACACAAGTTGATCTTACTAAGTAAGTTTCAGGTGCCTACTCTCAGAAGGGCAGATTGTCTTCCCCCACCCGTGTGTAGAATGCTAAGTCATTGCTTCTTAAGCCTTTGTCTGTACAACAGCAGCATCAGCAACAATTGCCAGCTTAGAAAGCAGAAAGACATGTTTAGAGATGTCTTTTCTCAAACACATCATTTCTAACTACTCCCTTAACTCCTCTGTTGTCCTCTTCCTTCTCTTCATTTTCAAGTTCACGGCTTCTTCTACAATAACCAGGTCTTTCAGAGTTCTGTTTCTAGTGACACTGTAGATGATTTACACTAACATTAAAGTATAGCTTGTATGATGAGAGTTACAGTTGAAAATTCATAACTCTATAAGCTTAGGCGCTTTTGAATATATTTCTGTAGAGTCCTTCTCAACACTCCTATTTATCCATCTACCACTTCTTTTGTATAGATTTTTTTTCTGGAATTTTTTTATGTTATTGTGACTTTTAGGTAGAAAATAATTTTAAAATTATATTACAATATTATACAATAAATGTAAATTGCACCAAAGTATACTTTTTTTTTTTTTTTAGATTTAATCAGCAGGCTGTGTCAGTCATTTTGAGGAGGTTCTCTTGTCCCTTGGACTGTGGGAGAGCCCAAAGATGTGTGCAGTTCAGCTACATAAAAAGCAGTATATGGATTGTGAAAGGGAAAAAACCTCCCCTGATTATTGTGTGAAGTTGCCCCTGCTCTTTTCACAGACTTCAGACTTTACTCTTTGTTGTGGCTTATCTTTATTCTGTTTCTTCCACAGTGGGGCTGTGTGAGTCATAAGGAATAACTTGCAGGGAGGCCTGGTTATTCTACAGAGAAGTAAACACTATCTTTTACTTCTTTTTGAGTACTCTGTGGCCTTGAAAAACAAAGCTAACCATTTCTGAGTAGCATCCTATGTCTATTATAAATGCTAGTAAGATGATCCTACTGTTATATGTTGCTTGCTGTGTAACATATTACTGTTAACATTATTTCTGTTAAGGGTTTATTGATTATTTTATTTATCTTCCCATGCATTATCTGTATTTAATACTAGTTTAATTGTGGCCTTCTAGTAGAGATTTTGATGATGAGTTTTTATTCTCCAAGTCCTATTGCAGTGAGAATTATGAACGACCAACTGATGCTTCTGGAAAGAGCATTCATAGATCCCCTTGGTTTACCTGGGAGGCAGTTCTACAGGTAAGGCAAGATGGGTGCTCCACAGAGGGCACCAACCACATCACTGGAGTCAAAGAAGAATATCAAAAATGATTTAAACTAATGCCATCACAGGAGTGGAAGATGACAACATACTAAATATACTAAGTTTAATATAAATGCTAAATGTAACATAGGTAAGATTATGTATCCAGTAATGGTGTAATGTGTAGTATCAGAGAATACGTTTCATATCAATTAGTTCTTTATGGTATGCCAAACTGAGAAACACAATATTCCAAATACATAAAGGGATCTTAAAGCACATGCACTCAAAGTCTAACGAATCCTTCCTGCATGCTCTCAGGTAAGGATTCAGTCTGTTTCAGACTCAGTGATGGAGAGCTTACTGCTCCATGAAGAAGCCCTTCTATTATATGTAAAGGTGTAATTACTAGAAAGTCTCCTTCATAATGATCTCAAGTCTTTTATCCTGTAATATTCTCATCTGACCTGATCTTTCTTTTCAAGTAAAGTAAGTTTCGCTTACTATACTTAAATTTAGTTTCATTCCATCTAAAGATATAAGTTGTTAAGATGGCTGCATGTCCCTTAAAAGAACTATTGCTTTGCTTCAAGGTTACTGTTTTTTTTTTTTTTAATCTATGTCATATTTTCTTTTAGTATCTTAGAGTTATTAGCTCTCAAAGTCCATTTTCTCAAGGTCCTTTAAAAAAGGGTTCCTTGTGGATGGCTTAGTGAGTGAGGGCAATTATTGCTTTTTAAGAGGTTTCAGGGTTGATTCTCAGCACCTACAAGGTGGCTTACAACCATTTGTAACTCAGATATGCCGGTCTCTTCTGAACTCTGTAGACAGCAGGCATGAACGTGGCACACATATATACACCTAGGCAAAGCATTTATTCACATAACAATGTAAATAAATCTAAAAACTATTTTAAATGGTTTCTTGATGGAAATTAAGATGGTCCTTAAAAGTCAGAAAAAAATCTTTGTGTTCATGTAGATGTAGGACTGAGTGCATTTCAGCGCTCTGTGATGTAGGATTTACCTGTCTGAATTATCATACTAAATGCTACGTTACAAAGCTGGCTATCACCTTTCTAAATGTTAGTGGTTAGGACTAACATTCAAGTGACAGGAACAGAATTTTAAGAACACAGATCTTTCCCTGGGAAATTATTTTTCTAAACCTTGGCTTTCTCAGCTACAAATGGAGATTTTAGCTGTTTATCACTGAGGAAGGCACTCTGGAATGTGAGCTATATTTATAAATGTTGTCTATTCATAGAAATAACTTAGATATCAGTTATGAATGTGTGTGTGTACACGCGCATGTGCGTAACAAGCAAGAAATATCCAGAATTTTAGCCTTTTCTTGATGTGCATAACAAGCAAGACATATCCAGAATTTTAGTCTTTTCTCGAAAGTTATTAGTGCATTGATCCTTGAGAATTACTTTTTAGACTGCAAACATCTGTACTTTGTGAAACTTTCAGACTCGGAAGCATGAGTCTAGACACAGCTCAACTTCATCAGTTCCCTCCTCAGTCACACCTCTAGTTCTGCCTATCTCAGAGAAATTCAGTTATGTAATGTGTATATATATAAATGTCTACTTTGTATGCACGTTTACATGTAATTGTATACACATATTTATGGGGATAAATTTACATGTAAATGTGTACATTTATATATTATACATACACATAGGTCTTTAGACAGAAACATTTATATTTATATAAATGAAGCCATACCTTATTTTACAAGTTTTTTTTTTTTCAAGAATCCGTCTGTTGACATCAGCATAGGTTTTAGCACTTTAATTCCCTATATAGTATGCCATTGTTTGGCTTTCATTTATAGTTTTAATGACATTACTGACATTTGTTAGATGAGCTTCTCTCATCAATTATGAAACACACTTCCTTAAGATGTCCTTGTGATGCCAGCTGGTGGCAAATGCCTTTAATCCCAGCACTTGGGAGGCAGAGGCAGATGGATCTCTGTGAATTGAGACCAGACTGGTCTACAAAAGCTAGTTCCAGGACAGGCTCTAAAGCCACAGAGAAACTCTGTTTTGAGCCCCCCTCCCCAAACAAAGTGTCCTTGTGTTGTATTTGAACATTTATAAATAGTAATATCTCTAGAATCAGGTCCTGGGATTTAGAGCCAAAACTTGATGAGAATGTCCTCCAAACCCACTATCTTAAAACTGCCTTTGCCCTATTAATATTTAGACATTCGAACACTAAAGTAGTTCATATTGCTGTTTCAGTCTGTTGCAGTGTTCTAGAATGCTACTGTATTATTGTAGAGATTTTGAAGAATGACTGTATGACATATTGCAGACTTGTAAGGTGCCCAACAACTTCTAAGATAAATGTAGCAATGACATCTGCAATTTTTCAATTGTTTTAAAAATAGGCAATTTTTGTTTGTTTGTTTAGGCACATCATCTTTGCTCCAAGTAGCCACAACAAATATGCTGGAGAATCTTTCCCTGGGATTTATGATGCCATGTTTGATATTGAGAATAGAGCAGACCCTCACTTGGCCTGGGCAGAAGTGAAGAAACATATTTCTATTGCAGCTTTCATGATTCAAGCAGCAGCAGGGACACTGAGAGATGTGTTATGAAGTTTCTGTCAAGTAATTTTATCACTAACAGTACTGCAGAATGTTTGAGCATGAAACTGTTGGAGGGAGGTCTTGCTCAAAGACAGACTGCTGAGAGTCTGAAGACATGTCTTTTTCTCTGATGATTCCAAAAAGCCAGGATATTCTAAAACCATAATTTCACATCCACCTTATTTACCTGCAGTTTTTTTTTCAAACTCTTGTATGCATATTCAGTGAAAGTGAAACTGGAAGCAACCCAAGTGTTCGTGGACAGATAATTGAATTCATTGTGGTACATACAGTGGGATACTGCTGAAAATAAAAGAACTGCTAAACACCCAACATTATTGGCAGATCTTGCTGAGCAAAATGTTGGGTATCAATGATTCCATAAAGTCAAACTAATCTAAGGGGAAGTCTTCTGGGATAAATGGTATTTTCCATACCTCCAGCTAAGTGTTAGTTAAAAAAGCTGTATGCATTTACCAAATCTCATCAAGCTGTTGTTTAAATGTCTATATTTTGATAAAAACTATGCTGAAAATAAATTTGATTATGAGGGGGAAATCCTACAAAAATTAGAAGTCAGGTAAAGAAACAAAGTGCATCATGACTTGTAAGTGATCAAGGAATACATAAAATACCAATGACACTTTAATAACTCCAGTTCTACTGAATAAACATGTAAGTCTAACAAATGAGGACATAGTCTCCCCAACTCTCTACCCCAATCCCTTTAAGAAAAGTTCAGCAGCATTACAAGGTTTTAGGCAGAGCCTGGGTATTACAGCTTCCTTCAATAAAAAAAGGACGAAAACTTGGCTGTATGGTAGGACTCTTGCCTCATTTGTTCAAGAACCGTTTCCCTGAGTACCACACACACATGCATGAACATGTACATATATACATGCATTAACACACCAACTAAGCTTAGTTGTTTAACTACTTCACCAAATAATTGAAAATAAAAAAATTAGAACAGTTCCCTCCCTTAGCCTTAGGGAGAATCAAGGGAGAGTGTGTGGATAGAGTATACAAGGCTCAAGATGGGAAGGAGTGCTATGAAATGATCTTCTGGACATTACTGTTGCACAAATGAATGCACAGTTGTGGGTTATCTACACAAGATCAAGCACAAGAGTTCCCATCTTGTGGGAAAAACTATTGGCAGTTAATGACCAGGAGAGGGGAAGCCAGCTTTTCAGGCTGTAGCTACTGGTAAGTTGTTCATGATCCAGTAAACAGACCCACAACCACTCCTATGCAAGCAAATCTAACTAAACTCAGTGTATTTGAAAACAAACAAAAGACACAAAAGTAGGTGTTGGGAAGATGGGTTCTGGAGGGAATCGGAGAATAAGGGAATTGGTGGGGAATATGTCCAAAACATTTTGTGTATGTGTATGAAATTATCAAGGAATAAAATATTTTCAAATATTAACCTTATATAAGCACACTAGCTAAAATAGCAACAGCTCAGTTTGATCAGAAAGAAAAATTAACCCATTACTCTTCCATGTTGGCCAATAAGACAGTCTAATGAGTGGGATGTTAGAAAACACAAACCTTGTGGAGATGTCTGGTTGACATCTTGAAGAATTATTTTCAACAACAGTTAAAATTTGCCATGAAGTTTGCCTACATGAATTTTTTTGTTTTGTTTTTCAAGACAGCATTTCTCTGTGGCTTGGAGGTTGTACTGGAACTAGCTGTTGTAGAACTCGCAGAGATCTGCCTGCCTCTGTCTTCCAAGTGCTGGGATTAAAGGCATACACCACTGCCTCGAGATTTACATGTTTTTTTTTTTTTTTATAGAGAGATAATTAAGCTTGTTAAAATGATAATGAGTCATATTTAAATTTTAGCTAATGAGTTTAGATTTCTTTCCCACTTATAAACCTACAATATTCCAAGGAGCTCACAAGACTGTCATGACCAGTTTACAGTGAGAACATATTTAACTCTATTGTGATTTCTAAAATCCTGGTAACCTATGGTTTTGTTGTATCAGCCAGAATAAGGGATTATGTTGCATGCACAGTTATCAGCACATGACTCTGGAGAATATGTGAAACTGTTAGTAAGCTAGTTTAAATTAAGCTCTTGGCTTGAAGGTCAACCCAAGCAGGACCCCTCCATCATAATTAGTTTTGGGCAAATTAGAAACAGTAATGGGTAAAGGCATTACAATGGTTTCTTGAGGTTTACAATACAGAACGAGAAGGAGGAAAGTGGCACCAGGAGTTTGTTGTGAAGCTTAAGAGGATTGGGATAATTGCTCCTGGGAATCCATGGTTATTTTCCTAAATTTAAATTTTATTTATGTGTATGGGTGTTTCCCATTTGTAGGTGTGTGTACTACACACGTGCCTACTGCCCACTGAAGTCAGAAGTGTGCGCTGGATCCCCTGGAACTTACTGGCTACTTGTAGAGATTTAGTTTTTTATTCTTTGTTTTTAGTATATGTTTACAATCCCCCCTCTCCCCCCCCAAATAATACTGACCACAAGCCCCACCCTAGCTGAGAAGCTATTGGCAATTGACTGCTAAAGGGAAGAGGGGGTTAACAGTTTTAAGAATGCAACCACTGCAAGGTCCTTTTGTGCACCAGGGATACATCCTGGCTCCACTGTCTGTGGTCCTTTAGACTACTCAGTCCTTCTGGCTGAGACCCATATTCAGGGGAGCCGGAGTCAGTCCCATGCTGGCTTCCCAGCTATCAGTCTGGTGGCCTTTAGCTCCTCCTTGTTCAGGTCAGCTGTCTCTATGTGTTTCTGCAGCATGGTCTTGTCCTCTCCATCTGCATCTGGGTTCTAGTTCGACTCAGTGTTTATGTATGGGTGTTTGCTCCTGTTTCCAACAGGCATTAGTTGAGGGCTCCATGGAGAAGTTAGTTGTTGATCTCACTCTCTGTGAAGGGCATTTAAAGTAGCCTTTCCACAGAAGCTCAAATTGTTAGTTGGCAGCAGTCTTGTAGTTCTCTAGACCTTTCTTTGTGTTCAACTTTATCTTCAAACCAATATTGGCTCCCTCTTTTATGTTCTATCTCTTTTTCCTGTCTTCTATTCCTAATCGGGCTCAATCTTCCTGGTTGCATGTGTTTACCTTTCCTCCCCCTCATTTTCTCCTACTTCTCTCTCCATTCGCTGCTCCCCCCACTTCCCCTGTACTCTGGGGGGGTCTCTTCCCGGTTCCGTGAGGGACTTTATATGAATCTCTTAGAATACACCTTGTATCCTAGTTCCTCTGGTGGTGTGAATTATAGGCTGGTGATCCTTTGCTCTATGTCTAAAATCCATATATGAGTGAGTACATACTATGTTCCTCTTTTTGTGACTGGGTTACCTCATTCAGGATGGTTTCTTTCCCCATGGAGGGATAACCTGTCAGACCTACATGACCCCAACTGGATGGCATTCCCCTACATATGGAATTGGGGTGGGGGGATGGGAGGGGAGGGTGGTTAGAGTGCATGTGAGAGGGCAGAGAGGGTAAAAGGGAGAGAGGGAGGGAAGAAGGGAGGGAGGGAGAGGGAATTGGGATCGACATGTAAAATAATAAATTAAATAAAAAAAATGCTTTGACTCCAAAATTTAAGTTGAAGGACAAATTACTGGGGAAAAGGATTTCTATTTTTGTTTCCACA
Organism: Phodopus roborovskii; assembly: GCF_943737965.1. Taxonomy (NCBI): domain Eukaryota; kingdom Metazoa; phylum Chordata; class Mammalia; order Rodentia; family Cricetidae; genus Phodopus; species Phodopus roborovskii. The sequence continues at coordinate 33,434,583 of NW_026125281.1, forward strand.
GAAAATGAAAAGCTGTGGATTCCTTCCAGACTGATGTGGTTTGATCAAGCCAGACCGCCTGAAACAGAGTACCAGGTGATCCTACATTCAAAACAGCTGGACAAAGCAGCCTTACAGACTACAGCCGGGATTTCTGAATCTTCTTTGAATCCTCCATGACAGCGCCCCTTACCAGCAGGAAGTAGTTTGGAAAGAACAACGCCCAAATTCCCAAATATTGTCTATAAATGTTTGTTTTCATTAGACTTGGAGATATATATATATGTGTGTGTGTGTGTGTGTGTGTGTGTGTGTATATACACACATACATATATATATGAATGCAACCACTGAGAGGCCACCGATGCTCCAGTAGATAGAGGCTCTATCCCCACATTCAGCACACAGTGATGTAAGTACTAAGTGAACACAGTGAGTTTAAAAGGAAAACAAAACCAAACCAATCCCAAAACATGTAATTTAGAGGGAATAGTGGTAGAGATTGGGGGGTGGGAGTGGTCAGGTGTGTGCCCTTGATCAACACATTCTACATATACATATGCATAGAATTCTCAAAGAAGGGACCTGAGTCTTATTTCTGGCTCTGACTTTTTGGTAAAGAACAGATGTATCACTGTCCTTTAAGAGTTAATCCAAATGGGCCTCTCACCCATTGGGTAGGTAAAAAGGAAAAACCTTGGGAAACCTGTTGGGACAGATAATGTATTAAGTAGTATAAAACCACTGAGAACAGGCTTTGTCCTGCTGTAAGAAAATGTTACTCCCTTGTGATGGGATATTTTTCTAACTTTGCCCAAATAAAAACCTGTTTTACATGACTGAAATATGAGAGATGTTGCCTGATAACACTACTATTCCATTTAAGTGCCCTGCCCTCCTGCAGTGAGTCTAAAAACAGACTTCCAGTCATCACACCTAACAGATGTAGAAAAACATTCTAGTCTAGATGACCACAGGCCAAGGTTTTTTCCCACACAAAGACTTCAAAACTTTGGGGACAAACTAGTGAACAAGGACCTTTTTACATCCATCTGGATTCCTGTCAACTGCGCTAAGGCACTCACTGAGAAAGTATAGCGACTGACTACTACTTAATGTCTTCACTTGAAACTACTGTAGAACACCTTGACAAAACAACTCAGATCTAAGAGGCTCATTCTGGCTCACTGTTCCAGGTCCAAGTCTACCACTATGGGGAAGTACAGTGACAGGCTCAAGAGAGCTGGTCACATTATATCAAAAACAAAGCGCAAGTAATAAATGTATACTGGTACTCAGCTCACTCTACAGCCTAGGATCCCAGGCAGGGTCTTCCTACCTCAACTAATGTAATCAAGATTTTTTTTTTTTCCTAAACATCAACTCACCGGCTCAACACAATCTAGACATCGATCATTAAGACCGTCCTTCCCAGGTGAGTCCAGACCATGATAAGTGACAAAAGGCTGCCATCACAACTCCTGCAACAACTCAAAGCATGCTCACATTTAATGGTAATTCAGCTGTTTGATATAAAAACAGAAACAAACACATAATAATTTCAATTTTGAATATTATCTTTGCAGTGATGGTTAAGTTTAAGAACTTCAGAGGCAAATGGTCTCATGTGAAAATTGAATTGCACTTTATTTGCTCTGACTTTAGGCAAATTTACAAATTTTGTCCACACATATGTATGACGGCATAGTCTAATCATGTGGAGGTTCTCAAAAATAAAAGTTAACATAAAACACTTATCAAAGTTTGACACACACTAACTGAAAAACCCGTTAGTTTGTGCAGTTTCATATTAATTCCAAAATTCCTAAACCTAATTTATGATCAGCATTTCTAAAATGTCCTCAAATAAAGTCTTACAGTGATTTAATTATCTACCTGAAAAACTGAGATCTGAATCCCACCAACTACCTTTCAAACTTGATTTTTCATTTCACTGCTTTAGACTTCCTTTCTTCCTTTTAAATCTGACTTCTTCTGCTCACTATTCTCTCTTCTTACAGGACAGAAGTCAGGAAGAAATCATAAGGTATTTGAAGTGGCCAATATGGCTTCTAATAGGATTCAGATAGCTTGGGACCTATTTGAATCTGGCTTTCATGACCAGAAAACCATCTCAAGTTTTACAAGAATATCTTGTCAATAATACTAATCTTACTACGATCAGTCCAAAGCACCAAGTATTTAAGTCTGTGGAACTTGATACAAAACTTTCATTTTTCTCCACCTTAAGGATATATTGCATGTTTATTGCTGACTGAGTCAAGGCCTGAAATGAACTCATTGGCTTGTGTAGATTTGTTCTCTTAATCTTCATTTCTATTCTGGTAAGACTCCTCCTCCACTGGGAGGCACATTACAGCTTGCTGGTGTCCTTACAAACATCTGGTATGGTAATGTAAAAGAATCTTTTATTGGATTCATTTACTGTGTCATCTGTGTTTATCACTTTTCTCTGAATGAAACAGGTGTCCTCAAGGTTGGTTAGAATACTATCAATGTGGCATCCTCAAGTTGTGTAATTTACTCAATCTCCTTAAAGCTTAGCAACTCCATTAAATTTGTGACTCAGCAATTTCTTCAAGAATCAATTACTTCTGAAACTTTAATTATGTCTTCTTTGGATTCTTCCTCTTTACTCAAACCTAGGAGCTATTCAAAACACTTACTCTCTAATCACTAATTCAGGATCATAGTTTCTTAATCTCTTAACTGATGTTTATACCTTCCTTCTGTCTTTCTCCCATCTCCAAATGCCTTGTATCAAATTGATCTAAGATGTAAGCTGTTGTTCATGTGGGAAAAAAAAAAATGGATAGAAAAGGAAATCAACTTAAGAGCTCATAGGCATCTCACACAGTGTACTTCAAAATGGCCGAAACAGAACTTAAAGTCCTACTACATAAAGGTGATTGAGTAGTGGCCAAAGGGATGGGAATGCTATTACCTTGATATAATTAATACATATTATATACATATGAACCATCATAATGTACACCATAAAAACAAAATTTAAAAAATTAAAAAATCGATATGTCTGGAAATTACTTTGCAGTCTTAGGTCCCATTTCAATGTTCTAACTTAATTGTTGAGAGTTGTGGACCAAGAACTTGCATTTCTAAAACATTTTCATTGAGTGATCAAGCTCGTCTAGAAATGGTAGACTGACTACCACTGGTCTACAGGAGAACAAAAATCTAATGATCCTCAGCTATTTGGTTCTAACCCCTTATTCTTACACCAGGAATATGTTCTATGTACTCCAGATTTGTCATTTTTTTTTTTTTTTTTTTTTTAACAGATCTTACATTAACAGGGAAAAACAAAGGCAAGTTTGCTGGTGTTTGCCTGTGGGTTCTAGCTTATATATCTATGACACATTTAGCACTGCCTGTATGGCAATGGAAACCATTATTATGATTTGTTGCATTGAGGATTTTGCGATATACTTCAAATCACAAATGTTGAGTTAATAGGCTACCAATCAAAACCATCTAAGCAAAATGACTTATTTTATGAAATTATTTTCTAGCAAAACATAACATTTGCCAGAAGTCACCAATATCCCTCACAGTGTGCCAATATTTTAGAAAAGCTATTCATTCAACCGGTAAGCAGCACAGAATGTCTGGACACAGACACAGGGAACTAATTCCTAACATCTAAGTCTGCCATCTTTAATCCACAGCTTACCGCTTTCAGTTGTGGAAGAGTTTAACCAGTGACATGAATCTTTTTCCTTGCCTGTAGTACCAAACAACACATCTCACAGAGTAGTAATGAGCAGTTAAGTTCACACGCATTGATGTTCTTAAAACAATGCTAGACCATTACTGGTGTATGCTTGTCTTAACACCTACTCCAATATGCCAAATAGCACAGTAGAAAATAGGCTTCCATGAGTTGATCAAAACAGAAACAGCCAAAGTAACATGTAAATAGCAAAGAGACTAACAAAAAATACACATACAACAGAAACAGACTTATCCAATGTATTTGTTGTAAATGAAGTATTTCAAGCTTTGAGAAGTTTTCCTTTATAAATTTTAATCATTAGGCTATAATTAGGAAAATCTTTAAATAAAAGATAATTATATAATTTAATCATTTGAATAGCATATCTATCTACTAAGTGGAAAAGGAGTACCAAATCAAGCTATTTTGATTCAAAATCTTTAAACAACATAAAAATGTCTAAAGATCATTAATGACAATGAAGTCTTTGGATAACTATTTTTAAAGAAATTCCTTATATCTAAAAACTCCGTGAAAACACAAAAATAAAGCACTAACTATATATGGAGAAACCTGGTAAGTTAGGTATTTTAGGGATAATGCACATGCCCAGGGGCACAGACATTTATAATTAAAAGGCCCATACGAGTGAGATAAATTGCAGTAAGAACAGGAGACAAGCAATCAGGAAAAAACATTACCCTTTATGATAAGACAGAAGAAATCAATCAGACATCCCAATAAAACCTTTAAGAAATAAAGTTTGAAAAAATAAAAATAATGAGCTTGATAATCGTTAAGACATGCTGAGAGTATGAGGTTGCCATTCACAGAGCCAGTCACTTATGTTCAAATCTAAATAACCTAAACATGAGTTAGTGAAAACTTTTAGTGTGTAAGTAACTGCATGTAGTACTGTGACACTATGAAGTGTTTCTTTCCTAACATAAAAATGTTTTCTATTAAAAAACAAACAAACAAACAAAGAAATCAAGTTTGACACAATAGCTCATACTTCAGAGTAAGGTCATGCAGCAATACTGGATATATTTCTATAAGTTAAAGGCAAATACGATCAACTGCAACAAAGCAACAGCATAAAACAAACAATACTTTTTAAACTGAAAAAGTAGAGTTGCTAAAAAACGAGGTTAAAAAATACATACTCAAGTGTCTAAGTAGACAGGAGGTCCCTTAACGAGTTTTTAAAGTTTACTGCAGATGTATGCAACACCCACTTCCAGAGTAGTATCTCTTCCTTCCTTCCTTTTTTTCATTCATTCATTCTTTCATTCATTCATTGTGTTTGTGGATACTAACCACAGACATCACAAGAGGGTATTAGATCCTCTGGAGGTGACGTTACAGGAAGTTGTTAGCTGCCCAAAGTGGGTGAGTGAACTAAGCCCCCCCAGAGGAGTAGCATCATTATTTCTCCAGCCCCCAGAGTAATCATTTTAACAAGAGGGGTAGAAGCAGTAATTCACAGACTCACAATATCTGCAAGAATGTTTTAATGCTCTCTTCATTCTGATGAACTGATAAGGTGAGAATCAAACAAGTTCTATGTATAGTAAAGGCAAAGATCCCTAGCATCACAAGCAAATGACAAAGCTCCATCAATGCACTGGCTATACAGTCTTCTAAATATACACAGTCAACCTATAAACATCTGATTTCAATTCATGTTTTAATTGTTTACACTAATAGCTTAAGTTATATGACAGGTTTCAAGAACTGCCCTTTAAAGTTTCCACTAAAAAGGTTAAAATTAAAACATCCTATTTTAAATTATACCAAGGTTAATGTCTTAGTTTTGTAAACTGTCTATCATGTAAAATTTTAAAATGGGGAGATGATATACTACTATAAAGATTTCTGCTGTACTAGTTGTGTAATTCTGCCAACCTAAAGTTATTTCAAAATAAGAGGTTAGAAAAGACAGGCCAACTTAGGATATTAGCTCCTTTGTGCAAGCAAAAGCTAGGCATGAAAAATAGCACTTAAGTTTCCCATGCTAAAGTGAATTACATGTATAAAATGATATCTAGGTTTGGCTGCTTTGATGCCATAATAAAAGAAAGGCATTTATCTAACAGAAATAACTTCTTAGAGCTAACAAGCATTTCATTAGCTTTTCTTAATAAATTAACAGAGTAAAGCATTCTTCCTTAAGAAAACTCTTTTGCTTTACAAAGAGTTTAAGGTAAATTTCACTTAACTTTTATCTGAGTGACATACAGAGGTTCTGAAAGAAAATAGCAATTAAATGATCACAAATGTAACCACTGCACAACAGTATGAAAAAATAAAAATAGTGCTGTGCAACCAAGGTTAGAAAACTTCACTTGCTTCAATAGTACTGTTCCAACAGATAAAACTACTATTCAAGGGAAAAGAAAACAGCCTCAATAAAGAAGTTATACAGTTATAATTATTTTGAACCAAACTGTATCAACCTCTTTCCTCAGGCAGAAAACAAGATCTCTTTTCTAAATGAACTTGTGTTTAACTAGAAATTTAGAGAGACTATTTGGATCCCAAGTTTTTTAAAAAATTAATTTCCAAAGGTTTAAAGTTCTTGCCTCATTAAAGCTTGAAGGCTAGATTTGGGTCAGACAGTATCTTTAATAGTTATCTGCTAATACCATTGACACATACAAGGTTGCCTGCTGTATCTAACGGCACTGCATACTTGCCTGGTGCCCAGAAGAGGGACCTATAAGTAAAATGGAGTTCCTTTAATATAAGTTGTCATGTGGGTGCATAGAATCAAACCCAACAGCCGCGCTCTTAAGGGAACCGTCTCTCCAGCTAAAATAATATTTTTACTATACTCAAACTTTCTTTGTAAGAATTCCATTACTACTAAAGAGTTTTAAATACCTTTAACTTCCATTTTGACCTATACAAGTTTAAGGCACCAATTTACTAAGTCCTGCTAGAGTTCTAACCTTCATATATAACTAGTTTCCCTTTGAGCTGTGCCTCAAAAAGTAACCTATGCATAATGTCTGTAATTGGTATAACAAGAAGTTCTATGTCATATACAATTAATGCAAATTAAATATAATATATAACCAATGTCATATTAGTAAACTTGTCAATCTCTTCATGAAACCCTTAAAATAAGTCCAAAGAATTAAGCAACTACATTAACATGTAACACACAGCTGTCCTACTTTTTCTGCAGTGTATACTTTGTCGTCGCCGTGACCAAAGCACATGACAGAAACAACTCAAGGGAGGAAAGGTTTATTTTGGCTCACAGTTTACAATGGCTGCAGAGGCAGCACTGAGAGCTGGGACAGAGGTGGTTCACATGCCCTGACTGGAGGCCAGCCAGCAGGGGTGTAGAATCCTTAATGCTCAAGCAGGCCCAATATCCTAAAGGTTCCACTGCTTTCAAAACAGAGCCACAAAAGCTCAAAACAAACCTCCACGGCATTCCACATTCAAGCCCCATACATATCTTAATAGATTTCAACAAAGCTACACAGTCACAATTTATAGACAGTTTCCACCTAGGATATAGTTATAATCCCTAAGAGGGTTTATACTATAAATCAGATAAAATTTAGTCAAAACACCACAAAAAAACCCTTTAAATAGTTAAAAAAAAAAATGAGACTTTTTAAAAAACATTATTGCTTACTCTTTTAACCAAATCGATACTTCTTAGATATATTTCCTATAGTTTTAAATTATACTGGTTACAAATACTACAGGTATTGATGTAACTTTCTGAAATTAATTGCAAATGAATCATGTTAGCAGTACACACAGACGGTGACTACAGTGCTTCAGGGTTACTACTATAAGAAGTAACTACCTCATAGGGGAAACAAAGGGAAATTTTTTCCTTAAAGATTTTCAAGAATTACAGTAACAGAAGTTCATGGAAAGGCCAATTAAATTGTTTATGTTACACCCTGCTTTCCCATTTAAGGGTAATAGTGATATCAAGACAAAAAAAAAAAAAAAAAAAAAAAAAAAAAAACCACTTTTATATCTCTGCTTACAATAATTTATACTAACAAATACTACAAATACGCTCATGAGTTCTTTTCCTCCCTCCATACGTGGGGTAACAACTATGTTTCTACTAGTGAGGACACTTGAATAATCATATTATAGAAGTCAAAAGGAAGATAGAGGCACAAAAAAAAAAAAAAAAAAAAAAAAAAACAGACTTTGGCTTTGAACCTCATGATAACCCTAAAGTGGAAGATTGAAAACAACAAAAAGATTACAGCAGCAAGCTACTACTTCACCACACATATTAAGAATTCTAAAACAAACAAGAGCTTTCTGCTTCTCTTCTAATCAATCTGCAATATCTTCTTTTTCTTTCTCCTGCTTTTTGGCTGTGGGCAGTTCAAGACTTGCCCACTGCATGGGTTCCGCCTTTCTCATTGTGATCTCAATCTTTGTTGCAGTCATGGTTACATAACTCCGTTTAACATCAATCACCTACAACACATCAAGAGTAAGAGTTAAGCTGGTGCTTTTATTGGTCACAGAAAAACACATTTTGCTTATTCTAATGTTAAAATCAAATCTGAGGCCATTTTTATGCCAGATAAGTATCTTGATAGATAAACATGTTAGGGTTATATTCATGAACTTCCACAAGTATTCATTTTTAAAATGTTTTCAATCATCAGGAAAAATATTAGGTGAATTTGTAATACTTACACCCCATAGTTTCACATTTTGATGAAATTCTTTCTCTCCTTCAAATACAATGTGAACATTTAACTGAAATACATAAATTGCTATTATTTTGGTGTTAGATATTGAAAACAAGGCCTTAATATACACTAAGCATGCAGTGAGTAAAACACTGAACCACATTCAGTCAAGAGTGATAACTGATCAAATTCATACTCAAGGTTTGTGAAACCAAGTACAAATTATAAAGACAAGACTGTCATTACTTAAGCCATGACAGAATGTCAAAAGAGACATCCCCTCAGCTTCCTTTAAGAAAATCATTAAGAGAATAGAAAATTAACTGGAATACACACATATATTTTATGATTCTTCTAAGGTATTGTATTTTTTAGAAAACTCCAGAACAAACTCTACTACACTGTGATTTTCACTTAAAATACTATTTCTGTGAAAGTGAGTAACTTTCTGCTCAGGTTGAAGAACCTTAAGAAAGTATTAACAAATAATGCATGTAAGATAATTTTCATCAGTCCATTAATATACTCACCAGTGTACTATTTGCTTCTACTTGGCTGAGCTCCGGCAGTGAATTTTTAGCATACACTGAGATGGTAACTTCACCCCCAGTCTGATGCCAGTCATGTCTACATGGAACAACTTTTTTCCCCTATAATATAACAAACTCTTTGTAATCTTAAAAATCACCACATCTTCATCACCAACTTTCTCAAAAGAACTCATATGGCTAATAAAGAAAATTTTACCAATGCACAACTAAGTACTTGATGCCTCAGGGCAACAATGTCTACAGATTGCACCAACACCAAGAGGTTTAAACAAAAAACTGTGATACAAAATATATTAACAGTTTATGGTGTGAAAACACCCTCATTTTTCCAATTTGGTTTTTCTCCTTTAGTGCTAAACTGTTACTGTCTACTTTGGAGATAATTTCACAAGCCATTCTAAACTTTATTCCACTCATAGCCTATAGTCCACTAAGTACTGTCATAGATCATTCTTTGAAGACAGAAATAAGAAAGAAATTTGGTTGGTAAGATAAATAAGACAACACAAGTACTTGAAAGCATGAGAACCTTGAGTTTATTTGTATAAATTAAGAGTTTCGGGTGGTGATAGGGCTGGGGACATAGCTCAGCTGGTACTAAGAATGCTTTCCAAAAAATGAGGGACTGAGTTTGGAACATCAGCATCCACATAGAAAAAGTTCATATCTGGTAGCATGATTCTGTAATACTAGTGCTAGAAGGATGAACACAAGATCCCACAGCTCTAGGCTCAGAAAGAACCCATATTTCATAAAGGTATTAATAGAGGAAGACACCAAACATGGAACCATCACACCCATGCACACACACTGTCAATCAATAACTATTCCCATGATTATATTAAATTATTTTGTCCTTTCGTATTAGCACACAGAAAATGTCACAACTGACAGAAACCATCTTTTGATTGCTATTATGGAAATGACCATTATTTTCTAGTGCTACACTACGGTTTCAGCCAATTTTCCAAAATAAATGAACAGATTGTGAGTTTTCTAAAAAGAATAATTTAGTCAGAAAGTTCACGAAACTAAACATTTGTATTTAAAAAAAAAAAAGAAAATAGTTACACTTCATCAGGAATACACTCTTAAAACTTTGAAACAAAAAGTAAAGCATAATTTATTTTTTAAAACTATTTAAGGTTTTGATATCAGAAAATGCACAGGATATTTCACTTTCTGCTATCAAACATTTCTGCAAGTTTTATGGTCAGAAATCTACGACCCGAAGCCAACAACACTGAGTGAGACACCAAAGAGTGAACACGCCTCTAGCCCGAAAAGCTCAGTTGTAAGTTAAAAGGTCGAAGTTTTCTATGAACCAGAATGGTTCCTAAAAGGTTATCATGTCACCATAGCATAAAAGATTATGCTATTAAAATAATAAGACCTAGCATTCAAACCCTTACGAAGCAACTAACTGGTTTTCTTCTTTTTACCTTAAAGAGCTTAAGGGAATTATGTTCATAGCCCTAAGATGTTTTGGAAATAAACCCAGGAAATCAGAACTTATGTTCTGCAATTCTTTTTTAAGTAATTGCACTTTAGAGTCAACACTCTGGACACTGGATGGAGGAGGGACTAGGGACTATATGCATGGCTCACTGACTCTGTGGCCAAACAGAACTGGGGCCAACATATTGGTTTAGTAACATTAAATTAACAGGAAGTGCATTTTATGAAATAATTTTAAAATTAGGAAAAGGCTGTGGAACTCCATTTTAAAAATATATTTTCTACTTTTCTGTATGTCTGCACACCACATGCATGTATTGTGCCTAAGGAAATGGTGACTCTTGTGAGTGATGGGATCAAATCTTGGTGTTTTGCAAGAACAAGTGCTCTTCCCTGTGGAGCCAAATCTCCAGCTCTGTGAAACTGATTTTAATTAAGACAAAGATCTTTCAATATTCGCAGGTTTAAAGTATTTCTGAAAACATATACATACATACATACATACATCAGTACACACAAGGGTTATTTTGTCCATAGGCAACCTTGGGAGAATCAGAGTAACTACTTTGTACATACGCCAATGCTTCAGGTACCGTATAAAAAAGCTATTTTTTGTAACATAAACACATTCTAATCTCAGATCTTTTAGAAATGACTTAGAAGAATGCAGCAGGTCAGCAAGTGATTTTGTAAGGTTACTTACTGCATCTTTTTTAGTCCACACATGTTTCCCCTTTGTACAGCCCTCTTGGGCTAAGAATGTATTAAAATCTGAGGTTTTTCTTCTACAACAGCTCCAATATTTCATCCTTTAAATTAACCAATGAATTAAAATCAGTATTATTATTGTAACAAATACAGTTAAGAAATAAAAACTCCAACTTTAAATATTTTACAAGTATTTGCTAGTGAACAGTTAAAATGGATACATACTAGGGAAACTAGTAATTTAAAAAGCATTTATTGCATTAACTTAGCTTTTGAGTAATTATATAAAACAATCACAAATTCCAAGTCCAGTTTTTCACTGATAATGTAAACCCTAATTCTCCATGAAGCTAGCAAAAAGTGGCATGACCAAATACTCAAATATTAACACTTCAACAACCCGTTAAAGACTATGAAACAAAGTAGAAACTAGTGTTTCCATATGGCAGCCAATCTCACAGAAGGGAAAACTGCTACTACTAAGTGGAGAAATTCCCTGCACAGCTAACTAAAAATTACAGACCTCCAGGCATCTGGAGCATGTGGAAATAGCTGAACACTACATATTAATTGTATCACTATATAGAGACAAACTCAAAAATTAGAGTTATGGAAAAGCAAGGGCTTTCTTGGGTAATGGTGTTTTAGTGTCCTATGACCAAAAATTCTAATATCCTAAAAATGAATCAGAGTCCTTTAAGAAAAATAATTCAGGACACATGGAAGGACATGCCTATAAGTGTTCTACAGGAGGCTAAGGCCTGAGTACCCTGAGACAGAGGCAGTCCACATATCCATCCAGTAAGACCTTGCTGCAGATTAAATTAAAATTTCCAAATAAGAGCCCACTGAAGAATCACAACGATAATTTAAAAACTGTATTTTTCTCCTGTGTTTAATGAAGGCAACTGTCCTTGTCCTTTTCTTAGATTATTATAAGGATTAAATGATAATGTAGGTAACTTTCTCAAAAACTGCATGGCAATGTTTAAAGGCATAAAGGTTTAATATTTTAAATCTCTACTATAAATATTTTAATTAGGAATGTGTAAGTTACCCCTCATGGAAAATAGGCACTCCAGAATGATATACACAGACTTCGTCTAGACTCTGTAGACCCTGGTATGTCTAAAAAACAAAGATAGATAGAAAAAATTAGCCGTTCATCTCACACTTGTATCTTATACCTATGTGTAGTACCGGCTACTCAAAAGGCCTTCAGAAAATACTTAAATAACAACAGCTACAAGAACACTGGCAAATTCATCAAGGAATGGAGAATGACCCTCTTTGGACATGATTAAACTGTAGATCCCTGTAAAGAAAGCAAACAGAAGGTAGGCAACTTACTACACAAGATGCTATCAGCCTTTTAGGCATGAGGTTACAATGAACTATATTGAATGAAGTATTTAAATTTACAGAAACATGTTGGAATCAAGGGGCTTATCCTATGCACAAAATAGTTAAGTATACTCTGTGTGGGCATTATCAATTAATATGGGAAATATAATAAGCAATTCTGGAAGTTTCAGTAGAATGGTGACATCTTATCCCTACAAATGGTAAAATGAGCTGCAGACCTATATATACATCCATGGTTTGTCTGGAGATCCGGGCCCCACTGCTGCTGTACATGAAGGCTCTACAGATGAATTCACAAAAAGTTATGTTAATAAAACATGGATGCAGCTAGTACTGTATTTTCTAATTTTGTATTCTTATTAACTAAAGTATAGAAGATCAAAATTTTCTGTTTCTTTTCTGTAAGTACAAACAAAGTACTAGGTGTTTACCACCTTAGTACAAAAGTTCCAGGATGTTAGAATCTGAACTTACCATTGCTGCCACCTAAATGTCTCCTTTATCTTATTCAATGGCAGCAAATGTACTCAGTCCTCCAAATCTGGGTCAGTACATCTGTCCTCTCTACCTCTAAAGTTATCATAAAATCTTGTCAAACTCAAAGAAAACACTCATCAGTTCAACCTCATTCAAGAACTAGTGATTGTCCTCACATGTCCTTTGATTAAGAAACACCTCACATTTCAACCATACTCAGCGTCCCACATATTTAACTACCTCTGCATGAGAAAATGACTACAGCTCAGAAGTATTTCTACATAAAGCAGAGCACTGGCAATAAAGGAAAAATCAGAAAGACTTCATTTCATGAAAGTAGTTCGTTTATCAAAGACATCATCAGTTCAGTGGACGCAAAACAAAATATCTCTGACAAAGAACTTTTAACTAAAAGATAAATCATTCCTACAAGATTGTTGGGGAAAAGATGATAAAAGAGACAGATGAGATATTAAGGACATTTAGCCAGAGAGGAAAAGAACTGGTTAGCAGGCATACAAAAGGGTATTCAACTCTGACACACTGAAGTCAAGTAAATACTAAGTGAGAAAATTGTATGCTCTACCAGTATTGCTGAAACACTGATCTGACATGTGCCAATGTGCAGACATGTGGCTCCAACTCACAAATACTGACAAGTATATAGAATAGACAACCTTTGAAAACTACGTACATCTGCTAAAACTGAACACACATACATACAATTCCATTTCTAGTCACAAAAGTTATACACTAAAGTGGTGTTAATAGAGAGAGAGAGAGAGAGAGAGAGAGAGAGAGAGAGAGAGAGAGAGAGAGAGCAGGAAGGAAAAAAATCACTAATTGTAGCACACCTTCAACAAGGACATTTACAAAGCACCAAAACGGCAAGATAGTGGCTATATTCCCTAAAACAAAGCTAACATAAGTGAAAGAAGACAAGAGCAAAAATACATGTCAGTAGATAAAAAATAAACCTTTGGATAGAAAATGTGTGCAGAGTAGTTTTTAAGATCAGATACAGACAGCCAGAGCCAAGCAACAGACCAACCTCTAAGAGTCCAGTTGAAGAGAGGGAGGAGAGATTATGTGAGCAAGGGGGGTCAACAGCCTGATGGGGAAACTCAGAGACAGTGAATCCAAACTTGTGGGAACTCACTGACTCTGTATTGACAGCTGGGGGACCAAACTAGGCCCTCCACAGGTCGGTAGCCTGGTCTGTTTGTCGGACCTGTGGTAATGGGAACAGGATCTATCCCTGCCTGGTGGCTTTTTGGGGTCCCATTCCAAATGGTGGGATGCCTTGCTCAGCCTCTGTGCAGGGGGAAGGGTCTTGGTCCTGCCTCAACAGAACAGTGCCAGGTTTTGTTGACTCCCCATGGGAGGCCTTATCCTTTCTGAGTAGATGCAGGGCGCCTTGGAGGAAGTAGGGGGTAAGGGGAGCAGGAACTGTGGTTGTTATGTAAAATGAAAAACAAAAAACTTAATATAAAGATATGCTCAATATTGCCACCTTCATTATGAAAGCCTTCAAGTTTAAACTTGTATTTGTGTAAGTTCTAACAAATGTCACTATTTCAATGAAATAGATTGAATATTTCTAAATCTAAAATTTAATTTCTCATCACTAAAGGCACTTACATTTGGTATTCTCTTAATTTCAACCTATATAAGGAAAGAGTATTATGACATTCCCATGGTTTTGTTATTACTGTGATCAGTTTTACTAGGTATATCTTCCTCTCCCTATTTTTAGACTTTTATTAAGTTGAGTTTCCGCTACCACCTGTATTGCCTTTCTCATTCTCTTACCAAAAGCATCCAACTATGAACCCTGTATCTTCTAGCACAAACTGCCTGCAAGATTGGTGCAATAGTAGCACAAATGTTAGGGGCATAACAAACTGCCCACCTTCTGATTGGACTCAAGCCCTATTCCACAAGGTGGAATCCACACCTGAAACTTATTGAGGCTAAGAACTTGAGGTAGATAAGACTATGGGCTCTGGGGGAAAGCCTACTACTACTCTGTTGACTGAGCATAGGGGGGAAAGACATTGCTCTTCTATAGGTCCCATATCACTCAAGTCCTTCAGAGATGCTTCTTGTAGTTGGTAGTAATTAACACAGAGAAATTTGACAGCGGGCAGACAGTGGGAAACCTTGGAGCACTCAGCTGTAAACGAGATGTTTGTATAAAAACCCTCCCCATTCAAGGCTCAGGAACGTATGAGGAAGAGGTAGAAAGATTGTATAAGCCAGAGGTAGTTGATGACTCCAAGCAAACAGCATTTCCAGATATAACAAAACTAATGTACACATCAACAGACTGACAGCATGTACAAAACTTGAAAAAAAAACAGAAAACAGAAAATTCCAAAACAGAAGTGAAGTGGGCACACCGAACCAAGAACAATCACAACTGGTACCTGCTGAGTAAGGGGAAAAAAAAAAAAAAAAAAAAAAAAAAAAAAAAAATCAACCATGCTCCACCCAGGACAGGCCTCATGCTCAGGAGCTGTCCAACACAAGCCAGATTCCAGCTTTTGTATGTGTGCATTTTTTGTTATGCTTTGGTGATTTATTTACTTATTGAGAGAGGTAGAGAAAGAACATGGAGTTAGGTGGGTAGGCAGGATCTACCTGAAAAGGCTTGGGAGTATGAAGAGTATTACCAAAATATATATAATGAAAAGATTTTAAAAAGCTGTAAAATTTAAATTTAAAAAATTACCCTTTCACTTACTACTTACACCTTATACATATGAACTTACACTTCCACTTCCCTTCCACTTTAGTAAGCAAGGGAAGCTCAAACTTTAGAGAAAGAAAACAAACCTGCTGAGACTCCGCCTTCACTCTCAACTGTATTCTAACTGCTCTGGCAGGGACCAAGACAGCATTTTTATTGTTATTTCATTGTTTTACGAGTATGGTGTTTTGCTTGATCATGTCTGGTACTAAGTGTGTGCCTTGTGGCCAGGGAGTCAAAGAGGGCAATGGATCCCCCTGACCTAGAGTTCTGAACTGCCATATGGATGTTACAAACAACTCTGGGTCCAATGGAACAGAAGCCAGCACTCTTAATTACTTGACTGAAATACTTGTGTTCCTTATTTTAACTACTCAAACAATGGACTCCAAAAAACAAATTGCCACTAGGAATATGTCAGGAGAAAAGTCAAACGGAAAGGTCAGACAATGATGAACTTATGGTGGGTGGGACCAGACCTTGAGTAGGACTACTTAATTATGCATACCCCTTGTAGTGAGATAGTCCTTCTGTGGACTGACCACGCCCATTGGGGGGTGGAGCCATGGGCGGAAGTGACCTGTGGAAGGAGGTCAGAGAGAGAGCCGGGAAAAGCTCCCTTGCTGGTATGACTCGGACAGGAGAGCATCAGGTTGAATTTCCTGGTGTTCATCTGTCTAGGTTGTAAGTTATTTCTCCCTGAATAAACATCTATTCGGCCTATTTGTTTATCCTGATCCTTATTTAACCACGATAACCCCTAGCCCTCTATTTAAGCCACATACACAAAGTGGGTGCTGCGGGATCTTTGTCCTTCTTCCCAATTTGATCACATGAATAAAAAGCCCTTTCTGTTTTTCTCAGATTAATGTATCTGTTTAAATTAATGGGTGGCTGAACTTGGCTTCTTGGGGCATAGGCTGTGACCCTAAGTCCACCAATTACCCAGATTCTTGAAGGCACAATTACTCAAACTACACCATTAACTGTACACGTATCACCTATGTGCCAGGCACTGTTCCAAGTATTCAACACACAACAAGACAAAGAAAACCACATTATCATAACCCTCACCACAACAGAGAAAGTAGCTGGTAACTGAAGGAACCACGTAAGGTAAATAAAAAGTGTTACAGAGGAAAAAGTATGAGAGGGTATAGAGCAGACAGAAAAAGATCTCATGATGTTTAACCATACCCCACATTTAGTCAATTCTTAGCAACCTACTCTCCAGAATGACACTGCCTGGTCTTCTACAATTATCCAAGCTGGTTTCTCTTTCTCCATTTCCACTTGTGACAGACATCTCTCTTTATGTCTCCCTAAATTGTCATCATGGTACACAACTGTAATCCTGAACTCAACTGAGGGACACAAATGAAATTTGACACTAGGCTGGGGTAGAAGGAGAATTGCCTCAACCAACATAACAAAACACTTTCCCAAAAGGTAAAGGGTTACCATCATAGTTTGAAATAACTCAAACCCTCATCCTGGTTTAGACCTTTCACCATCTTTGCCTACTTGCTTTCAGATTACTGCCCATGCACCTGATTAAAACCACTGTGGTTGACCCAATCATTTGATTTACTTCTGGTCTGCCTGAATTATTCAATAGCCTATTCTTTTCACCTGCTCACATCAGAATGTGCTCCTTAGGCACAGAGGTTTTTGTTGGATAATGTTATCTCCATCCCCTGAAACAATGTAGAGCACACATACCAAGTGCTTAGAGTAAATTTTAATCAAATTAAATTTGTTCCAACAATTCTACCAGATGTTCCTCTTAGTCTGCAATGAAGTGCCCAACATGTAACTAGCCCCCAACTATTTGCTAACTTTAGAGTGTGTCAGAGTCCTATGCTTCAATATTAAAACTGTACTCCATAAGTCCAAAGTTTTATAATGTATACCTTTGCACACCCTCCATTTTTACAAGAAGTCCCAATCTTAATTTCATCACTGTCTTCTTCTGCAATGGAAAAAAAAAAAGGTAACAAAAGGTTTCATAATGATGTTCTTTTTAAACAAGAATAATAAAAGCTAAAACTATAATATTAAAATAGAACCCCACTGTTGCATTAGTCTTAAAAAATAATCTTTCTATTAAATAAACCTGATTTGAGGGGGAAAAAAAAGAGAGAGAAATAAAGAAACCCACAGCTCAATCGATGTATACATCCCAGCACTTGGAATGCTGAGGCAAGATGATTATGAGTTCTAAGACATCCTAGACCACACAGCAACATCCAAGACAAACTACTAAACAAGTCTTGCCTCAAAACAAAACAAACAAAAAGCCCTATACCTAGGTTTCACCTACATGCCCCCAAATGTGTTTTCTTTTATTCTACAATGCTGTGCTTATCCAATTTTATAAAATCTTAGGTAGCAGAAATCATGGAAGATATTTTTATCTCTTGGTATTAGGCAGAGGTCAAATGGATAATAAAATGTATTTTATATGATGCACAAAAATTTGTTATTTAAGAAATTCAATTGATAAAATAAGGGGTGATAAGTTTTCATACAGACATAATCAATGAATTGAATGATCTTTCATGGTATTATTAGCATTGAGGAATAAAGGAAGCTCTTCCTACAATGTGCTATATTTTCACATACTCAGTGCACTACCAGTATCTCTTTTGAATGGCTTCTTATACAGAAGAATATTGTAAAACAAAACAAAAAACACCGTCTTACCTTTCTTATCTTCTTCATTCCCTGATGACAGTTTAAGTTTATCAAGTGCTTGTTTTAGGGAAGCAGATATTTTTAATTCCAAGTTTGTCATTGGTTCATCTGGGCTGGAGAATTTTGAAGTCATATTATCATCAGTAGACCAAGGTATTTCATTGTACTTAAAAAAATTGATAACCTTAAAAATCGTCCATATGAAATATTTAATTTTTTATATCAAGTTATTCCTAATAAAAGTATTTTACGAACAATGTCACAATCTACCAACATTGTAACTTTTAATAAAATGGTTTTCCTATTAAGAAATTAAGTTTCAAAGATCAAGCCACTGCTAGCATAAAAAATAACTACACAGTGGAGCTATAGGAAGTGAGTAAAGTCTAGGAATATAAACTCTGTGGAAAGGACTGTATAATTCTGTTCAGTTCATCCACAAGCAAAATTCATAGCACAACTCCTAAAGCACTAAGTGAAAGCATACTTATTTGTATTAGTCAATTAACTTTATGTGCAGAGATGACATATGCAGACTTTAATAATAAATACATTTGTCTTATAGCTTCAAGTAAAATTTATAAATCTGTAGTCTATCATTTAAATAAATGGTATTACCTCATACTATTACTGTTTTTTATGAGGTCTACTGAGATTTAATAGATTTAAGGATAAACTATACTATGACAAAATTCTTGTGTTTTACTAGTATGTATTTTTTGAACTGCCTAGGCTTGTGTCTGACAGCTCTTAAGACTGAATTAACGCAGGTAGAATAAAAGCATTTTGATATTTAACTACAATCTATACCTCTATTAATGAGCTAGCAAACATCAAAAGTTAGGATTCGTTATAAATATGTGCGTGCGTGTATGTACGTATGTATGTATATACACACATATATTTTATTTTTCTTATTTTACATATTGATCTCAGTTCCCTTTCCCTCCCATGCCCCCCCCCCACTCCACGGGAAGGGTGATACCTTCCAGGAGGGATCATCAAAATATGTCAAGTCATTTGGAATAGGGTCTAGGCCCTCCCTCCTGCCTCTAGTCTAAGGGAGTATCCCTCCATGGGGAATGTGCTCCCAATGTCCTTTCGTGCACCAGGGATACATCCTGGTTCCACTATCAGGGGGTCCCTTAGACTGCCCAGGCCTCCTAACTGAGACCCACGTTCAGAGGGTCTGAGTCAGCCAATGCTGGTTTCCTCAGCTATCAATCTCGGGGTAAAAGTTGGGATTATCTTGTGCTATAATATGTAATAGTCTACAATTTTATTTAAGTATAATGAAGAAAAAGTTGGGAACACTGTAAATTTATAGTGTGAAAAAGCTTCAATTGTTTTTCATGGTTTCTCAGGCTTCTATTTACAAAGAACTCATCTGGGAGACAAAGCTGGAGCAGAAATCCTGTGTTTACATTCTGTAGTTCAAGTTTTGAAACAATCACTATTTAAGTGCAGTTTTAGGATCTTGTATTACATGAGTTAATCCACTAACGTGTTTCAAAATATAGTCTTGTTTAAACAGAAGGTGATTACAAACAATCTAGTTCTACTTCAAACCAAACCAAAACCATTTTTAAAGTATTCTGACAGGCAGGTATCCCAAGTAAATAAACTCTGTAAGTACTAATGAGAGTAATCAACCCATCTTCAACCTGAAAAGTAAAGTGGTTATGCCTCTGTTGGCTCTTCAATTCAAACTATTTGTATAAAAGGACAATTCTTTTACTGAATTCCACCAATCCACATGAGAAAGATACACCAGAAAAGAAGTACAGCTTACCAACTCTATATGCCCTCAAACATTAACGGGTTATTACCAAAGGAAAAACCACACACAGTGGCCACTGTAAATGCCTTTATATACGTTAAAAGGAAATATGCCAGCAAATGCCATTATCATAGTGTTACAAATATAAGCAGCTGTACAGAGTATACCTTGGCCTTTTTATTGCTTCTACTGGTTTAGGGGCTTGAATGATGTGCTCCTGAAATTTGGGTTTTAACTCAGATAGCTCCTTCTTCTCTGTGGTCTTGACTTCAGGCTTGACTGGCTCAGGTGGCTTCTCACTGTTATGCCTTCCTTTTGTACAGCCCTGTTAGAAGACGTAACAGGACAGTCATGCTTTCACTGATTTTATGTATGCATATTTGTATTTTGGGTGTTTTTTTTTTTAAAAAGCCCTTTCAAATTATGTATACATGCTACACCTCTTTATTTAAAAAGCTCTTAGCCTACAGTCTGAGTTGGTAGAGTGATTATCTAGCACATACAAAGCCCTGGGTTTGACCTCCAATACCACTAAGTCTGGCATGCTATCTGTATTTGGAGGCTGGAAGGTCAAGAGTTCAAGTCATCCTTGGCTATACTTGGACTTTGTGAGGCCCTGCTGTAAAACAAAACATAAACAAAAAGGTTTCAATCTAAGCTTCAACTTTCCTATTAAACTGAAATATGAACTTAACTCAAATAATCTTTTAAAATGTATTTTTCTTGTCTATAATATAGAAGTAACTTCCTTTCTTGGTGCCACATATAACAATGAGCTATCTCACTGATGTTTTGATAAAATTTACTTACTGCCTCTAATTGAAAATGTTCTTTATCACTGCCTGCCCATAACTTACTGCTTCTTTTTAGAACTACTAAAATCAAAACATAAAATGACAAATGAATAGTTAACATAATAAAATCTTATTCTCCAAAGCAAACAAAAGATTTTATAGAGGCCATGAGAGGGCCCTTTGCAAAGTATGGTGCAATCTGACTGCTCCATCTGCAGATTCTAGGAGGCTGTACCTTAAGAAAAATAATAAAGAAATAAAGTAGTACTTACTACAATGCTTAAGAAGTCAGAAAAATCAGTTGTTCTTCTCCTACAGCAAGACCAACCCTATAAAATAAAGACAAACAAACTCCTAAAACTGTTTTGTACTTATCTCCTTGAATCATGACATATACAATATGACTGCTTTTATTTAACTTCAAGCTTAGGCAGGAAATACATAATTGGGAAACTGGGTTAGGATTTAAATAAAATAACTTTATAACTAAAAAATACCACTGTCTACTATTGTCTGTCTTTAAAGAATATGCTTAAAGCACCCCAAAAAATGGTCATTAAGAAAAACAGACAAGCCAAAGGAGGAAAAAAAAAATATATCTTTAAGTTTATTATGCTGAAAAGTATCTTGTTCCTACCTTCAAGGCATCGTGAAATACCGGTACACCTGGGTGGTATGTGCAAGCATCTGGTCAAAAACAGAAAAAGAAAACAACAGCTGTTTATTATTAGAAGTTTAAGAATCACTCTTTCAGGTTGTTAGGGTTTGATCCTTTTTCCAAATGCAGGTAAATTACTCTTAACACTTTATTAATTCCTTGTATTAAAAGCAGTTAAATCTCCAAGCATATGCTACATGGAAAAAAGTAATACAAACTGTTCAAGAAAACATTCAGGAATAATCTACAGCAGTGGTTCTCAAACTTCCTAATTCTGTGACCCTTTAATACAGTTCCTCATGGTGATCCCCCAATCATAAAACTATTTCATTTTTACTTCATAACTGTAATTTGGTACTGTTAATGAATCATACTGTAAATATCTGTTTCCCAATGGTATTAGGTAACTCCTGTGAAAGGGCCATTTGACCCCTAAAGGGGTCCTGATCCACAGGTTGAGAACCATTGCTTTATATTCCTCCATCTTTGTAGTAAAATTTGCTTACTACTAAAGGTTAAGTCCTAATGATTCTGGCAATATTTCTTTTTATTCTCTAAAAAAAATCACACAGGTATACAAAGTATCTTAGTCACGACCACCTGCCTCCCTTTTACCCCCACCTACACTCACCAACCCATCTCCTTTCCCCACAACTTCAAGTCCACTGAGTCCAACTACCAATGCCTAATACATGCTTATGCATCTCTCTAGCTAGCCACACCCAGGAAGAAAAGTCCCCCTCCCCTTGCCCAGCAGCCATCAACTACCAACAGCTTCTCAGCTTAGTGTGGGGGAAGTCACAGACATCCTTCCTACTCTGTGCTGTAATATCTGAACTAGATGGTGTTGTATTGTGCAGTCTTGTTCAGGCAAGCACAGCTATTGTAAGTTCATCAGTCATGTCATGTTGAGAGCACAGAATTTCACAGCACTCCTTCCCATCTTCTTTTTGGCCATATCTCAATTATCTTTTTAGACAAATATCAAACTTCCACACTTATAAGCCAATCCATCAAAACTGTTCAAGAGAGTCTTTAAAATGATATTTTTGAAAAAAAAAAAAAAAAAAAAAAAAGGACAGCATTTTGAGTAACTGCTATTGCTTTGTTAGCATTCTAAACAAATGATTCCTAGATACAAACCAGAGAAACCAGAGTTGAGTTCTATAGTCCATTTCATAACCATTGATCATTTTGTATTTCCAGTCTTTCTCCGTATTACAGAAAAAAAATTTTAACTTGTGTAACTCTTTACAAAATATGTCTATTATCACTGGCAATGTGAAGTATTTTGTTTAAAACAATCAGGTAACAGATACACTTATTGTTGGGAATCAGCAGCCTGCTGACCCCCTGCCCCTGATGATGGGCATGGCACTCATGGCCATGTCATTGATACTTCAGGCTTCACCTGGCTGCCAGAGGACTCAATTACACATGTGCAAGCCCCCCTTATAAAGCAAGGGCACCCCTCTCTCTCTGGCCCCCTTCTCTTACCACCCCCTTGCTTTTCCTCTCTGCTCTCCCTCCCCCCCCTCCTGATTTCGGTTGGCTACCAGCTACCCCACTTTCTCTCCCCTCTCTCAATAAACTCCACGTGGGCACTGAGTCTCCTGTTTGTGTTTTATAGGCATTAGCTACAGCAAAAGAACAACATTTATTATCTGAAAATACAGTACCATGAGGTTAGAGAAAAACAAATTACTCTGTAATTTTCCTACTTTACTCAGCTTTCCAAGTTTAATTTTTAATTCCCTACAATATGATTTCTAGTGTTACCTTGAAACCTCTCTACACTCTACTAATATTACCTCCTTAGGAAGTGCTGGTTATGTGTATAAAATACTAGCTAAAGGAATGGAATAAAAAGAAAACCTGCAGGTTAGGAAAGGCTCCTAGTTCCATACAGCAGAGTTAGAATAAGGAAGTGGGTATGGGAATGTATATGCAAAGACATGAAGTTGAAAGGGGAATACCAGATCATTTAATTTAATGTACAACCACTGCCATAAAGTATATAATGTATACACACAGCTAGGCAGGACATCAGGACAGCTGGATCTTCACCATGTAACCAGCATGAATGAAACGTGAAAAATCACTTCTGTCAAGAGGAAAGGACAATTAGATGGACAATTGCCTCTCTAACATTTATCAGGTTTACTAGTTTGCAGAAATTCTTTTTAATGATGAAAAGCTACAACAGATTAGCCACTTAATTTTGAGAGCTTTTTTCACAGCTAGGTTTAGCTAAAATTTTCAGCTGCCACTCCTAGCTGCTGTGCTGCTTGTAAGGCTGTCTACTGTAGAGTAAGTAACACATGCAGGTGACGGTTTACACTTCTTTTTAACACGTACTTGATCACACACTAAAATGTCCTATCATCTGGAAAAGTCTGATTTTTGTATACAAGGCAAAACAAAACAAACAAAAATAAACTTAAAAAGAGATGAAACAGGGGCATGGAGAGATGGCTTAGCAGTTAAGAGCACTGGCTATTCTTCCAGGGGATCCTGGTTCAATTCCCAGCACCCAAGTCCCAGCTCACAACCGTAACTGCAGTTCCAAGGGACCTGACACCTTCACACAGACGTATATGCTGGTAGGTGAAACACCAATGTACATAAAATAAAAATATGAATAGATTATTTAAACAAAGAAACAAAATAAGACAATAACATGGAAATTAGACCCCAGCATTAAGAAAAGAAAGAATGCAAACAGACTTACAGCTATTTCTCTCTCTTTCTCTCTCTTTTTGGTTTTTCAAGACTGGGTTTCTCTGTAGCTTTGGAGCCTGTCCTGGAATTCGATCTGTAGACCATGCTGGCCTAAAACTCACAGAGATCCACCTGTCTTGGCCTCCCAAAGTGTTTGGATTAAAGGCCTGCACTACCACCGCCAGCAAATGATTTACAACTTCTTACAAAACACATCCATCTCTGTACTCCTTGACAGCATAAGACCATATATAGATTGGTGCCTTTAACATTATCCCCTTAATTTGTAATGTTAAATTATTCCCACTCCAAAAAACCTTTTATTAAATCCAGTGTTATCAATTGCCAGTCATTCACGTCATTCAATAAATTTACTTGACATTTATCCATAGACTCTGAAACAATTCCCACTTTGTTAAAGTAAATAATTTTTCTCACCTGCTGACTGGAGTTCCCCTGCTGTATATGATGCTGTTAATAGCTGCAAACTGATGAGTGTTTATTTACTTGTGGGCCTTTCCTAGCCTGGTTTTTTATATTTTCTAGGTACTACATCATTCCACATACAGACTTAACTTCCAGTAACAAGCTGGTATCTCTCCTGAACTTTGAACCAGAATCTAGTACCATAAAAACAATGCCCTACGAGGCATCAGTGTAGTCGGTACTAAAGCAGAACGTGCACATAACCCAAGCAGTTTAACAAGAGCTTGCAGACTGGCTTCATCTTTCTCTTTAAATCCTGCACCAGTTCTGTTTCGAAAGAAGTCACCAGTTTACTGGGGTACCAAGAAAAGTATTTTAATCCCTCAAACGTAAAAAAGATCTCTAATTAAGGTACTGCTTTTAAACTCTTTCACGATGCTGAATTGTGTTACCACCACACTCCGGTCTGCAGTGCGATACACTTCAGTGGCGTTCAGTTATATAACGAAGTGACAGTCCGATACCTTGCATATAAAAAGAGTACTTACACCTGCTAGGTGAATCTGAGGCAAGTGCTGTCACTTTGCACAATAGTCTAGTAACCTGCAGAATTATTCCACTCACTAATGAGATTCACTCGCACCTCTGAGTTCACCCAGCAAAGGTGCTTGCTTCCACCGTTCATTCTTAACTAGACCACACTGGTTTTTTTGGAGGCACCACTGGGGCTCACTTAATGCTGCTTGGCGCGGTTTAAAACCGCAGGCCCCGGGCAAAAAGTATACGGAAAACGTCGCTACTGTGCAACGGATGGGTAAAAGTCATTTCCGCAACCGAGTACAGTTCTTTAGCGAGCAAGAGATTGTTACGGGAGAGGTGGGCTGAATGAACACGTGAGACAACACGCTCTCCACCAGTACCCTCACGCAACACAAAGTCCAATGCAAGAATGGCCCAGTGCCCACCCGCCCGCTGTTTGACCTCTCACGCCCAGGCAGTCAGGGCCGTGACGAAGCGCTAACCGGGTCAGGTTAAAGCCCCGGGGCTGAGGAGGTGCAGGGGACGCCCGCCGAGGTGTGAGGGGCTCCGGGGGCACGGAGGTCGGGCCCTGCAGCCCTGCTCCGCGCTGCGGGAGGGGCAGACACGTGGGTGCCCCGGGAGCGGCTCTCGTGGGAAGGGTCCGCCTTACCGTCCGCGTTAGCCTCGGGGTCGAAACGCTGGCCACAGCCGCGGTTGTAACACAGAAGCGCCATCCCGTCCCCCAGGTGAAACCCAGACCTCCGGGACTGAAAGGAAACCACCGCGCCAAACGCCACAACTACGCTGCAGGCCGCTGCTGCCGGCTTCCGGAAGCCGCCGGGGCCGCTTCAGGAATTTTCGCGAACGTTCGGGTTGCACAGGCGCAGAAGAGACTGGAAGGCGGGTCGGAGCCTGGCGCTAGGCGGTGGATTCCCCGCCGGACTCCCTCAGGTGAGCGCCGTGGGGGTGGACCCGGACAGTTATAGATGAGACACCCGTGGGCGGAAGCGGAAGGCCCGGCGAGCCCCGTCCCCCTTGTGGCCCGCATCCTCCCCGGCGCTGGGCGCGTTGTGCGTTGTGCAGTTTCGGCCCAAGAAGCGGACGCGCTGGCTTGGCTGGGGGTGAGTGAGGACCAGACCGCCCGTTTAACCGGCCCCCTGGTCCATGTGCGCAGCCTCAGCACCGATGTTCTTCCGGGACTGTGCCAGTTTGAAAAACACACAGCGCTTTAGAATGAGCAGAATTGTGGCTCAGGTGCATTCCGAGAATTAACCACAATTCTAAGGTAAAATCTCACATTAGCTGCCACTTCATTAACTACTAGTCAGACGGTCGGTCGGTCTCATAAAGTTTCAAGTCGAGTGTACAAAGCACATCATTGCACTAATAGCATGCAAGCAGTGTTATCCCGAGCACACACTTTGTGTATGGAGCATTTGAAATAGCAAACACTTTTGATGATAGATGCACCGAAAAAGATGTGAACTTTTTCCAGCGGTCCCAAGTTCATGCAGACCTGTTCACAGTCTTCTCATCCCAATAGTAGACTTCTCATTTTCCATATCCTTTTAACGCCTAGAAATATCAAATTTACGTATTACCCCAATATAAATAAAATGTATTCGGTTAACCTAAGATGACTTCCATGTTATGTCATTGTTAAGTCATTTATGGTCGGGAATGGTGTGTTGAAATCTGTCATTTACACGTTCTCCTATAATCTCCCCAACTTAATTGTGCCCAGATCAGCAATCAATTTATTGTATATTGCTTCTCTTTTCTTCTCCCTAGGAAGTACCTAATACTGTGTAAAACAAGGGTGTTTTTTTTTTTTTTTTTTTTTTTTTTTTTTGGTGGTGGTGGTGGGGTTCTCTGTGTAGCTTTAGAGCTGGCCCTGGAACTCACTCTGTAGACCAGGCTTACCTCCAACTCACAGAAATCATTTTGTTTCTGCCTCCAGAGAGTTGGGATTAAAGGTTTGTGCCACCACTGCCCATCTAGGGCTTAAGCCTTTTAAATACTTTGTAAGTTTTTAAAGACTATATATTGCTAATTGATTTCTAAAAGGTGGTACCAATTTGCATTTTACCCACAGATATCTACTATAGTAGAAAATAGAACTTAATCATAAATAACAAGAAATAAACATGGAGTTCTAAAAAAGTTTTTATTTTGGCTAGTTCCAGTGTTGCATACCATAGTGTCACAATGCCATTATTGGATTGTTAGATGATATTAAGTAGTCTTAATATTTAATATAAATTGTTTTCACAGATACACATTTACATTCAGAAGATAATTGCTCTTAGTATAAAAATTTAAAAAAAATACAAAAATGAGGTTACAAAAATGAGCATCTGGGAGAGTTCTGAGTATACACGACCAGATTGAGCTGGGCCATTTGTGAGAGAGGTTGACGAAGGGAAACAGGAGCCAGGTGCTACAGTCTGGAGACAAAGGTACAGAAGTGGCAGTGAACTAAAATATCTGGATTATGTAGGGAAGAGCCTCTGGAGAAAGGCAGAAGGGTTCAGGGTAGAGGGTGATTCCATTTAACAGGTAGGGACTGAGGGATTCAAGGAGAACATAATGGCCAAGTCTGCTTTGGTATTTTAAGTGGGCATTTCAGCCCTTTGTCCAGGGGTGGAAACTTAATATCTTGCAGATCTTTCAGAATTGCTGAACATCTTTAAATGTGAACTGCTCCAACACCTCAAGCTTTTGAAGTTATTTTTTTTAAGTTGGGGTTTTTTGTTTGTTTGTTTGTTTGTTTGTTTTGTACACAGGGTCTTATTCACACTGGGCTCAGTTTGACTGTGAAGCATAGAATGATCTTGAACTCCTGATCTTCTGTGGTTACCTTCCAGTTGCTGTGATTGTAGATATTACCATTTACTCTATTACTAAGCTTGCTATGCTGCTAGAGATTGAATTTACAGCTCAATGTGAGGCAAACACCTACTTACTGAACTAACATGTGTCTTTAAATGGGCAACACGAATTGGACTTGTTTTTTTCTTTAATTGGGGGGGTCTGTATGGGTTGGGGGAGGGACCCACAGGTGTTGGGGGCAGATCTGGCAGGACTGGGAAGTGTGCTCTGGTTCATGATGTGAAATTTCCAAATAATCAATAAAAATATTATGAAAAAAATGAAGATTACAAGATGGGTGATTCCATCAGTCAGGAGGCTAAAATAGGGTTGTGAGTTTAAGATCAGGGTGAAATACTAGTATCGTCAGGACCTGAGAACTGATGAAGAAAAGTATGCAAACACAAAGACCCTTTATTTTGCAGAAACAGCTAGCATACAAGGGTAGATCATCCACACAGTGGGGATGACAACCCAGGAGAAAGTCATGAAGGCCCTTGGTGAGTGAGCTAATCTCTGTTCCAATTGGGCAGTCACGGAGCACTTACATGGGGTGAATGTTGATTGGACAGGGCTAGTAACAGTTTCACCCATTGTGAGCTTTTTAGTCATATATGGTCAGTAACAGCCGTATCCTGCAACTTTGGGTCTCCCAGCCTTATAAGGCCAATTTTGAAACTGTTTAGCTTATTAGCTAAACTTGGCTGGGGCACTTTGTGGACCCAGGCTTAGGTCATTATCTACAATGGAGTTCCTCTGTGTCTAACATGGCATTATATTCTGACCTCTTCACTGTAACTTCTCCAATAAATAAACAAATAAACAAGATATTACAAACATGAATACATTGGAGTCCTTCCTTTTTCTTTTTGTTTTTTTTTTTGAGACAGAGTATAGCATAAATATTAAAATCCCAGAGACTGATACTGGGGTTCAACTTAAGTGAAGATCAGAAAAACAAAGCATTCAGCCACTAGCTCTTATCTCTATCTCAGACTGAAAAGTCCGATCCTGTCTCCAAGAGTTCTCCATCCAGCCTTAGACTGCTGCCTCTCTGCAGCTGGCTCCTATCTTTTATACCTCTTTAGTGCTGGGATTAAAGGCCTGAGCTCTGTTACTCTTTTAGACTGATTCAATCTCGTGAAGCCCTATGTGGCCTTGAATTCAGAGAGATCCATCTGCCTTTGTACCCTGAGCCCTGGGATTAAAGATGTATACTACCACTGTCTGGCTTCCATGGCTAACCAGTATGGCTGCTTTGCTATTTTGACCTCTAGTGGCTTTAATAAATCATAATATATTACAGAGTTTCTCTGTAGCTGAAATTCTCTCTGTATACCAGATTGGGCCTCAAACTCATAGAGATCCGCCTGTCTCTGTCTCCCTGGTGTGTAACGAGTATGGTTTTTCCGCCCGCCACCGCTGGTCTTGTCCTGCTGCCGCGCCAGCCCCAAATAACACACAGAGACTCTGTATTTGATATTATACTGTTGGCCCGGTTACTTGTTTCTTATTGGCTAGCTCTGCCTTTATTATTAACCCATTTCTGCTGATCTATGTATTTTCACATGGCCTTCTCTTACCGGGAGGCGGCTGGCGTCCAGCTCTCTCCAGACTCTCCATCTTGACTCCTCCTTCCTACTTCCTATTGCCTCCTTGTCTCCTAGTCCCTCCTATCTTCCTTTCCTATTGGCCAACAGTGCTTTATTATTAACCAGTATGAGAAACATATATACATAATGGCATCTCCCATCATCTCCTTTTTTCTGTCTAAATAAAAAGAAGCATTTTAACCTTAACATAGCAAAATATATTATACAACAGTTATCAAGTAAGAATCACAGTTAACAATATTTAGTCCATTAACATTTAGCAAGATTTGAAGAAAATATTTCATCATCTATTCTATCTTTGTGTGTCTAAAGTCTACGTAACTTATCTTTAATCCTAACTAATGAAAACTATAACCATAACTACCTGTCTTCAACTCCTTCAAAGACCACAGAAGGATAATATATAAGCTCTAGAAATGACAGAGACAACTCACTGCCTGGTTACCCGAAGTTCTTTTGTAATCTTCCATCTTCAGCCCATAGGCCATAGTGTGTCTAGCAGACTCTTCAGCAACGCAGGAAACTTTAAACTGTCTTTTTGTATTGGCAGTTTATCAGTCACTTTTCTCTGTGTCCTGCATACTGCCTCGCAGACTCTTCCATGAAGCAGGAACTCTGTAGCAATGTCCATCTTGAATCAGCAGTCACTTTTCTGTGGGTCCTGCATGTCCAGTTTATACAGCATAAAGTCAAACAGTCCAAACAAGAGCAGTATCTTGTCCAAATGGCTTGTCTTGCCATACTAGAAGCAAACTCTATAACGAGTTTCTTCAATGTCCATCTTCCTTTCTGACGCAGGTGGTGTTGCCAGGAGCATTTATGTCTCACCCTAAGCCATTTTAAATGCCATATTCTGTAGGTCTTTGAAAGGTTTGAAGAATGCCTATCCATCTCAAATACATCTCTGTATATCTAGAAATCCTAACTAACTTAACTATAAGTTCTGACTATCATAGGTAACTATAATCTGTACTACATTATACATTACATTTCTAACTGAGCTCAATAAACACAATACCTAAACAAGAGGAGAAATATACATATCATCAAATTGACTTTAAATTTGTATCAATAAATGAAAATCCATTCAAAAACAAAGTAATCAATAAATGAAAATCCATTCCAAAACAAAGTATTCATATCTATACCATAATCCCCTTTTTACCTTTAAAAAGAATTGGCTGTGCTCATTAACCGTTTATAACCAAGTCCATTTAAATGAAAACAACATTTATAAACAATATTTGGGAATTTGGGCTCGTTCTTTCCAAACTACTTTCTGATGACAGGGGGCGCTGTCATAGGGGATCCTGAGAAGATGCAGAAATCTTGGCTGTAGTCTGCAAGGCTGCTTTGTTCAGCTGTTTTGAATGTAGGATCACCTGGTACTCTGTTTCAGGTGGTCTGGCTTGCTCAAACCACATTAGTCTGGAAGGAATCCACAGCTTTTTATTTCCTGTTGAAACAAAAATAGAAATCCTTTTCCCCAGTAACTTGCCCTTAGACTTAAATTTTTGAGTCAAAGCATTTTAAAAATATATATATGTAGGATCACCTGGTACTCTGTTTCAGGCGGTCTGGCGTGATCAAACCACATTAGTCTGGAAGGAATCCACAGCTTTTCATTTTCTCAGCAGTAATTTCTTACAATGAATTATTTGCTTAAAACTTTTGTTTTCAGCTCTGCAGTTAAAAAGGACTTGAATGAAAACAAAATGTTGAAATATATGCATTCTTACCAAACATCTTTCTTTTTATTTATTTATTTATTTTTCTTATTTTACATATCAATCTCAGTTCCTTCTCTGTCCCTTCCTCCCTCTTCCCCACCCTCCCATCCCCCTCCCCCACTCCACATGTAGGGTGATGCCTTCCTGGAGGGATAGCTCAGCCTTTAAAGGCTAGGCTCACAACCAAATATCTTTCTTAAAAATTAAACCTTTAAAAGTGAAATTTATTATAGCTCACTTTTATGGATTAAAAGTTCTGCAGAGGCAGGCAGTGGTGGCATATGCCTTTAATCCCAGCACTTGGGAGGCAGAAAAAGGTGGGTCTCTGTGAGTTCCAGGACAGGCTCCAAAGCTACACAGAGAAACCCTTTCTCAAAAACAACAACAACGACAAAAGGTTCTACAGAAAAATGATAATTTTACATACAGTGGTTTATGCTATTGTCAATTAGGAATGACTTCCTTATGCGATAATGACAAGCATCTTCTAAAAAATTATATTTTTTATCTAAAATATTAGCTTTTAAAAATGACTTCAGTTTTTAATCAAAATTTGTCTCCAATGATACACATAAATGCTAGACAAATTGTCTTGCTGAGACTACCAAAGTTTTGATTTTTATTTCAAACTCCATTACTTGTATTACGTTTTTCTGAAATCTTATCTATGCAGGAAATTACTAAATCTTTCATTCCTGACTACATTTTACATTCCTGACTCTAATTTTGAAGTATTCTGAATAATACTATCTTAAGAATGAGATGGTGTGTCTTGTGGTTTCCTTCCTTCTAAACTAGGAATGTATTGTGCAGTTTGTTATGTGAAATAAGCACATTTTAAGAGACTATGAGGAAATTAAAGTGTACTTTATTTGTCTCATTAAAATGTAACTTGTAGAAAGCAGGAATTTATATTTCTTTTTTCATTATTATTATACTATTTCTTGAGTTGATGCAGCAATGATAGACATAGTACCTAATATATATTGAACATGTATACAAACACATATGTATGTATGTATGTGTGGTGATTTACAAGAAAATGGCCTTTCAAGAAAGTGGCACTATTAGGAGGTGTGGCTTTGTTGAAATGGGTATTGCTTTGTTGAAGGAAGTGTGCCACTGTGGAGGCAGGTTTTTAAGTCTCATATATGCTCAAGCCATGCCCAGTGTCTTAGTTCATTTCCTATTGCCTACATGTCAGTATGTAGAACTCTCAGCTTCTTCTCTAGCCTACCTGCATGCTGCAGTGTTCCACCATGATGATAATGGACAGAACCTCTTAACTGTAAGCCACCCCAATTAAATGTTTTCCTTCATAAGAGTTGCTGTGGTCATGGTGCTTCTTCACACCTAACTGACTATGAAAAGAACTCAATAAGTAAATTTACAGTCACATTTGAAGCAAAATTAAGAATCAAAACAAACTGAAATAAATTAGTTTAGAAGTGCACTAAATGCAGCAATATTAAATTGGAAAAGCATATAGATAAGAAAGTGATAAGGTTTTCATGAATGCAACAGAAGGAATACTTGCAGATATAGGAGTTAATTTTTTTATTTAATTTATTATTTTACATGTCGATCCCAGTTCCCTTTCCATCCCTCCCTCCCTCCCTTCCTCCCTTTTATCCTTTCTGCCCCCTCCCATGCACTCTGACCACCCTCCTCTCCCATCCCCCCACCCCAATTCCACATATAGGGCAATGCCATCCAGGTGGGGTCATGTAGGTCTGACAGGTCATTTGAAGTAGGGCCTAGGGCTTCTCTCCTGTCTCTAGGTTAAGGGAGTGTCCCCCCACACCCCCATGGGGGATGTGTCTGCAAGGTCCTTTTGTGCACCAGGGATACATCCTGGCTCCACTGTCTGAGGTCCCTTAGACTGCTCAGTCCTTCTAGCTGAGACCCATATTCAGGGGGGCCTGAGTCAGTGCCATGCTGGCTTCCCAGCTATCAGTCTGGGGGCCCATTAGCTCCTCCTTGTTCAGGTCAGCTGTCTCTATGTGTTTCTGCAACCTGGTCTTGTCCTCTCCCTCTGCATCTGGATTATCTGGATTCTAGTTCAACTCAGTGTTTAGGTATGCGTGTTTGCTTCTGTTTCCAACAGGTATTAGATGAGGGCTCCATGGATAAGTTAGTTGTTGATCTCACTATTGGGGAAGGGCATTTATGGTAGCCTTTCCATGGTTGCACAAATTGTTAGTTGGCAGCAGTCTTGTAGGTCTCTAGATCTTTCTTTAGGTTCAGTTTTCTCTTCAAACCAATAATGGCTCCCTCTTTTATGTTCTCTCTCTGGCTCCCTCCCTCCCTTCCCCCCCCTCTCTCTCTCCTGTCTTCTATTCCTACCCTGACTCAATCTTACTAGTCGCACATGCTTTCCTCTCCTGCCCCTCTCTTTCTTCTACTTATCTATAGGGGTTAATTTGAAGCTTCTCTTTAAATAATGAAGAATATAAGTAGAGATAACTATATATATCTTGCCAAGCTCAACTACATAGATGAAATGTAAGAATTGTTTTGTTCCACAAGATGGCAGCAAAGATTTATTTTGGTACAACTAACCAGTCATCACTCCAAATGAGTGAACATGAAAGATTTTGTTGTTTTGCTTTCCTTTCTGCTATTCCTTACTGGACTTTTAATTAGAAAATTTCTATACTCAGTCCTTACTGTTTTGATGTCCTTTAGTACCTTATCTGTACTTCATGCTTTCCACTTCTATTTAAATTTTAAAATATGGCCTACATAATGACATTTCTGTCAAAGACAGGCAACAATTTGACAGTTAGCTTATGACATCATCTTAGAACATTTCCATACTGATATTATTGAATTTCAGTGAATGTCCATGAGTTTTTGGTGATGCTGCCATTAGTGTAGCACAAGGAATTTTTTTTTTTTTTTTTTTTTTTAGTACAAGATACTTGGTAATGGCAGTAAATGACTGTTACTAGTTTTTGTATTTCTTGTCTTATGATTTTAGAGTATACTTGTACTTTCCATCAAAATTTACTCACAGCAACATGCTGTGTTTACAACCACTTCATATATCTTGTGCCTATTATGTCTCTTGCTTGTTCCAAGAGGCAATGGAAAGCAATTGACCAAAGTCATCTTTCATGTGCCTTCTGTAAAAACACATTGTTATCCTCACATAACAATGAAGCTGTCTAATGTCATATTTCTGAAGATGTATTCTCATTGTTAAGCCACTTTGCATCTCAGATTAATCTAAATATACTATATTCCTAAACTAAGAAAAAACATCAACAATTGCCTAAGCCATAAAGAATAATTCCTTGAGTTAAACCATGTAGTTAACTAATGCCCACAAGTGTGTTCTATTTACCAGGCACCATATGTAGTGTTATCGCTTGAATGGAAAGGTATCCTGACAGTTGGGAACCAAGGTATACCACAAAATCACACCACATAACAAACCTTTATTGAGAGGGGAAAAATTGGAGAGGTGGCTGCCTCTGATTGGGTGAGAACACCAGAGAACTGAACAGAAGGCGGGGCTTATATAGAGTTTGTTGGGGAGGGGGTGGAACTTCTCAGGATGGACCTTTCCAGGGTGGATTTGGGTGGGATTTCACATTCAGAGATTGGATTATTTACTGCGTGGTGTGGTGGCTGTGTCCAGCAGTTAGGGCAGTTAGTGTTCTGTGATGGAACCTGGCAGCTGGAGGTCCTTGAGGGGAGGACCCTATCCGCTCTGGTGGCTTGAAGGGCTTACACCTTGTATGTAAGCACTAAGAAAACGTGATTAGTTGAGGAGCTCTCCACGTGAGAATCATGTACTGTGATGTTACTGCTGCAGTAGAGTACTTAACGTAGCTAGGCATGCACTTGGAAATGGAAAGAAGGAAAGAAGTGTGTGTGTGTGTGGGGGTGAATCTGGGTGAATTGAAGATGTAATTGTAAAATATATGACTATTGATGAACTTATTATTGTCTCCCAGTTTCAAAAATTATGACATGATTGTAAAAGTGAGGAAAATGAAAATTTATCGAGATTATTTCCTCTCTAACATTTTCAGATACACACAAACACAACATAGTACCACTTTCTGAACCTCTCTCTCTGTTTATCAGTGTGTAGATAAAATGGGACCAAAATATTCCTCCTTTATTTGTACCTGAATTGAAGTGGAGGAGAGGGGACAGCAATGGGAGAGGAAAAGAGTGGTTAGGAGGCTGGAGAATCACCAGTGCCATAGAAGACAAGCTCCGTAGACTTTTTAGAAAGGACCAACTTCATATTAAATGCTGAGGAGTTATTAATTGACAAAAGAGGCGGCCACTTAGATTTGGCAGCTAGCATGCAGGAGAGTGACCACTGCCATACAGTTCTTAGAGCTTTGACAAGTTGAAGCCTGATTGCCATGAGTCAGCAATGAAGAACAGAGTCCTGGATTGCTGTACAGGAAAGGTGCTCTGAAAGGACACGATGCCAGCATTCTGCTCCCCTCCCCACATTACTACCACAACTCCTTACATTTTGTTTTTCTTTTGACTCTTCCTTTTCTTTTTCTCTTTCCTTTTTCTTTTTGGAGGTAGGAAGATTAAGACAGAGTCTTGTTCTGGAGCCTACCCTGACCTTAAAAGTGTGATCTATGCCTGCTTCAGTTTCAAGTGCTGGGATTATAGGTATGTACCCGTATACCCATTGTTTTTATAGTACCCATTGTAACACGCATACGATCCAAAATGTCACCCCAGTTTTGAATTGCATTTCCTTGGTTAAAGACATTGAACACTATCATTTGTCTCTGACAATTTGAATGTATTAATTTGGATTATGTCTATTTATAATCCTTGTTCATTTTGAGATATTTAGGGTATTGAGTCATATGAGTTTCTCATCTAATTTTGGTGTTAATTATTTATTGTTTTATTAATAAGTTTGTTGTTTGACATTTTCATTCATGTGTAAATTTGCACTTTAATTATCCTCACCTTCCTCCCCTGGTAGTTCCCATTTTTTTTGCACAAGTCTTTGTCTTACATTGTGTATATTTTGTTTTCTTTCGTGACCCACTGAGTTTTATAACAAGGTCGTGTGTTAATTCTATATAGATATAAAGCAGTTGTCTTCAGATGATGCTATATATCAAGGGCTGGTTAATGTATAGTTTATTTCCTCTCAACCCAGTACTAGGAACTGAACTCAGGACCTTTCTTTTTTTTATTTTTTTAATTTTATTTAATTTTATATAACAGTCCAATTAAATGAAAACAAACATTTATACACAATATTTGGGAATTTGGGCGTCGTTCTTTCCAAACTACTTCCTGCTGGTAAGGGGCGCTGTCTTGGGGGATTCGAAGAAGATTCAGATATCCTGGCTGTAGTCTGTAGGGCTGTTTTGTCCAGCTGTTTGGAATGTAGGATCAGCTTGTACTCTGTTTCAGGCGGTCTGGTGTGATCAACTCAGGACCTTTCTTATACTAGGAGAACACTCTACCACTGAGTTATAACCTTAGTACCATTGAGTTATAACCTTAGTTCCTACTGTTAATTCTTCCTTATAGATCCAATAATTCTGTCACCTAGCAATTTTTCCAATTCAGTTTTTAAATTTTGCTGTATTTATATTGCACTCATCTTTTAAAACAATTTCACAAGTCACCTTTGTAAATATTCAATTAGATACTAACACGTTATATATTTGGTTAGTTGTCTGTAATTCCGAG
The DNA here is from genome assembly GCF_943737965.1 of Phodopus roborovskii. NCBI lineage: Eukaryota > Metazoa > Chordata > Mammalia > Rodentia > Cricetidae > Phodopus > Phodopus roborovskii. Next base: position 33,471,830 of record NW_026125281.1, read on the forward strand.
TACTATGTGCTTAGGATTTTTTTTTTATTTCTTGAGTAGTTGCTATTATAATTTATGAAAAATAGTGGTAACAAAATACTAATTAGTTCATCACATGGTAGCTGAATGAAAAATCTTATCAAGGTAAATATCCCGTGTATTTAAAGGACCAAAGAGATAAAGTGAGAAATTTTCAGTAAATGTTAGTTTTAGGAACAGTGTTCCACTGCTAAAATCAGGCCATGAAATCTAGTCCCATAGGAAGTATAAAAATTCGGATATTCAAGACCAGCCTAGAAATATCATTAAAAACTCAGCTTGTGGGAGTGGTATTATATGGTGGCTGAGTTGTCTAGGAGTCTAACAGGCATTACCATATCTACTTTATATAGTAGAAGTAAATGGCATTTTTTTTACATTGTATTTGCCATTGTAAAGTAGAAATTTAAAAATAATGTGGCTAGTATAGGTAACATGTCTTTTAATAAAATACATCAACATTTTACTAGCCTATCAAATTACAGGAGTGTTGATTAACTTCAAAGAATTTTGAAAATAAGATGTTATGAAGCACTGGCAGGCTTTAATTACATGTTTTTATCCACGCATATTATTTTCCTGGAAAAATAATTCTATAAAATGAAGCATAGGAGAGGAAGAGTGCTAGTATAATGAAAAGGAAAAATGTCAATAAAAGAGAAGACAAAAAACATCTGTTAACCACTTTAAAGGGTATCAGCTTTCATTAGTAGTGGGTCACGTAGAATTTGTTCACATTAAAACAAAAATGAATTCCAGGTGTTGCTATTTCACATATGTTAAAGAAGAAAACATTTAGTAACCACTTTTTAAAATGGGCTTTTGAGCATTGCAGATTTCAAAACCTCATATAAAAAATATGTTTTTCTTTTTAATCATTGAAAAATAAGCAAAATTTCTGAAAGACAGTGATGGGAAGTATAATGCAAACACTGAGTTCAGCCAGCATCCATGTAATATCATGGTATTTCATGCTTCAAAAAGGAAAAAGATAGCACTTTTTAAAAACAAAAATCAGACTAGGCAGAGGTGGTACAGCCTTTAATCCCAGCACTTGGGAGGCAGAGACAGGTGGATCTCTGTGAATTCAAGGCCAGTCTGGTCTGTAGAGCTAGTTCCAGGACATGCTTCAAAGCTGCAAAGAAACCCTGTCTAAAACAAAACAAAACAAAATAACAACAGTCAAAATGTATCTATCTCTATCTCTATCTCTATCTCTCTATCTCTATCTCTATCTATATGTTTGATTCATTCATTATTTCTCAACACATGTATTTCCACTCCATGCATGGTTTAGAGATTAACTTAACTGGGGAGACAGAGTGAAGGCAGACAGACACACAGAAATGCTGCATCAGGTGGTGTGTTCTGAGATGAAAATGTACCAGCAGCAGCCTGTTTATATTATACATCCGAATTGAGGAGCTGAGTTTATTGTATATAACTGAACAAGAAGGCAGGCTTAGCTAATCTTGATAGGAAATCTCTATATGGGAGAAGTCTCAGCCTATAAACTTATGGGAGATGAAAGCAGTGGTGGACATTTTATGCACACACTGTCAACATCCACACTTAGACCAGGGAACTTTTGTTATTTCCCTGAGCTGACTTGAAGAAGGCGTTGCTATTCATATGAGTCTGAGGCAATAGGGTTCTTGACGTGGCTCATGACTTCATCTACTGTCCATAATATATTATTATATGTCATAACACTATATATAACACATAAGAGTAATGCAAAAACCCTGCTTTTATTGTATGTTATTGTTAATGTTAGCTGAGAAGACAAAGCATTCTATTTATTTATGATAATTATATTTGACAATAAAATTTCAGAGCTTATTCTGTTCCAGGCTTTCTTTCTAAAACTGACATGAATACTTAATTGTCTAGATTATTTTAGGTTAGAAAGATGAAGTATAAATAACTCACTCAAGTTAATTAAGTTGTCATAGTGGGTGGATTGCAAAGATGTAATTCAAACCCAGGCACTGGAAATATAGAATTTATGTTCTCAATTGTTAATAATGGAATCACTTTAAATTTGCTTTTTATATAGTATTTGAGGTTATACAATGACTACAACAGAGTTCTAATATATGTTGTAGTAGCCTGTGCAAGTAACACCATTTCTGGTACAAATACTCTAAAATATTTAAGAAAAGCTATATTACTTTAAATGCATGAACTGGAAACATGTTTATTATCATTGTTATTTGGATGAGCTATGCTGGTTTGTTAAACCAGCTTCTCCATAAATGTACAGCATTGAGCTTCATCACTGAGGCTATACCATCACCACACATCAGTAATTTCTCAACTCCATTATAGTCTTAAATAACCTGGCTAGCATGCCATATTTCATTGCATTCTGCATGTTTATTTAGTACCATAAAATTTTGTCAGCCATGGAGATACACATAACAACTACCACAGGAAAGATAGAAAACAGCTCCACCAGGTAGGAAGATTGAGTCAGGGAAAGAATAGAGGAGAGCAAGAAAAGAGATACCATAATAGATGGTGCCATTATAGGTTTTAAGAGAAATCTGTCACTAGGCAAATGTACAGAGATCTACAAGGATGACCCCCAACTAACAATCTAAGCAATGGTGGAGAGGATACCTTAAATGCCCTTCCCTGATAATGAGATCGATGACTATCTTAAAGCCATTTTTGAGCCTTCATCTAGTAGCCGATGGAAGCAGAAGCAGACACCCACAACTAAACACTGAGCTGAACTCCTGGAATCCAGTTTCAGAGAGGGAGGAGTGATGTACAAAGGGGTCAAGACCAGGTTCAAGAAACCCACAGAAACAGCTGACCTGAACAAGGGGGAGCTCATGCACCCCAGTCTGATAGCTAGGAAACCAACATAGGACCGACCCAGATACACTGAACGTGGGTCTTAGTTAGGTGGACTGGGCAATCTGTGGGGCTTCTGGTAGTGAATCAGTATTTATCCCTACCATACCCACATATCCCACCATTCCACATAGAGGGATACTCTTTCAGCACAGACACATGGGAGAGGGCCTATTGACAGACTTTGAAGATCACCCATGGAAGGCCTCATTCTCCCTGGGGAGCAGATGTTGGATGGGATAGGGGGTTGGTAGGGGCCCGGGGAGGAGGGGAGGGAACTGGGATTGACATGTAAAACAAGCCTGTTTCTAATTAAAGTAAAAAGTGAAAAATGTTTTTACTTATTGCATATACACTTCTTAAGTAAGTTCATTTTTTCTCAATGTAGCTTAGTAATTTAGGCTGTTTCTTATTGTAAACGTTGGCCAGTAATGGACAACATGCCATTTGAATCATTGTATGTTATATGAAAACTAAGGCTATTTATTGAGTTCAAATGCTATGGTTTAATATCTAACCACAATAAAAATTTATGGTATTGTTAATTTTTGTGTCTCTTACAATGTTCATATTATGGTGAAAGAATATAAATATGATTCATTTTTAATAATTCTCAAGGTCAAAATGATAGGGAGTACAATCTTAAAAGGAACAATGTATTGTTTTGCAATTTTGTTTTATTTTACATGTGTAAGTATTTGCATGTAAACAGTGCCTACAGAGGCTAGAAGGTGGTGTCAGACCCACTAGTACTAGAATTACAAATGATTATGAGCCACCATGTGAGTGCTGAGAATTGGAGAAGGGTCTTCTGGAAGTATAGCCAGAGCCCTTAACCATGGAGTGATCTCTCCAGCCCCAAAAGAATATATGTTAGTCATCTTGAAAAACCAAAAATATCTGGGGACAGTAGTAATATTCAGAGTGGTGAAATTATAGAAAAAAAATGGAGTGACTTTCAGTTATACCTGAACATTATTAACATTAATTTTTATGATTGCTTCATATGTAGATTATGTGTCAAATCTTAATTACATATGTACATAGTAAGTGAATTTATGCCACATGGAATACATATGAAAAGTAGTTGCTACAATGCTTACAAGTGCTTCATAGTTTTAATTTTCTCAAAGAATTTCATGAAGTCCAATTAATATTTTCGCTTTTAAATAATTTTTATTTAAATTAGAAACAATATTATTTTACATATCAATCCCAGCTTCCTCTCCCTCCCATCCTCCTATGTCCCCCAATGACCCCCGTCCCATTCCCCATCCACTTACCTGGAAGAATGAGGCCTTCTGTGGGGATCATCAAAGTCTGTCACATCATTTGGGGTAAGGCCTAGGCCTTCCCCCATGTATCCAGGCTAAGAGAGTATCCCTCCACAGGGAATGAGCGCCTAAAGTCCATTTGTGCAGTAGGGATAAATACTGGTTCCACTGCCAGAGACCCCATAGACTGACTAGGCCTCCTAACTGTCACCCACATGCAGGGAGCCTGGTTCAGTCCTATTATGGATCCCCAGGTGTCTGGATGGGGTTCATGAGCTCCCACTTGCTCAGGTCAGCTGTTTCTGTGGGTTTCTCCAGCATGGTCTTAACACCTTTGCTCATCACTCCTCCCTCCCTACAACTGGATTCTAGGTTCATTTGATTCCAAAATGTATACTCTCTACATTTTTTACATTTTAAAGTTTACTTAAATGTCCTGTCTCATTGCCGGTACTTTGATAAAGCAATGAATAGGTTAGGTGTGTGGCACTCATTGAATACAGACCTCACAATGAACATGTATAGTTATCTAGTCAATTAAGATGGGTAATTCACAAATGGTAACTAAAAAGATGTCATTTAAGTTCAGAATCCTAATTTCAACTCAGAATTCATAAAATTGTTAATTGTTGCTATAAGATTAAAATAAAAATTATTATATATATTATATATATATATAATAGATTTGCAAAGTAGAAAGTTATTATAAATGAAGGAAGTAGTTCTCGCTGGAACATTATATGTGTTGGGGTGCACAGAAGTCCTTGTACTTACAGAGAAGCAGTCAGAGACCCAATCACCTTGTGGTGTCTCTTCAGTGGAGGAGAAGCAAATCAAATGCCTGCATTCCATCCAGCAAATTGAGAACAGATTGTGTTAAGAACGTGGTTATCTTGTTGCCATCTGGGGAGGCAGACCACACTCACCTTTTGCTATATAGGCAGACCTCACCCAAACTCCCAAGGATGATTATTCCAAACTCTTCCCCCTAGACCATTACACATTCTTAGGGGAGATGTCACATGTGCTTTGTGGTATGCTGACCTTTATGCTATTAGTCAAAGACCACAGTAGATTCTAGGTCTTTTAGCAGTAGAACCCACCCTCCTAGTCATATATACTTTGTAAAACAGTCTCTATGTAGTCACGCATTAAGCATTATTGTGCACCTGGAATTCAGCTGATTGGACTGATTATTGCTTGGAAACCTTTCTCCAGATTGTACTGTGTGCTAAATATGCTGACAATGAACTGCCTGGCATTAGACTCTGTGGAGTCTGAGTCTCGGTTGACAGAGTCAGCCTACACTGGGTTGGCATTCTCAGGTCTCTTGGATCACTGCCTGCAATGACACTTGCCACAATAGGAATACGTTTAAAGACGTAACTACGTGATCTGTAATACTTTTGGAAAAATACACAAAATGAAAAGGCTGAATTCCATTTTGCTATTTAGATATTTGAAAAATGATTTCTCATTGTACTTTAAAAGGCAATGTAATTAAAGATGAAAGAAGTTGCCAGAGTCTTTGGAATAGATCATAGTATTTCAGAGCTAAGGACGATTGGTATGATGACACATAGCTTATAAAAATCTACCCTTCTGATCCTAGGCATGTCACCTTCAACGACTTTTAGCTGACCTCTGAGTGAAACTTAATTTGCAGGCACATGTAAACTGTATAATGAGAAATGAAATTTGAATTTACCTAACAGACATTTACATAAATTATTAGTACTGTTTGATATCAAAATAAATATACTTGATGCCAAATGTTACCATCAACCTTAAGTGGGTTAAGAGTGGTCAGAGTCAGAGCACACAAATGGAGTGTATGTAAAGTATTTTTGTTGTAGAAGCATGTAGAATTTCATGTTGTAGACCCATCTGGAAGTGGTTCAAAAGAAACTTTTGAGTTCTACATTATTGAGATCATTCCTATATCCTGGTGTGTGTGTGTGTGTGTGTGTGTGTGTGTGTGTGTGTGTGTGTGTGTGAGAGAGAGAGAGAGAGAGAGAGAGAGAGAGAGAGAGAACATAAAAGAGGAAACCAATATTGGTTTGAAGAGAAAACTGAACCCAAAGAAAGGTTTAGAGACCTACAATTTGAGCATTCATGGAAAGGCTACCATAAATGCCCTTCCCGGATAGTGAGATCAACAATTAACTTATCCGTGGAGCCCTCATCTAATACTTGTTGGAAACGGAAGCAAACATCCATACCTAAACACAGAGTTGAACTAGAACCCAGATGCAGATGGAAAGGACAAGACCAGGTTGCAGAAACACATAGAGACAGCTGACCTGAACAAGGAGGAGCTAACGGGCCCCCAGACTGATAGCTGGGAATCCAGCATGGGACTGACTCAGGCCCCCCTGAATATGGGTCTCAGCCAGAAGGACTGAGCAGTCTAAGAGACCTCAGACAGTGGAACCAGGATGTATCCCTGGTGCACAAAAGGACCTTGTGGACACATCCACCATAGAGGGATACTGCCTTAATCTAGAGACAGGAGAGAAGCCCTAGTCTCTACTTCAAATGACCTGTCAGATCTACATGACCCCACCTGGATGGCATTGCCTTACATGTGGAATGGGATAGGGGGATGGGAGGGGAGTGTGGTCAGGGTGCATGTGAGGGGGCAGAGAGGGTAAAAGGGAGGGAGATGGAACTGGGATCGACATGTAAAATAATAAGTTAAATTGAAAAAATGTAACAAAAAATGGCGAGTGAACTTTATTTTGGTCAAGTCTATTTGGTGTTCGGTATGCTTCTTGTACTTTCGTAGGCATGTCCTTCTTCAGGTTGGGAAAGTTTTCTTGTATGATTTTATTGAATATGTTTTCTGCACCTTTGAGCTGGGCTTCTTTGCCCTTTTCTGTCCCGATTATTCCTATGTTTGGTCTGTTCACAGTGTGCCACATTTCCTGGATATTTTGTGTTAAAGATTTGTTGTATTTAAGATTTTCTTTGGTAGATGAATCTATTTCCTATTGTTTATCTTCAGCACCTGAGATTCTCTTTTTGATCTCTCGTATTCTGTTGGTTATGCTTGCATCTGTAGTTCATGATCATTTACCCAGCTTTTCTATTTCCAGCATTCCCTCATTATGTGTTTTCTTTATTGTCTCTACTTCAGTTTTCAGGCCTTGAACTGTTTGAATTGTTTCCTTTATCTGGTTAATTGTTTTTTCTTGGCTTACCTTGCTTTCTTTTAGAGATTTGTTCATTTCTTGCATGTTTTGGTTTGTTTTGCTTCCATTTCTTTAAGGGAATTCTCATATCCTCTTTGAGGGCCTCTATCATCTTCATAAAGTTGTTTTTAAGGTAATTCTCTTCTGCTTCATCTGCATTGGGATGTTCAGGTCTTGCTGTTGTAGAGTCCCTAGACTCTGGTGGCATCAAATTGGTCTTTCTGTTGTTGAAAGTGCCCTTATACTGTTGCCTTCCTATCTCTTCTTCCAGAGGGTGCAGGTGGGGTTTCTCTCTCCTCTCCTCTCCTCTCCTCTCCCCTCCCCTCCCCTCCCCTCCCCTCCCCTCCCCTCCTTGTGTGTATATGTTGGTTAAGACTGCTATATCAGCAGACTCTGTATGGATTGGTCTGCCAGGTTGGGTTTACTGCAGGCAGAGCAGACCCAGAAAACGCCAAGAAGGGTATGGAGAAGATGGTCCTAAGCAGAGCACATAGTCATCTTTCATGGTAGGTGTAGGCGGTCTAGGGCTGTGATGTTGGCATACTCTTGATCTAGACACATGTTTTGAGTAAGTATTATGTTTTCAGAAGAAATCTTTTTTTAGCATTTTTTATTTAAATTAAAAAATTCTTATTTTACATATCAATCCCAGTTTCCTCTCCCTTCTGTACTCCAGTTCCCCCCACGATTCCCCCCATCCCACCTCCCACCTAATCCTCAGGAGTGTGAGGGCTCCCATGGCAAATCATCAAAGTCTGTCACATCATTTGGGGGAGTACCTAGGCCCTCCCCCATGAAGAAGAAATTTTTTCTTGTGGGTACTAGTGAAATATGAAGTGTGGCAACTCATATTCTCTGACAAACATTCTGATTTTTTTGAGTTCTTTGAAGTTGGTAAAAAAAATTGGTGGATTGAGTTCACTGCATAAATATGTCAATGTACCTGCATTTTAATCTAGTATATTGTAATATGATTATATTTTCCTGTTTTCCAATTGTTTTAATTGTTTATGAAAACATTTCTACTTCCTGTTCTGTACAGTTTCCTTGTAATATATCTCCACATTGACTTATGGTTGCCAATGAGTTTATTACTTTGGTTTTGTATCTCTAACCTCTCTACTTTTTCATGCTAAGGTGATAATCAAGGATATAATGGTGTAGAGAAAGACAGGAAATGAAATAATATTGGTTCACAGTGACCCTATTTTCAAGGTCATTGTTCCATTCCTTATAACTAGTTGTCCGGATGACTTTTCATCATATAGTATGGATGGTGTTGCTCTAAAAACATATATAATTAATCACTGTTATTTTGTGTGCTATAGATGTTTTATGGAATTGGTAAATTGCCTCCTCTTAAAATCTGGGATGTTGACACAAACAGAAGTCCTTGGGATAATCTAAAATTGCTGTCAGACATTCAGAAGGTGGAGAGTAAATGATTTTACATTCTGTCATAAGTCTGCATTGTCAGCTGAATACTTAAGAAATATATTTATTTGAATTTTAAAATTTCAAGGATACTAAATATGCCCATCACCTTTCTAGTGGCCTAATGGCTATTGCTTTGATCTAAAAGGCTGAATGTATTAAATGCCTATTTAAAACCAACCAGTTGTCCTAGACAGATAGACAACTATTTTTGTTGTATGCTACATTTTAATATAATTCAACAAAACCATACACATTTATATAAATTTCATGAAGTACAACATTGTCAAAATTCAGTTGAAATAATAAGAGAAATAGCATTTCAATCACTGTGTGTAACTTGAAAGTTCTAAAATATTGTGACTATAAAATGCATGTGTGAGATGTCCAACATATTAATGGTGGAAAGAGTTAAAAGATTTCTGTTTATAACAAACACAGAAGGTAAACTGTTGTATAAATCCTGAGATGTTAGCTCTAAGGAAGATAGAAGGGGGTGGGCTGTGGTGAGGGAGGCAATTCAATTGTATGTATACCAGGACTGAATACCCATCTGTGGTTTAAGGTTAAGGATGCAAGTAGTCTGTTAACTTTGTTTCAGACTTCATGTTCTATACAAGTGTGAATGTATAAAGAGATGGCAGTTGGCCAGGCACTACTCAAAGGAAAACCCTTTCCTGGCATCATGATTTTATCTCAGCATTATTAAACAGCAACAATTGAAAATGTCAAACAGTTTCCATAAGGAAACAAGGAAGAATATTTGTATGCTTCTGAGCTTGTCTCTATGGCAACAAATCAACTATCAGCACAGTCATAGATCATAAAGAGTCACATGGATACATTGTCTCCAAACATCATTTCACTAAAAAAAAAAAAAAAAAGTGACAGATGTATTTGGCCAACAGTCTGTTGTTTCTGTTGTAGTGCTTAGATTAACACTTGGCAAGTCAGACTCTCAGATCTTCCTTGGTTCATAGCTAAAAAATGTGTGAAAATTGTCCTTATGTCATCACTCAATAGTAGTAGTAGGCAACAGACCTTGTCAGATACAGCAGTGAAAGATACAGACTGATTTTCGTCTGTTTTTATTTTGTCAAAGACACAGTTGGTAAATGAATAAAGAAACAAATTAATGACAAAATAACATTTAAAGTACAAGAAGCATTTCCCTGATGGCTAAGGATTCTGAGCATCTCTTTAAGTGTTTCTCTGCTATTTGAGTCTCTTCTGTTGAAATTTCTCTGTTTAGATCTGTACTCCATTATTTGGTTTGTTGATGTCTAGTTTATTGTGCTCTTTATATATTTTGGAGATCAGTTCTTTGTTGTATGTGGGGTTGGGGAAGATCTTTTCCCATTCTGTAGGCTGCCATTGTGTTCTATTGATGGTGTCTTTGCCTTACAGAAGCTTCTCAGCTTTGGCTGGCTCTTGGGAACCTATTCCTCATACTGTATTGCCTTGCCCAGCCTTAATACAAGGGGGGGGGTCTTTAGTCTTATTGCAACTTGATATTCCATCCTTTGTTGATACCCATGGGATACCTGCCTCTTCTGAACAGAAATAGAGGAGAAGTGGTTTTGGGACATGGGGGTGGAAAAGTGGGAGGGGAGGAACAGGAGAAGAGGAGGGAGAGGAATCTGGTCAGGATGTAAAATAAAGAAATAAATAGGTATGGTTTCATAATAAAATTCCAATGTTTAGTATTCCATGTTTTTCATATATATTCTAATATACAATCTTATATAAAATGCTAATATCAAAATTTAACCTTAAAATATAGTGTTATACTTAAATATTAATTACATCTCATTAATTCATATGGCTTTGGTCCATGTATCAATTAAACAATAAAATTTATAACAAAATGTGAACAAAAACATAAGAAGCAAATGCAGCTGTGTAAAAGAGTATAACACAAACAAGGTTCATCTAAGCTTAAAACAGATGCTCAAGAAATGCCCCCTGGACAGTGGGGAAGTAGTATGAATTAGAACAATGTATAGTCACATATTCAAGAAAATGCCATGATGAAACATGTTACTTTGTATATTAGCTTAAAATTAGTTTTAAGAAGGAAAATTACTTAAGTGGCAATTTAAATCAAAACTTGACATGAACTAGGGACAAGATTTCTTTTTGAAGAACCTTGGATAACCAACCCATTGACCTCCAAAGAGAATCCTAACTGTACAGTGTAGTGTTGGCCAAGGAGCAGCATCTTGCAGTATTGTTTAACTTCTCAAGCCTATTGATTACCAATGCCACACTTTCTCTTCTCCCCATCTTTGATTGAACAATTTGTTGACACATATATCCTGCATCTGTATTTAATAAAGATTTTATTTCCTTTATATTTTATCTCACCATCTGGCAAGTTTCTGGCTTGATGGGGCCCATTGTATAGGCATTGTAAGAGACTTGTTGAAGTACTAGAGTGGGCCAAAGGTTCTTGATATGTGTCTATACTAGAGTGGTGAAACCAGTATTTGTGATTTGGAAACCACATCTGGTATTCTTATTCTGTGTCTTCTGTTCCTGTTAAAGATCCAACTCAACAGAACTACATTTCTGCCCTTACTTTATTCCTTGATAAATGATGATATTTAAAGGGGTCAGTAAGTATGCTGAAATAGGTAGTCTGAGTTTTGAAAAAGCAGAGAAAGAAATATTTATGGGATTTGTGTGCTTTTGGTATGTTCCCTTGGAAGTTTGCCATTGGGATAGCCTATAAATACTTAATCTTTCCTAAAAATTGTATTTTAATTCCCAATTCATTTACCGAAGCTCATGCTACAAAAACGTATTTGTATATTATTGGCAACATACATGGGGGAAATGATTTTCTACTAAGTATTATAGATTGAGTAAACTCTGCATTCTAGGGGGTTAGCTTAGTTCTTGGTTGTTCTGGCTGGTTCAAAATTTGATTTATTGAAACAAGTGAGAGAATAAACAAATTATTATATTAATCAAGGTTTCAGTTTTAGAATTTAGTTATAACTTTTTCTTTTTTCTTGGGAATGTACTCAATGGAGCCATTTTAACACCTTGTAGTGTTTAGAAATGCTTCATGTATACCAGTAGATGGCAGGCCCTCATCACTTATCATGTTCTTTTAAAACAAATGTAGAAAAAAAGAGACTGCAAAATAAAAAAAAAAAGAAAAATACAAAGAGATAAAGATAGATTTTTATGCTTGTTACATTGTATTTATTTAAATATTGTAAATGGATTCTAAAAATGAACTGTAAGGAGTAGAGAAAACTAACCCTGTCTTAATTGGAAATAAGCCATCAAACACAATAGACTTTGTGCCAACTGATTATGCTTCATACCAGTGAGTTATATTTTGAGTAAATGACACTGGATTCCATTTTGAAAATAAGCTTATTAATAGCTACTTAGCATGTTCAATTTATCCTGTACTTGTTAGCCCCAGTTGTCAAGCTGTGTACTTAGGTGAGGGAGCCTTAAGATTTTAAGGTTTGGGAACTATTTTGTTCCTAGTCCATAGAAAGCTACAAATTATTTTTATCTCTAAAATATTTAAATTTTGTTGAGCATCTCAGCATGTTCAGATAAATGCATTTACTGGCAGTGAAAGCCTAATACAAATACTTCCCCAAGAGGAGCTCACTATACTTCTCTGGTGACTTCAAAATGGGAAACACATTGCATCTCCACTACAGGAGTTGATTCTAAGAATTGCTAGGGAGCAAACTAAGACCACCAATTTCCTTTTCTTTAGAGAATATCTTTATTTGAAAACAAAATAATGTGTTCTAGAATAATTTCTCCAGTCTGTCCTCTCATTACATTTATCAATCCTCTATCTATTTCAGACCTTTCATACTGGCCCCATTGCAATGGGGGAAAATGACTAAAGCCTGGGAAATGATTCAGTTTTTAAAGTATTGGACCCAGTTTGCAATCGAATTTTAAATTTTTGGCGTCTTCTTATTTTGTATGTTCTACAGTTCATCATATCTTAAAAAAAGCTCTTTTTAATGTTCTAATTACTATCATTGTTAACTAAATATAGACAATGATAAAAATGGATTTGTTTATGCAATGATAACTGTGCACATATTTCTCAAGGAAATTTATTTCTCTGAAAACAAACTTCTGTGTATTCATTGCTTTTCTTGTTCATGTGGCTACTGGTGAATTCCCTGGGTCTTTTCCCTACTAGTCTCTGAACTTTTATCCTTTCACTATCCACTATCTACCAATACTTGACCAGGGCCTGTTATATTAATTAAAGTCATAAAAAATCAAGAAAGATAAGGTACAGAACCCAAATCCATAGAATTTGACCAGTGTACTGGAGCAAAGCATAAGGGCAGAATGGCAGGGACATCCAGGAGACTAAGTTACGTGGAATGCATCACTCTGGTTCGAAAACGTGGTTTTCACCATGTCACACAGACTCCACTGGAGTTGTCATGACAGTATTGATTATATTCTCCTTTTATTTTTGTTACTGTGATAAAATATTCTGACTAAGAGTAAATTAGGGGAGGAAGGGGTTTATTTGGCTTACAGTTCTAGGATACATTCCATCATTCCAGAAAAATCACAGAGACAAGAGCTTGAGGCAACCAAAGTCACAACCAAGAGCAGAGAGAAGCATGCTTCTTACTTGTTCGCTTCCTAGATTTCTTTACTCTTACACAGTTCAGAACCTAGCCCAGGCAAAAGTGCTTCCCACAATGTGCTGGCTCTTCCTATGTCAATTAACAAGACAATCTCCCATGGACATGCCCATAAGCAAACATGATCTAGACAATTCCTCAGCAGCAACTGTCTTACTGAGTGAGTGATCCTGAGTTCTGTCCAGTAGAGGGTTAAACCTAATGAGCACATATATCTCTAGTGGCATGTAGCCAGTGACATACTTCTTCCAAATAGGCCCTACCTTCCATAGTTTCCATCACAGTCCATTCAATGTTGAACACATTGAGGAGTAATGCATGGTGAGCACTCAAGATCAAGTCACTTCCCAAAATTCTACCATCTTGTAGTTTATGGAAAATTTAGACTTAAACATGCTCTACCCATAAGCAGAAACATACAGTACTGAATGGAGACATAAAGGAGATACAAGTTTCATATCTACTTGCATATTTATAATAAAATCTGATGTAATAACTTTGATAGGAAGCCATGAACTCCATTTTCATGGTTTATACACAAGCAGAATGACAACCAGTGAAACTTTAAGTTATAACATGTATTCAGAATTAATAATAGCCCAAAGGGGAAATACATCAGATACTCAATACTGAGTGAATACATAAATAAGCTGTGATACTACATATGATAGAGTATTTATATGTGAAGTGGGTAAAATAGCAATTATAAGTGTATTTTCTAATTAAAGTAAAAAGTTTAACAAATTTAAATTAAAATTCATGACATTTGCAGCCTTGCTAAAGCACGATGTAAAAGTAATTCTTTGTCCCATCAGCTCTGCAACACCCTGTTCACTGACTCTGGGTTTTTCTGTTTCCTAAAACAAGACAATGCAAGACACGTAATTATTTAACTATGTAATTTGGATCAGTATCTTAGAAATGTAATATTTTTATGTGATTTGTAGTGACATATTTGTTTTTGATTTTAGGGACAGGATTCCTTTGTGTAGCCATAGTTGTCCTGGAACTTTCTCTGTAGACTAGGCTGGCCTCGAACTCAGATATCTGCCTGCCTCCGCCTCCTGAGTGCTGGGGTTAAAGTTGTACATCAGCACCCTCTCATGAAACTTATAAATTATGTTTACTACAGGCTACTGTCATTTGTTAATTCATTTTATTAGTTATTTGTCTTGATTCTGTGAGAAAATACCAGACATAAAGCAATTTAAAGGAGGAAAAACTTACTATGGCTTATTATTTGAGGGCACCATTCCATCATGACAGAAAAGTCGTGGGTCCAGGCAGAGAAGACCTGACAACAGGAACATAAGGCCAGCGGAGTATGTTGCATCTCCAGTCAGGAAACAAACATAAGCAGGAAGTGGAGCTGGCCTATAAAGCCTTGAGACCTAGCATCATGGCTTGTTTCCTCCTGAAGGCTCCATCCATCTCCTAAACGATTCATAATCTTCTAAAACAATGCCACCATCTATAAACCATGTGTTTAATCACATGTAGTGATGAGGAACAATTCATATTCAAACCACAACTCTCTATCTATCTATCTATCTATCTATCTATCTATCTATACATGTTTGTAGAAAATTGAATTCATTTACATTTTGAATCAATTAGTTACCTTTAAGAAACTGACTTATTTTCAATGAACTCCGTAATCATGTAATTAATGGTATGTGAATTATAAATGACATTTTAACAGACTGTATTGAATAAATATAATGCAAATACCACTTGAAATTTGGAGCCTTTACATGTTTGCCAACAATTAAAATGTAGGATTTTCAGTTTGAAAAGACAAAATAAAAAACTGTGAAGCAATTTGGGTACAATGGTCAGATCACAGCTGCTCAGGAGACCATATTGGGAAATCTGTGATCTGAAACTATCCAGGGTAATTTAGTAAGGCCCTGCTTTAAAAACATGAAACTGCACATAATGCTGATTTTGACTTATTTGCCTGAAGTAATTCTTTCAGACTTAAAAAAAACACCCTACCCTTTTGATAAATAAAAGTACTTAAGTAAGTGCTAGCTAATGTATAGGCGTAAGCATAAATTAGTTCAAGAAGATTTTAGTCAAGTTAATGAAGGATAAAATAAGAGTGTTTGAGAAACATCATTAACCTTTGATTTTATTTTTTCTTACTAAATAGCTATATATTTGAAGAAACATCCTGGTTTAAAAAAATTGGCATTTACTTTGAGTATAGATATAATACAATGTTCTGTAGAGTGTATTTTACTTTAAAGTTGTCCTATATTTTCAGATTAGAGTCCTGACAAGCCTATATTATTCTGTATGTCCACCCATGCTGTTTCCAAAATTGAACATTTCAGGGAATTTGAATGCCTGTGTTGGATATCTATTGCATCTTGGTTTCTTCTGTAGGATAGTTTTTTTTTTCTCAATCCAGTTGTGGAACATTTTTACATAACCATTAAAATAAACTTGGGTTATATCCCATCTTCTAGCACTGTATGTATGTCTCCTATTCTTTTTATTATAAAGTTTTTGGGGTTTTGTTCCTTTGCTTATTTTGGTTAGGACACATGTATACATTCTGCCAATTTTTGTTTCCCTCCCTTTAGTTTCTCTTTATATCTTCTTAAGTATTTATTGAATGTCCATTGGACACTGGGGTCTAATGGCTAGACATTCGTCAATCCATAAAGAAAGATAGCACTCGCTAATTTTATCAGTCTCATGGTGTGCTCGTCAACTTGGCACAAGCCAGAGTCAGCTGGTAACAGTGAATCTGCACTGAGGAATTGCCTGTCTCATGGTGGCTTGTTGCCATGTCTATAGGGCACGTTTATTTGACAAATGAATCATTCTGGTTAGTATTGGAAATTTTGACATTTGAATAACATTGTCAATTACAATGTCAATATCAATATTTAAGAAAACCTATATAACACATTAAATAAAACCAATATTAATAGAAAGTATGGAAAATCACTTTCTTTTATTATTCCCCTGGGAATGCCACAACTTCCTTTGAAATACTGAGTCCAGATTGATACAGTTCAACTAAGATCGTTTGAACAACTTGATTTGTGTCCTTCCCTTTGCACAATAATTGTTGTAAATCTACCTGAAGGTAGTGCCAGAGCTTTCACTCCTGCTTTTTTTTATTGAAAATATTTATTTATTTTTTATTTTACATGTTGATCCCAGTTCTCAGTTAAAGGGCTTAAGTGCAGCAACGATTCTAATAGATTAAAGGTAAACACTGGAACGACATGAATATACTAGATTGGTTCTGAAGGCAATCATAAGGTCTAAGTCATTCATTAATAGTGTGTAGAAGAAAAAATGAGCTGAGTGAGTAGAAGTAGTATCACCTTGGAGTGGAGCAGAGCCTGGTGGGTCTGGGTTAGTGGTGAGTTGCTATTCCCGTGTATGACTGCTTGGAATAGAAACTACAGGATTGCAACATTTGTTACCTCTTATGAACATTGGCATTGATCCATGTAAAAACTAATGTTAGAATCTGTATGGCCTAGTTTCAGATCACCATATGAGTGTTTGTCCAATAGGTCTCTGTGAGTCAAAGACCATGAAGATAGTCTCTCACTTGGTGAGAAGCAGAGCACCTCAGGATATCACAGAATAGTGCTGGGATCATGTGGCCTACATGCCCCCTTTTCTCTCATAACATGGATGATCTTTTCTTTGTTTTCATTCATTAATGGGACACCAGAAAAATGGTTTAAGGCCTCACTAGATACTTCACTGAAATGATAAACGGGTTAAAGAAGAGCACATGGATAAAGACATTCCAAGTGATATGATGGTCATACACAATTCAGATGTTACCCATTTGGGCTGACAGGCTTCTTACCAATAGCCATTACTAATAAAAGCACCAAGTAATGAGAAACCCTGTGGTCAGAAGAGTTCAAGAGGCTTCCTCCAACGTGGGATCTATTGTTTTGTTCCTTAATTGTCTTCCAGGGGTTGAAGGTTAGTCTTTATTGTTGAAGACACCATACACTTTAGACATGAAACCCAGAAGACCTGAGCTAGATCTGAACTGAAAGTCTCCTACCTGATCAGTAGCAGTAGTGGTACCAGAAGGCACCATGCAAACTTCCAAATAAGTGAATAAAACAATAGTTCTACCCAGCTATGATGCCTATGACTTACCACAATAATAAAAAAGCATGGCACAGTAACCGTAAGAGTACAACAGTACAGCTCTTACCTTGGTGCTAACCAATAGCTCTCTAATTATGACCCACTTAACAAGAGGAAATCACTCTTGGTACTGGAAACCTAGCTAACTGCTCAGGTCTACTGAATCAAGAAATCTAGAGGGAAACCTATTCCTGGACCTTTATTATTAACTTTTATTTGCATAGTTCTAAACTGTGTTCTGAATGTGTATCCTCCTAACTACAAATAACTGTAACTTTCGCTCTTCATCAAAAAGCAAACAAGCAAAAAGCCCAAAACAAAACAAACAAAAACATCTCTTCTCTTTGTAACAGAAAGAAGGTTATTGTGGGGTGCCCAGTCTCAGTTGACTTATCTACAATATACCTCTTGTTAAGTTAGCCTTTTCTCTCCTTATCAGAGACTTCCTGACTATGTGGTAGTGAGTCATAGGGAAAGCAGAAGTATTCAGCTGGTGCCAAGAGGATTTATAGATTTTGAGAAATCTAAAATTTGGAGAAACTTGTTCAGAAGTTAAAAATCCTCCATAACAATTAGTATGGACAAGAGTCACAGGTATTATAATCATATACTCAGAGTTCTTACTCGTCATTCTTGATCGGGGCTTGTGGACACTCTAACAATTTTTCCATCTTCAACTGCAGCACACGATTTTTATCTTCTACCTCAGTTCAAATGATTTTCCAGAGAGAGAATGTCCAGTAGGAAAAGAAATTTAAGGTTTTATGAAAAATTTTATAGACACAGAAGAAACACACATGTGAGCATTCACACAAATGTATGCATGTGTTATATTCAAGTAAATATGAGAAATTGAAACTTTTACAAAAAATAAATGAAGAGAGACTGAGAATGATATTTTGACAGTGTGCAATAAAAACTGCAGAATGAAGTCTTGAAGTTTAGAATTATTAAAAGTACCAAAAATGAGCAATCCTCTCATCTTCTACTAAGCTATGACATTAGATCACAGATTCAGGAGACAAAAAGAAGTTATTTAAGGTAATTTATATTCCCAAGTGTGAATGTATTCAAATACATTGATGGTGCTATTGAGACTAAACTGTGACACTTCAGAGGGTCAAATAAGGTGCTATTTCTATTATGAGGGATGAGTTTAACAACAGGGCTTCGTGACCTTAGTACAACAAACAAGGGTGATAATAAGACTCTTTTCTTAGAATGAAGTGACAAATCAGGAATTATAATGGGCATCATTATTTGCTGTCCTGAACAGTCTCTTTGGGATGTCTTGTTGCATGGAGATGTTGAATTTTCTGATAAAAATACTGGGAATTAAGTGCTGTGTGACCAGAGACAGGGAGAAAAGTAATTTTATTCTTCTCTTAGGAGGCAATTATATAGTATGCCTGGGGCTTAGACAAACACTCTGCACATATACACACACACACCACTAAGCATAAATGATATCAGTAATTAACTTCAAGAACATTTCACAATGTGAGAATAGAAAATTGTGACTTTGAGAATCATATTCTTTAATTGGATCTCTAGTTTTCAATGCAATGTTTTCCACGTAATATCCTGTAAGACATAGAACCTTAGATAAACTGTGGAACTAAAATTTGTAAGTATAATTTTGTAATAAATCTCTAATTAGGTCCTTCAGAGGAAAAAAAAGTTCACAGTTTTCAGGAGTGTTAAATTAGGACATAGCTTCCATAAAGTTAACTTCCATTAAGTTCAGTAAAATGTGTGAGGAGGAAAGAAAATTCTGTAATGGTGGGGAAATGGTTGATGCCCTCCATACAAGATGGTGTATTATGCTTCACAAACAAGGGGATTTGAGGCATCAGAGTGAAAGTTCATCAGCAAACTCTCTATTGATAAAGAAATTATAATCTGAGAACAGACTGAG
The DNA here is from genome assembly GCF_943737965.1 of Phodopus roborovskii. Taxonomy (NCBI): domain Eukaryota; kingdom Metazoa; phylum Chordata; class Mammalia; order Rodentia; family Cricetidae; genus Phodopus; species Phodopus roborovskii. Next base: position 33,491,334 of record NW_026125281.1, read on the forward strand.
TATTTGCTCTCAGATGTTAATAAAGACCGTATTATTTGCTTTAACAAACACCTGTTGCCTAGAGTTTTAATAGTTAAAATTATCACCTGGAAACCAATAGTCTCAATATTCTATTAGTTCTAAAATTCTACATAATGTTTGATCAAGAGACCCTGAATTTCTAATTTTTATGAGACCCAGAAAATTGCCCCAGTCGGATCACTATTTGGTTTTACACTATTCTTCCAAATAGAATTCAGTATCTTTACACTCTGCCAAATTGCTCAGCTTATTCAGTAATAAACTGAAAAAGAAAACCTTGTTAAATGGATAGTACACCCTTGATAAAATGTCATCACTTCTTTTTACTTTGGATTAATTTCAAACATGCCATGACATTATGACCTCTTGTTCTTTCTTTTCCTCTGTTCCCTTTTCTGCCCATCTTCCTGTGACCTCCATAACCCCCCCAACCCATCCCCCATCTACTCCTGAGGGAGGTTTTGGCCTTCCATGAGGGATCATCAAAATCTTTCAAGTCATTTGAGGTAGGGCTTAGGCTCTTCTCCATGTCTCAAGGCTAAGGAGGGTGGGGAACGGGCTCCTGAAGTCCATTTGTGCACTGGGGAACACATCCTGGTTCCATTGCCAGAGGAACCATAGACTGCCACTGCCCAATCCACCTAACTGGGGTTCATGGTCAGGGGGTCTAGGTCAGTCCTATGCTGGTTTCCCAGCTATCAGAGTGGGATCCATGAGCTCCCACTTGGTCAGGTCAGCTGTCTCTGTGGGTTTATCCAGCCTGTTCTTGACCGCTTTGCTCATCACTGCTCCTTCTCTGCAACTGGATTCCAGGAGTCTGGCTGAGTGTTTAGCTGTGGGTATCTGTTTCTGCTTCTAACAGCTACTGAAAGAAGTCTCCAGAATGGCATATAAGGTAGTCAGAAATCTCTTTATCAGGGAGGAGCATTTAAGGTAGCTTCTTCACTGTTGCTTAGGTTGTTGGGGTCATCCTTGTAGATCTCCGGACATTTCCCTAGTGCCAGATATCTCTTTAAACCTATAATGGCTCCCTCTATTAAGGTATCTCTTTTCTTGTTCTCCTCAATATTTCCCTGACTCAATCTTCCTGCTCCTTCATGTTCTCCTCTCCCCTCCTCTTCTCTTTCTCCTAACTAACTCCCCCCTCTACTCCCAATTTACTCAGGAGATCTTGTCTCTTTCCCCCTATCAAGGGGACCATGTTTGTCTCTCTTGGGGTCCTCCTTGTTTCCTAGCTTCTCTGGAATTGTGGATTGTAGGCTGGTGATCTTTTGCTCTATGTCTAAAATCCATACATAAGTGAATACATGCCATGTTTGCTTTTTTGGGACTGGGTTACTTCACTCAGGGTGGTTTCTTATAGTTCCATCCATTTGCCCATGAATTTCAATATTCCACCCCCCCCCACTGAGTAGTACTCTATTGTGTAAATATATCACATTTTCTTTATCCATTCTTCAGTTGAGGGGAATTTAGGTTGCTTCCAGTTTCTGGCTATTACAAATAATGCTGCTATGAACATAGTTGAACAGATGTCTATGTTGCATTAACGTACATCTTTTGGGTATATGACTAAGAGTGGAATTGCTGGATCTTGTGGTAGACTGATTCCCATTTTGCTGAGTAAATACCATACTGATTTCCAAAGTTACTGTACAAGTTTGCACTCTCACCAGCATTGGAGGAGTGTACCCTTTCTCCACATCCTCTCCAGCATAAACTGTTATTGATGTTTTTGGTTTTAGCTATTCTAACAGGACTAATATGGTATCTCAGAGTTGTTTTGATTTACATTTCCCTGATGGCTAAGGATGTTGAACACTTTCTTAAGTATCTTTCAGCCTTTTTGATTTCTTCCATTGAGAATTCTCTATTTAGTTCTGTACCCCGTTTTTAAATTAGAGTATTTGGTGTTTTGATGACTAGTTTCTTGAGTTCTTTGTATATTTTGGATATCAGCCCTCTGTCATATGTAGGCTGGGTGAAGATCTTTTCCCAATCTGTGGGCTACTATTTTGTCTTGTTGACTGTGTCCTTTGCCTTACAGAAGCTTCTCAGTTTCAGGAGGTTCTATTTATTAATTATTTATCTCAGTGTCTGTGCTACTGGTGTTATGTTCATGATGTGGTCTCTTGTGCCAATTTGTTCTAGGGTACATCCCACTTTCTCTTCTAAGAGGTTCATTGTGGCTGGATTTATGTTGAGGTCTTTGATCCATTTGGACTTAAGTAATATGTATGGTGATAGATATGGATGTATCTGCTGTCTTCTACACACCAGCATCCAGTTATGCCAACACCATTTATTGAAGATGCTTTCTTTTGTCCACTGTATAATTTTAGCTCTTTTATCAAAATTCAGGTGTTCGTAGGTGTGGGTTAATAACAGGGTTTTCAATTTGATTCCATTGGTCTACCTGTCTATTTTTGTGACACTACCAAGCTGTGTTCAGGACTATAGTTCTATAGCTTGAAGTCAGGGATGGTTGGGGATGCCTCTGGAAGTTCCTTCATTTTACAGGGTTGTTTTGGCTATCCTGATGACCTCGTGTTCTTAAAAGTAGACACTTCCTCTTCTCTCCCATCTTCAGTTCACTAATTTTCTTTGTTTGTATATTCCACATGCTTTGCACAAGATGTATAAAATCTCATTTCTGCACAATTGAATATATTTTATTTTTATTGAATTAAAAATAAAATGACTGTACATGTTGAGATTTAGTAGAATAAACACAGTTACTTCTATTCTTAATTTCTTCATTATGGCAGACTTTCATATACATTACATTTTAGTCAATTTAAAAATATCCTGTGATATGCTGTAGATCCATCGTAATCCTCTTTCATTTATAACTTTGTGTTAAAATCTTTAATTTTTACAGTTTTCATTTATTTCTGGAACACAACTAGATTATCAAAATTTTAATTACGAAAACGAGTATAGCAATGTAATAGTGATTCATTTCTCATTTCTATTTTACTATCACATTTCAGTCATTTACTCTTTATAAACCCTCACATGGAACATATATTTACTGTGAACTAGAAATTAGCTTTATGAGTATAGACTATATAATTCAATAATTGCTGCTTCTGTAAATACTGACATTGATACTCATCTACTGTAGATGGTTTAATTATAGAATTATCCTATCTCATGTGACAATTGTAATGTATGTGAAGTCCTTTGGTATCCTGAGCCATGAGTCACTGCTATTGGGATATAGGGTCATTTTAGCCAGGATTATAGTTAACTTTTTTCAGCTTCTGCTTTCTATTTTCTTATATTGTTATTATTAGTCTTGTTAGGATATTACTCCACATAGCTCAGGTGGCGAATATTAGTTTGAACTTCAGACCATCATCAGTTGAAAGTGTAAAAGGCTAATAAACACATCTATCCTCTGGGATGAAGGTTACATTTGTTTATATTATTATGTAGCAATATTAAATATATTCATACTTTTGCCTAATTTGGGGGACATTACCTGATTATGTTAAAAGGGAGATCATGATAAATTTTTAAGTTCCTCTTTTTAAAACATACCGGTCCACCTAATGTTTCTAAGATCAGTTAATTTTAGAAGTAAACTCCTGGAAATCTGTGGTAGACTGTAAATGTATTATATATGCATTTATCCTTATCTTCTTTGATAAAGGTTAATTGGCATTTATTCTGTGCGTTTGGGTTCATTTATCTTTTGTCTTTGCTGCCTGACACTCTCAGATTTTGTTCACATCCAGCAAAGTGCAGCCACCCAATTTTGTATAAACCATAAAAATTCCTCCCCTGAAAGCATGCATAGCTGTTCTCATTTACAGGAATCCTGCAATTTGCTCTGTACTGCTGGAACCACAGCTCTTCATGAAATATTTGCTATGTTTACATTTCTATTTATAGTCATATCCAAACATTTTAAAAATATTTAATTGTGATGAAAGTCATTTAAATCCTACTCTGAAATGAGTATTTAATATTGAGAAATTAAGGTGCTGAATGACATTCGTACTTACTCCATCATTTTTGTTCTTCAGTTGGTCAAAACATCAGACTTTCATTCACAGTGCAGTCTAAGGTGTAGACTATCTACTCAAATCCAGTGAACAGATCAGCTAGTGGAGCATTCAATAATTGCCTCATGATGAATGTCTTAGTTCCATTCTGCCACTCCAGCACACTGCTCCAGACTGCAAGGATAGGTTCATTTTTCACAGTTCTAAAGGCAGATTTACTGTCTGATAAAAGCCTATATTTCCAGGATGGGGTTTTATTTTGTATCTTCTGGAGGACAAAGATATTGTGTCCTTACAAGTTAGAAGAGGGATAGGATGAATCATCTAGGGCCTTTCACATGTTTACTCATTCATGGCTGAAACACCACCTAAGTCCCCATATCTTAACATCATTGCACTGGGTATTAAATTTCAACCTGAGATTTGGAGGGACCTAGGCACTGAGGTCATAGCAATTACATTACTCTTCAAGTGGCAAAACGAGACTCGAATTCAACTTTTTTGATGACCCAAGTGCCTCTTCATTGTATCCATAAGAATGAATTCACATCTCTACTATTCATTGTTCACAAATTAATGCCTAAAAGAAATTAGCTTTTGAAAAATATTAATAGCTTATGTTAAATACTGAATGTTCCAGTCATCACATAGTAAAAATTTTGGTAAACAACAGTTTTTAGGAGATTAATAATGCGTAACTAGAAATTCTGCCTGCATTTTAGTAAACTTCATTTAGTAAAACATTTAGTAAATTGAGTATTAAAGACAGAAGGTAACATGACTTAAGTATCTTGAAGCCTCTAATGCATGAATATATCTTGAGATAGCTTGAAATACTGAAGCACAGTTAGATAGTGTAGCTTGGCATAATTTATTATCAGTAAAATTCATTCACACCTGGTTTTATTTTCAAGGTATTAGACTGTGTAGATTTAATTTTCAGGAAATGTATTTATGACTAGGAAGAATTTATTCTACTCTAAAAGAAGAAATCCCCAAAGTTAACAGTAATTGTGGCATCATAGCAATGGTCCATGCTTTGATTAAAGCCAATTATTTTTATATGACATTTGTTTAAAAGTGTAGCTATCATTCATGTTCTGGAAGTAATTTTTATTGAGTTTTTGTTTTGCCATTTCCATTAATGATGAAGTAATGGCAGGACACCGATGGAGACTTAAACATGTCTGGTTTTAAATTTCTCATTAATATAATATTTTAAAGACAGACAGCCCTATGTCTGTGTCTGGCAAGAGACACTCCTTGCATTAACTATGGGATCACATTTCTGTGCTTGTAACACATAAGTACAAGCTTTCAATCTATGATAGAATCTGAAAAATATTCTTAGTGACCATATAATTAAAACCAGGACTGCCTAACGTATATCCTGTACTTGTTGTTAGTTTCTTTCCCATACCCAAGGGAGAAAAAGAAAGAAAATTTTGTTGGTTTGAACCATTTATTTGCTAGTGACAAAACCCCCTAACTCAAACTATTTTGACCTGTGAGGGGAGAGATCAACCATGGATTGAAAATTTATCATCTCATTTGTTTTATCTACTGGGACTTTGCTGATAATTCTTCTGTTGAACACATCTCTTGGAAGCATGTCTACTGGAAACAGTGAGATCAAAAGTGTACATTCTTGGTGTTAGTGAACTGCAATGATGAAGGGCCATTGCCACCAACTTAAAATACTGAATGCTTGCAAAGGGCTTCAGATGACTAAGCATACATCATAGGTCTGTTACTAGATCATTGATAGTGATTTTTGTTGTAGAAAATAGCGACTGACCCAGTATAATTGGTATGTAGAAGTATTGTTCATTATTGAATAATGAAAATTTTTTAGGAACTGATCTGCTGTGGTGGGCCCTGTGGGTGAGAGGTCTGAAGATGCGGAGAGCATGTTCTTTCTATACACCTGCCTTAGTTGTACTATTACCATCATGTCTTCTCTGAGAAATATCAATAGGCTCTTGCCTGGCCTCCATAATCTTACTTTCCTTACAGTCTTATTTTATTGAGATAGTATAAAGTATTAAAAAAAATTAACTAGACAATGTTGCTGTCACAGTGTCCTCATTTTAAAGTTCTTGATAGCTTGGAACTTTGTTGAGTAGAAATTAAATAATTCTTTGCCTATGTCTAAGATGGTTTGGTTGCTGCTATTCTCTCTGATGTTATTTGGTACCCTATCATGCTCAGGAGTATGGCCTTAGCTCTGCACAACTGGGGTCACCTTCCTTTCAGCAATTGCCATTGTATCTTCTTTTCTGAAGGTACAACCATTTAGGAAGATTTCACATCATCATATTTTCCAACTTATCAAATAAATCCCCCCCAAATAATTTAAAACCCAAATCACTTCCATTTTATACTCTCCCCAACAAACTCTGCCTTATTTGTTCTTTTAGTTAGTTTTTTTTTTTTTATGGAAAGGGGGCTGAGAGTGGGTATGTATTAAGTTTAATATTCAATATTAATTGAAAAATTCAGATTGAGAAAAATATTCAAAAACATGTAATGGGTCCCTGGTTGTTTGGTCATTATACCATTGCTTTTATTTATCCTCTCTATTTTCATTTTTCTTCTTAGCCATGTTACACAAACTTAACTAACTTACTGAGTAAGATTTTAAGTTCTAACAAAAGGAATGAATGATGTTCAGTGTCTCACAGATCAAGATAATACATGATTTACTTTGAGGGAATTGAATTTACTTCTTGTGAAATCAGGTTCACAGATATACTCTGAATATTATTCTCTGTTGAATGATGCTTTGCTCTGTATGGGAACAAAGCTAAGTGTGCAGTTTGATTCGGTGTGTCTTATTTTTAAATTAATTTATTTTTTACATTCCAATCTCAATTCCCCCTTCCTCCTCTCCTCCAGTTTCCCTCACTCCCCCTTTCTTCCCATCGGTGCGGGTAAGGCTCCCCAAAGAAGTCTACTAAGTCTGTCCCGTCATCTCATTGAGGCAGGACCAAGGCACCTTCCCATCCCCCACACCCTTGTGTCTAAGATGGGAAAGATTTCTCTCCATATAGAATGGGCTCCACTAAGTCAGTTTGCACATTAGAGTTATGTCTTGGACCCACTGCCAGTGGCCTCATATTGTTCCAGTCACACCATTGTAACTTACATTAAGGGAGTCTAGTTCCATCTTATGCAGGTTCCCCTTTTTTTTCAGACCGAGTCAGTGATTTCTCACCAGCTTAGGTCAGCTGATTCTGTGGGTTTCTCATCATGGCCTTGACTTCTTTGTTCATCTAATCACTCCTCCTTCACTTCAATTGTACTCCAGGAGCTTGGCCCATTGGTTAGTTGTGGATTTCTGCATCTTCTTCCATCTGGGGTTGTGGATTGTAGGCTTGGTACCTTTTGCAGTATGTCTTGTATCCAACTATGAGGGGGTACATACTGTATTTGTTTTTCTGGTTTTGAATTACCTCACTCAGGATGTTTTTCTTTATCTAGTTCTGTCCATTAGCCTGTGGATTTTAGGGTTTCATTGTTTCTTACCACGGAGTAGTACTCTATTGTGTAAATATACCACCTTTTCTTTATCTATTCTTCAGATAAGGGGTATCTAGGTTGTTTCCAAGATCTTCCTATTACAAATAATGTTGGTATTAACATAGTTGAGCAAATGTCCTTGGTTTGTGAATGTGCCTCCTTTGATTATATGCCCAACAGTGGTTTTGCAGGTTCTTGAGGTATGCTGAACCCTAATATTCTGAGAAATTGCCATACCGATTTCCACAGCTGTTGTAAAAGTTTGCACTCTCACCAGGAATGGAAGAGTGTTCCCCTTTGTACACATCCTCTCCAGCATAAGCTGTCATTGGTGTTTTTTTTTTTTTTGTATCTTAATCATTCTGATTGGTGTAAGATGGAATCTCTGAGTGGTTTTGATTTGCATTTCCCTGATGACTAAGGATGTGCATTTCCTTAAGTGTCTTTCTGCCATTTGAGACTGTTCTGTTGAGAATTCTCTGTTTAGAGCTGTACCCCATTTTTAATTGGATTATTTGGTAGTTTGATTTCTAGTTTCTTGTGTTCTATGTATGGTTCAGTGTGTCTTACCTATGTAGTTCTGACTTCCCTTAAATTTGTGATCCTCCTGCCTCAGCCTCCTGGGTGCTGAGACTGCAGACCTACCCTACAATGCTGAACATACAACTTAGCTGACTGGATGTTTTTTCATATTGTTTTGAAGATTAAAAATGTTTTTTATTTCTGCAAATTTCATTCATGTGTACAATGTGTTTTGACAAAATTCACCATCCATTATCTTCCTTCCAACTTCTACTTGAACCACTCTATCATGTTTCCCTCCAAATTTCTATTGATTTTTTTTTAAATCCACTTGTGTCCAGTTAATGATACTAGTATGTGCATCCATGTAAGGCCATCATGGGAACATTGACAATTTAGTAGAGGTCACAACCCAGAAGAAAACTAACTTTATTTCCCCGAGAAGCCATCAACTGCTAATAATTCTTCATCTAGGAGTAGGACTTTGTGAATGTTTTTTCTATCTATTCCAGAATTTTGACTGTCTTGACCTAGGACTTATGCATGCAACTACATCCAGTGTGAATTCACGTGTGCATCAGCCCCATTATATTCCGTAGCGCTCCTCTGCAACATAGGACCCTTATACTCTTTCTTTTTCCTCTTCTATGATTCCGGAGCCCTTGTGGAAGGAAATATGATGTAGCTTGCCAACAGTTGCTAATTCTCTGCACTATGAGGGTTATGAGTCTCTGTACTAACTGCCATTAACTGAAAAAAGAAGCTATTCTGATGGGTGTTGATGAGTATAAAGGAAATACTTATTGTTGGATACTATTTCCATTTAACAAAGCTATAGCAATAGATTCTTTCACAAGACCTGGAACCAATGCAGCAATAGATACTTAGCTCAGTTAGCAGTGCCAGTTTTGAGTTCCATCTTATAGAGCAGGTCTTAAAACTAATCAGAAAACAGTTCAACTATTAGGCATATACCCAAAGTATGCACATCCATACAACAAGGACATCTGTTCGACTATGTTCATAACAGTATTATTTGTAGTAGCCAGAATCTGGAAGCAACCTAGATGCCCCTCAGTAGGTAAACGAATAAAGAAAATGTGGTACATTTACACAATGAAGTACTACTCAGGGGAAAAAATGAAATCTTGAAATTTGCAGGCAAATAGATGGAACTGGAAGAAACCTAGTCACAGAAAGATAAGCATGATATATACTCATTCATATATGGATTTTTAGACATAGAGCAAAGGATCACTAGCCTACAATTTGCACCTCTAGAGAAGCCAGGAAACATGGAGGACCCTAAGGGAGACAAACATGGTCACCTGGAGAAGGGGAAAGGGACACGAGCTCCTGAGCAAATTGGGAGCACAGGGGTGGGGGTAGGAGAAAAAGAAAGGGAGAAGAGGAGGGGGGTAGGAAAACATGAGGGATCAGGAAGATTGAGTGGTGGGAAGACTGGAGGAGAGCAAAAAAAAAGAGACACTTTAATAGAGGGGGCCATTACAGGTTTAAAGAGAAATCTGGCACTAGGGAAATGTCCAGAGAACTACAAGGATGACCCCAACCATGAATCTAAGCAATAGTGGAGAGGCTACCTTAAATGCCCTTCCCATATAATGAGATTGCTGACTACCTTATATGCCATCCTAGAGCCCAGTAGATGATGGAAGAAGAAGCAGGGACCCCCATCTATACACTAACCCGAATTCCTGGACAGGAAGGAGTGATGAGCAAAAGGGTCAAGACCATGCTGGGAAAACCCACAGAAACATCTGACTTGAGCAAGTGGGAATTCACGGACCCCAGTCTGACAGCTGGGGAAACAGCATAGTACTGAATGAGGCCCCTGAATGTGGGTGTCAGTTAAGAGGCCTTGGGTAGTCTATGAGGCCTCTGGCAGTATTTATCCCTAGTGTACAAATGGACTTTGGGAGCCCATTCCCTGTGGAGGGATACTCTCTCTCTCAGCCTAGATACATAGGAGTGGACCTAGGCCTTGCCCCAAATAATGTGACAGACTTTGATTATCCTCCATGGAAGGCCTCACCCTCCACGGACCGTGAATGGGAGGGAGAGGGAACTTGGATTGATATTTTAAATAAGACTGTTTCTAATTTAAATAAAAATTATATAAAAAATAAACATCAAAATTAAAGGAAAAGAAAGTGTTGGTTATCCCTTTTATATTCATTGCAGTATTTTTACCAGTGGCCATATCATGCCAGACAGGTCCTTATTATAGCTTTCTAGGTTCACAGTGGGGTGATGTAACGAGTTCGGTTTTTCCGCCCGCCGCCTGGTATTGTCCTGCTGCTGTGCCAGCCCCAAATAATACACAGAGACTCTGTATTTGATACAATGCTGTTGGCCCTGTTACTTGTTTCTTATCGGCTAGCTCTGCCTTAATTATTAACCCATTTCTGCTGATCTATGTATTTCTCTTACCGGGGAGCCGGCGGCATACTGCTTTCTTCAGACTCTCCATCTTGACTCCTCCTCCCTACTTCCTCTTTCCTCCTTGTCTCCTAGTCCCTCCTATCTTCCTTTCCTATTGGCCAACAGTGCTTTATTATTAACCAGTATGAGAAACATACACAGAATGACATCTCCCATCAGGGTGATGCTGTTACTCTTCTTTTCTTGTGACCTGCATAGCACCTTCCAGCAATATGAAAGCTAGCCAGCATATTTTCTTGTATTTTCTCCAGTCCCATGACTCAAGTATGTGATGTCTTAAGCAATATGGTTCTATCATGAAGTTCTGAAAGATAAAGAAGAGAAATGACAATTACTTGCATTATTTAATGGTGTCTTTTGTTCCCATTGAACAACCCAAAGGGAGGTAATTCTTATGTGGCATTGGGATTTTCTTTTCTTTTTCTTTCTTTCTTTCTTTCTTTTTAACATTTTGAATTATACATTTTTCTTTTCTTTTCTTTATTTCTTTTTTAGATTTCCCCCTTATTTTTCTTTCTTTTCTTTCTTTTTTTAATTTATTTTATATAACCAAGTCCATTTAAATGAAAACAAACATTTATAGACAATATTTGGGAATTTGGGCGTTGTTCTTTCCAAACTACTTCCTGCTGATAAGGGGCGCTGTCATGGAGGAGTTTAAGAAGATGCAGAAATCCTGGCTGTAGGCTGTAGGGCTGCTTTGTCCAGCTGTTTTGAATGTAGGATCACCTGGTACTCTGTTTCAGGCATTCTGGCTTGATCAAACCACATTAGTCTGGAAGGAATCCACAGCTTTTCATTTTCTGTGGAAACAAAAATAGAAATCCTTTTCCCCAGTAATTTGTCCTTGAACTTCAATTTTGGAGTCAAAGCATTTTTTTAATTTAATTTATTATTTTACATGTTGATCCCAGTTCCCTCTCCTTCCCTCCCTCCCTCCCTCCAACCCTTTTACCCTCTCTGCCCTCTCACATGCACCCTAGCCACCCTCCCCTCCTATCCTCCCACCCCAATTCCATATGTAGGGGAATGCCATCCAGTTGGGGTCATGTAGATCTGACAGGTCATGTGAAGTAGGTACTAGGGCTTCTCTCCTTTCTCTAGGTTAAGGCAGTTATCCCTCTATGGGGGATGTGTTTGCAAATATTTTTTTCTAATATGTAGCTTGCCTCTCCACATGATTGATGGTGTCCTTTGTAGTGTGGGAGCCTTTGTGTTTTGAAGCTATACTTGTCAACCTTGGAAGCTTGAGTAATGGCTTTCCTGCATATTGTCAGCTCATTGACTTTACATTTACTATGTTCAATAATGATAAAAATTCTACATAAGTTGACTGAGAAGACTAGTTTCACTACAGTGATTGATGCTTCTGTAAGAGAGGTCAACTATATTATCCCAGACAGTACACATTTCTGAGAAACTGCCACTAAAGGGATACCAAAGCTTTTGTAAATTGCTTGGTCTCATCTCAGATATTCTTGTATAAAATTATTTATTTCTGCCCAGAGGATAGTTTTGGCAACTTTTATCAGGAAAACGCTTGCTTAGTAGACCACCTCTGAGAAGCCCATTTTGTATATGTAAGAGATCATGTTTCTATGTCAGTGTGTGTTTACACAGAACTTCTTTCTTGGAATGGTGGAGCCATACTCCCCTTAGAGACATTCTCCCTCCACTCTCAAACCCTACACTTCTTATGCAGAACCAAATTTTCCTAGTGCAACTTAAATTAATTATCTGTGGCCTATCTCACCAGTGGGGATAGAGAACAGCTGGCCACCATTTCTCAGGTAATAAATCTTCATATGATTTAAAATATGCATCTCTGCACTTCCCACACCCACTATATCCTTGTCTTAGGCATTTTTTCCATCATTATTTCAGATCTGCTTAATTCTCAAGTATCATATTATAAGCTAAACACAACTTCTGATATTCTTATCCCTACACCTCAAAGAATATTGGCATTAAATATGACATTAAAATATCTTTTGAATTACTCTAAATTACTCTATAGAAATTGTATGTACACTTATAAAGGATGAATGTGCACTTATAAAGACTAGACAGTGCTCAGGAACATTGTACTAAGATTACAATGGATAGTTCATCTTTCTTACGTATGAGTGATACATGCCTTGATGTAACCCATTATTTTGTATACTAATATACAATTAACCTTTAAAATGTTTAGGTAGTCAGGTACTTTGAATATTGATGGCAGCTGTTCAGATTTTTTTTAGATATCTTGTGTTGTGAGTACTTTGTTGCTATTGCCATGTGATCTGAGATGTTTCATTCAACTGCTTCAAATATTAAGAGGCTGTAAGTTGGCTCAGTGGTTAAGAGCACATGCTGCTCTTTCACAGGACCCAAATTTTGTTCATGGCAATGACATTGGGTGGCAAACAACTGCTTGTTACTCTACTGCAGGGGATCAGGTACCCTCTTTTGGCCTATGTAGGTACTCAAATTCACATCCCCTACACACACACACACACACACACACACACACACACACAGAGAGAGAGAGAGAGAGAGAGAGAGAGAGAGAGAGAGAGAGAGAGAGAGAGAAAGAAAATAATCTAAATAAATATGAAAAGCCTTAAAATGCTTTATTATTACAAAAAGAGTTAAGTAGGTTATATGAGAAAAAGAAACAATTTTTACCTCAAAATAACAAAAGAAATGGTTTAGTCCAGAGTCAAATATTCGTGACTGTGGTCTGGGAAGGCATGTTCAGGGTTTCCTTAGATACTACATCCCAATGTGGTAACAGTTTTGTAAAGGTTTTATAGTTAGATGACAAAGAAAATTACAAATCAAAATATTTTTCAAATACATTGGTACATCTGGAAGGCAGGTTGTAGAAAGTCAGGGGAAAGTTTACAATTGCTATTTTTCCCTTTTGAGTGATAGAAACAAGATTTCTGGGTGTATGCTGCAAGGGATTTACCTAGTCATCACAAACCTGCTAGATCACATACAACAGATGCTGCTATAGGTCATCTAAAATAAAGAGTGATTAGGGAAGCTAATGATGCTCAAATATGGAAAAGCCACAGGAACTCAGTCCTGGGTAAAGAATTATGAATAGCTATAGAATTGTCTTTCCTAGGAAAGAACACTTCAACTGGTTATGCCATACCAAATAATTAGTTACATACAGGTAACATTACATATGGACTGAGCAGATTACATGTGTGCTTTCCCTCTCCCCCCCTCCTCTTTCTCACACACACACTCCAACAATCAAAAAGAGGCCATGAGCTTGACTTGAGATAGATTAAAGAGGTGGGGCAGTACTTGAGAAGGGTTGGAAGAAGTGAAGGGAAGAGCGAAAATGATGCAATTATACCATAGTTTAAAAACAGTAAGGAAGCCCGCCCTGGCATGCCGAACCACCCAGAGCCTGCCTTCCCCTCATCCTTGGCCCTGCAGCCTTGTAGTGAGTGTTTGGCCAGAGTTCTGCTCCAACACCCTCACCCTCTCCTTGGAACTTCCTGGGTTGGCTCTGCACATACCGGACCTGCCCATCCTTGTGTGACCATCTGGAGCCTGCCCTCACCTGACCCATGGGCCCCTTGCCCTGCCTTCTGATTGAGACCATCCAGAACCTGCCTTCCCCACATCCTTGGCCCTGCTGCAGCCTCTGCTTGAGAGACCTCTTCCAGAGAGGCTTTGCCCCTGCGATGTGGGTCTTTCTCTTTCTGTCAACAGGGGTTCAGGTAGTTTATGTTGTTGTTCTTGAGAACTTTGCATCTTTTGATTTTGTTATCTGCCCCATCTCCTCTTATCAGAAAGATATCCTTTTGACAAGGGAAAATTTTATGTGTAGACTCTGAATAGTCCTCAGGAAGGCCCAAGTCTTCACTCTCCTGCTTTAACACCAACACAGATGGTAGCATCAGCATTATATTGCCTGCTGTTCCACTACAGTTCCCTAAGAAAGGCAGAAAGCTCACTCATCAATGCATCACAACCTCTGCCATTTTGGTAGGAGTCAGGGCATGTTTGATGAAATTAGATTCTATGCTCAGGAAGGGTTTCTAGAGAAGGAATCAATGACAGTACGCAAATACTAGGTAAGGTAACATGTTAAGAAAAAGTGTTTCATGGGATTGACTAGAAAGAATAATAATATTCTGGAAAGAAGAAAAAGTCTATGTAAAGTCACATAGACAGTAATCTTACATTGTTTCCTTGTGCATTTTCCAATATTGCTAAAAGGATGATGTATGTTTTAAGGCGATGAGTAATGAGCGGTAGTCTGGTCAAGAACTTATAAATAACTTTCCCAATTGTATTTTCAAATCTGATATTGAAAACAATTCCCATAACTTAGACTTGGGAAGACATGTTAAATATTTGTAAAGAGGAAGCTGAGCTCGAGTCTGGCGCCTTAGGCCACTTGGCCACCCTGACATGACCCCACCTGGATGGCATTGCCCTACATGTGGAATTGGAGTGGGGGGATGAGAGGGGAGGGTGGTCAGGGTGCATGTGAGAGGGCACAGAGGGTAAGAAGGAGGAAGGGAGGGAGGGAAGGAGGGAGAGGGAACTGGGATCGACATGTAAAATAATAAAATAAAAAAATATTTGTACAGAAAACTGATTTCACCTGGAATACATATTGTTTTGTGGATGGAGGTGGCCCTCAAGGCTTATGTGTTTCAGTTTCCAGCACAGAGCTGTCCAGAGGAGAGGCTTTTGAAAGTAATAAGGTAATGGGGATCTGGAGAGAGGGTGAGAAGGAGAGAAAGGGGCAGGATGAGGAGGAGACAGTGTGAGAACAAAAGACTATTTTTGCTTCGTGTATGGCTAAAAGGCTCTAGACCAGTGGCTCTCAACCGTCCGAATGCTGTGACCCTTTAACACACTTCCTCATGTTTTGGTGACCCCAAACCATAAAATTATTTTCATTGCTAATTCGTAACTGTAATTTTGTTACTACTATGAGTCATACTATAAACATCTGATACTTCTGATGGTCTTAGAAGACCCCTGTGAAAGGGTTTCAACCTCTAGGTTGAGAACTATTGCTCTAGGCTGTGATCTTGCCAGCTTCGGCTTCATCAGTGGATGAATCCCTTAGCACATTGTTGGCATGAATTGAGTATTGAGGGGAGGCAGTAGAATATAAGAGGCAGAGCCTAATTAGGAGGAAATGGGTCACTAGAGGTGTGACCCGAAAGAGAATAGCTTGTCCCAGGCCCCTTCTCTCTCTCCTTCCTGTATCACGAGGGAGTAGCCTCTTACACACATGCCCCATTCTCTAGGTGACCTTGGATGGAAGCTTGTGGAACTGTGAGTGAGAATAAATCCTTCCCCACTCCTTGCTAGTATTTTATCACAGTGAAACAGAACTAACTCAACATGAAGTATACAATGAGGCAAAAGCTAGTTCTCCCTTTAGGAACCAGCATTGCAACAGCAAGAAATAACTTTTATCCTTCTTGGATCCCCTGTTGTGTCCACAAAGTACTTTTACGAAGATGGATCTACTTCTTCCTTTGCCACTGAGACTGTTACTTTCCCTGGAGATGCATCTTATTCACTTTTGTTTTGCCAGAAGCTAAAACTGTGCCAATGTGATTTATATTGCTATTAGATTGTTATTGGCTGAACAGAGCACTCAGGCACGGTTCAAGTGTGTGTGTGTGTGTGTGTGTGTGTGTGTGTGTGTGTGTGTGTGTGTGTGAGAGAGAGAGAGAGAGAGAGAGAGAGAGAGAGAGAGAGAGAGAGAGAGAGAGAGAGAGAAAGATCTGCCTTAGAAACTTAGTATATGGTGACCAAACCTGAAAAAACAGAACCTGTAAAACAACTTGTTTTTCTTCTTTGCATGGGACTAAATTAAACTCTCTGGAGTGTTTTCAGAAGTTTATGAAAATGTTGCAAAAAAAAAAAAAAAAAAAAAAAAAAAAAAAAAACCTAAAAACAGGAACAACAGTCACTATGAAATTTAATGTCGGTGACATTGTTTTGCCAAACTTGGGGATCTAGGACAAGAAGTACCATAACATGAAAGAGACACAGCTATCTGTCGGCAATATGTATTTGCTTTGGATGTTTTGAGGGAAGAGCTTGCTGTTGTAACCCAGACTGTCCTCAGACTGAAAACTGTCCTGCTTGCACTCCCTGATGCATTCGTTTACAGAGTATGGCACCCACCACACCTGGCTCATGGTGTAGTTTACAGAGTTTGGCACCCACCACACCTGGCTCATGGTGTAGTTTTATTAAGCAGCTTTATTTAGGTCATAGATTTCAGGAAAACCATTTCACTGTATTTGACCTTTCCTGCTTTGAGTTACACTAAAATATTTTCAGGAAAGCACTAGATTAGCAGCTATTCTCCCTTTGTTGTGTGGTTTTGAAATTCCTCCGAAGCAGCCTAGGTATTTTCAGGGGGAACAGCTGTGAACAATGTAGCCACAAGCAAATCAGTTGTACTAACAATCTGAGTGAACCTAGGTGCTTTCTGGGAGAACACATTTTTGCGTGTGTCAAAAGTGGAAACATATTCTGTAAAGATAAAAGATTTTTAAGTCAGACAGTCTAGTCTTCTATCAAATACTAAAATCCTTGGAATCTCTCCTTCCACAGTCTTGTCTTCACTTCCTGAGTGACATTGCGTGTGTTAAATATTTTAGATTAAATATATTCTGTAAAATGCAGGTACAGAGAAATTAATAAGTCAGGAAAGGCAAATAAAGGATCCTCACAGTCTGCTAGTTACAGTACACAAAGTTAGTGCATTGTTGACATTATATCAAGAATTATTCAAAATTTTAACAGACTTTTACAGAAACCAGCACAAATTTTAAGTTGTTTAAAAATGCAGTGAAGTCACAAGCAGAACATGTTGTATAGTTTTTTTCCCAAACACATTTTCATTTTTTTAGAAAACATTAAAATATAATTAAAAAAAAATTCAAGGACAAGATGGAGAAAGTTTCTTTCTTTCTTTCTTTTTTTTTTAAAACCAAACCTTATCCAGGTTTATTAAAGATACTTTCCATAAATAATCATGGTATTTCAGACAATCATTAACAGTTTACAAGAACTTCCAAACTCCCTTCTTGTATGTACTACCAAAATCAGAAAGCCACTGTAAAACCGGGCGAAGTATTCATTCAGTGCTTTGAAAAGGGGAAGAGCTTAGAGTGAGGGTTGACATTTCACATTAATGATGTTGTTTAACAACTTTGCACAAGCCGACCCTGATTTTCAGAAAACGGCAGAATTTTCCTTCTGAAGACCCACAATCTTGTCTATAAAAGGAACAGATGCTCCTTTGAGGATAATTATCACTGCAAAGTCCAGATTGCCCAATAGGCCAGCAAAACCAATTTTAGTGGACCACGTTCCAACAGGTCTCTGGTTTTACGGGAGTTAAGTCTATGTTGATGGTCCGGGAGAAGAGGATATAAAAATGGATTTAGAGTTTTCCCTCACAAGGCATTCTGTGCCATGGTGGCCCTATTTGTCAACACCAGGATGCCTCTCCTGAGCTGAGAGGAGATCTTTAAATTGTGAAGGAGAGATGTTTTCCATCAACCATCATCAATCCAGCTTAGGAGACATTTTGCTAGTGACACATGTTCCTCCCCCCCACCAAAACAATGAAGTGTTCTGTGAGCTAACAACATAGCATTTTTAGGCTTGGGCTCTCGCTTTGGAGGAGCAGGTTTAGCAGACAGCCTTAAGGATCTTCTCTGTGGCTCGTCGTCGTCCATCACCTTAGCTGCTTTATCTCCTTTAGTATCCCCTTTGGGCCTTTCTTTTGGGCATGGCGTCGGCGGGGGACGTCAGAGCTGAACGAAGGGGATGCAGCAGTGCACGTGTTTGGTCCACTGCTTCTTCACACTGCTCCGAGAAAGTTTTAATAATAGTGAATAGACATATAAAATGGATCTTTGACATCATTTGGAGATAAAGCAACATCCAGGATTCTCATTTCTCTGGGATAGAAGCAGTAAAAGCATCGTGGAAATTAGAGGCAAGTAGCTGTCATACCAGCTCCCAGTCTATTTGCTACAAAAATTATTTTGCAACGGTGTTGTAAGACTTAATAGGTAGGAGACACCCCATCTGGTATTCTTTAAATTCTGATTAATCTTCTCACCTCTATTCTGAGTAGAGCATTTCAGTTTGACAAAAACTGGTACGATAATTAGGCCCCATGGACTTAGAAATAGCAACAAGGGTAACAAGGGTTATTGTTCCCTTCTTCTCCAAGAAGACTGTTTTTGGAACCGGACATGAATTTTTAACTCTTTTCAACATTAATGTACTACTGTAAGTTAATATTGACTCTCTTTTCTTGAGTCACATCAAAACTGACCTGAATGTATAGAAATAATGAAATTGAGTTTCTTGATTTTTAAGTAAGCAGAAATCTTTAGGTGGAATCAAACATGTTGCCCATTTCCTAAAGTACCTGATATTGCTTTAATAAATGATGCACTTATTTTATAACAGTTAGTCCAATTTTGAAATAATGCATTTTATAATCTAATTGTTATTATATATGTATATATGAATGACAGCCTTGATATATTTGTTTGCTTTGATTTAAACATAAATATTTATTAAACTGCTACAAAAGGATGAGTACTTCTAGGTACTAGGATAATAACAGCATAAAGTAGACATGACACAAAGGAAAAGATATCACTTCAAGTGCAGTTTGACAACATAAAATAAACTTATATTTCAAGACATCTGCTTTATGTAAAATTATGATTGTTATTACTTAGGAATTAAAAAGATGGGTTTCAGACATGGGTTTCAGACATGGTCAATGGAACTGATGCCAAGAATCATTCACTCACAGGAAAAAAAATGACTTTTGTTTAGCTAGTATCTGATAGACACAACGATTCAAGGCTGCAAATGCAAGACATAAGAAATACATATCACCCTTTGGTAGTGTGTGGCCTCTAAGGCTTTGTAACTGTGTTCCAGCACTATGAGAAAACAGCAAATTAAAGAGAGTTTCTTTTGTTTTATAACATTAGATGTTTCTGCCCATGATCACTGGACACTACATGTTTTGACTTGTAATGATTTAGTAGCAGAGGGGTACCAGGAGTTGATCGAAGCTGCTTTCCTGTGTCAGGAAAGAAGGTGACTTATTGTCTCTAAGTAGGTCTCACCACCTAAAATTTTACTTCCACCCAGTAATGCCCACATAATCCACTGATGATATCAGAGCCCTCATGAGCCAGTCACATTCCAAAAAGCACCATCTGAGCACTGTTGGATCCAATCAGTTAACAATTGAGTCCTTGGAGGGAGTATTTACAGTCAAACTGAAATAATCTCTCTGTGACCTCCAAAGGCTCATGTCTTCTGAACAATTCAAAATGTATTTTCTGTATCTTTAGGTTTCTCCAAACTTGAATAGCTCCGGTTTTGCTTAAGTTCCAAACAAAGTGCAACGTCTCCTATAAAGTTTCTGATATGAGTGCAAAATTTCCCTTGTTTTTTCCTTGCTTCTTTCTTCAGAACATAAAACCTTTAGAAGGTGGAGACTGCTGAAGGAAGTAGGTCCTGGATGGTTACAGAGTTGACTTCAGCCTGAATTCTCTTTTGCTCTGTGACACTGGCTTCCCGCTTCTGCCGCTATGCTTTCCCTGTTCTTATTGAATGTATCCCTTTGAATTATGAGCCAGAATTCATGCTTTCTCCCTTTAATTGCTTCCTGTTGGCTGTTTGTTCTCAGTGACCCGAGTAAGTAGCTAATATAAGACTTAAGGAATTCCTTAGCTCTGAGTGTCTATAAAGATAATAAAATTTATGTACTTAAAATATACAATGACACATGGTTAAATACATGCATTCCCATATGACCACACCCAGACAAAAGTACAGCCTCATAATTGACACACATGTTGGGAAGTGAGCTTGCAAAGCCTTGATCATCCCTACCCTCATTGGTCTTGCTATCTTAGTCTTCATGGCCTGGGTAGACCTTTGCTCAACCTGCTGCCTTTGTCTTTTTCAGCTGATATTCCATCCTCTGACCATATTCCTGTGTCTTCTTGCAGCACCATCCTCTCAGGTGCTGTCAGCCAGGACTCTGACCATGTCAAATTGTGTGTTTTGCAAGCCAACCTATCCTTTGAAATCTCAGTGAAAGTTTTAGTGATGACACATGGTGCATGTTTATGAAACCAGCATCATATAGATAATACTAGCCAACAGCATGCATTGCACTACAGCAGCAAAACTTTTGAGTATTTTAAATCTTGTACAGGCTGTGGGTGGAGTCTGGCCAATCCATCTTTCATGACATCTTTCCAACTATCTGAGTACTAAGTTCTGGCTTTGTCTTATGGTGTTTTGTTTGTTTAACTGAATATTCTGAACAAAAAGATTTTTATTGCTCTTGTTATTATTATTTAATATTTTTCTTATATTAAACATCAATCCCAGTTCTCACTCCCTCCCATCCTCCCATGCCCCCCACTGACACACCTTCCTGCCCCCCATCCACTCTCCAGGGAGGGTAAGACCATCCTCAAGGAATCATCAAACTCTATCAAGTCATTTAGGGTAAGGTCTAGGCCCTCCCCCTTTGTCTCTAGGCTAAGGGAGAATCCCTCCATGGGGAAAGGGTTCCTGAAGTCTCTATGTGCAATAGGAATACATACTGGTTCTATTGCCAGAGCTACCATAGATTGCCCAGGACTCCTAACTGAGACCCATGTTCAGGGGGTCTGGATCAGTCCTATGCTATGCCGGTTTCCAAGCTATCAGTCTGGGGTCCATGAGATTCCCCCTTGTTCAGCTCAACTGTTTCTGTGGTTTCTCCAGCCCATTCTTAAACATATTCTTTTCTGTCAAAAATTAAAGCAATAACTTCTCCCCTCCTCTGTGCTCCTCATTTGTTCAGGAGATCTTATCCTTTCCCCCTTCTGGGGGGGGGTCCATGTATGTCTCCCTTAGGGTGCTCCTTATTTCCTAACTTCTCTGGCAGTGTGGATTGTAGGCTGGTAATGATTTGCTTTATGTCTAAAATCCATATATGAGTGAGGACATGCCATGTTTGTCTTTTTGTGACTGAGTTACCTCACTCAGGAACTCAGGATGGTTTCTTCCATTTCCATCCATTTGCCTGAAAATTTCAAGATTCCATTGTTCTTTGTTTTTTTTTTTTTCAGCTGAGTAGTACTCCATTGTGTACATGTACCACATTTTCTTTATTCATTGTTCAGTTGAGGGGCATCTAGGTTGCATCCAGGTTCTGGCTATTACAAATAATGCTGTTATGGACATAGTTGAACAGATGTCTTTGTTGAATGAATGTGCATCTTTTGGGTATATGCCTAAGAGTGGAATTGCTGGATCTTGTGGTAGACTGATTTCATTGTAGGAGTTTGCATTCCCACCAGCAGTGGAGGAGTTACCCTTTCTCCACATCCTCTCCAGCATAAACTGTCATTGGTGTTTTAGCCATTCTTATAGGAGTAACATGGTATCTCAGAGTTGTTTTGATTTTCATTTCTCCAATGGCTAAGGATGTTGATCACTTTCTTAAGTGCCATTTTAGATTCCTCTATTGAGAACTCTCTATTTAGTTCTGTACCCCACTTTTTAATTGGATTATTTGGTGTTTTGGTGACTAGCTTCTTGAATTCTTTGCAAATTTTGGAGGTCAGCCCAGATGAGGAGGGGAGAGGAGAACATGAGAGAGCAGCAAGACTGAGTCAGAGGAAGAGCAGAAGAGAGCAAGAAAAGAGATACCTTAATAGAGGGAGCATTATAGGTTAAAAGATAAATGTGGCACTAGGGAAAAGTACAGAGACCTACAAGGATGACCCCAACTAGTAATCTAAGCAACAGTGTAGAGGCTACCTTAAATGCTCTTCCCTGATAATGAGATTGATGACTACCTAGAGCCATCCTACAGCCTTCATCTAGTAGCTAACAGAAGCAGAGTCAGACACCCACAGTTGAACACTGAGCTGAACTCCTGGAATCAGTTGCAGAGAGGGAGAAGTGAGCAAAAAGACCAAGAATGGGCTGGAGAAACCACAGAAACAGTTGAGCTGAACAAGGGGGAATCTCATGGACCCCAGACTGATAGCTTGGAAACCGGCATAGCATAGGACTGATCCAGACCCCCTGAACATGGGTCTCAGTTAGGAGTCCTGGGCAATCTATGGTAGCTCTGGCAATAGAACCAGTATGTATTCCTATTGCACATAGAGACTTCAGGAACCCTTTCCCCATGGAGGGATTCTCCCTTAGCCTAGAGACAAAGGGGGAGGGCCTAGACCTTACCCTAAATGACTTGATAGAGTTTGATGATTCCTTGTGGATGGTCTTACCCTCCCTGGAGAGTGGATGGGGGGCAGGAAGGTGTGTCAGTGGGGGGCATGGGAGGATGGGAGTGAGTGAGAACTGGGATTGATGTTTAATATAAGAAAAATATTAAATAATAATAACAAGAGCAATAAAAATCTTTTTGCTCAGTTTTTGTTCTTCATTGCCACTTCATATCCTTCCAAAAGCAGCTAGAAATGCCCACACTTCTGTTCAAATGCTGCCATGCTTAAAGTTTTCTCCCACATATTTCTTAGTCCATCACCTTAAAATTCAGTCTCCAACATAGCCTCAGAGCATGGATAAAAGGAAGACAAGTACTTTGCTGAAAATTACTTCAATGTGACCTAGTTCAGTTTTCAGGCCTCCTGCCTCTCTTCAACCTCAAAATGAAGTCTAATTATCAACATTCCCATTAGCATTGTGGTATCCTTTGCTGGCATAAGATTTGCCTGAGTATTCTAGGGTTGCTTTATTCCCCAACTCCAAACTTTTTCATATTCCTCTTAAAAGAATCAAAACAACAGTGTCAAGTGAGCTACTACGTCAATCCCACTTCTCAGTAAAAAATTCATGGCAGTTGGCTTTCTATTACTGTAATAAAATACTAGATGAAATCCACTGGATTGTTATTTTGGCTCAGTCTACGGTCACTTATCTCTATTTTTTTTTTTGTGTGTGGCACTCGGAAGAAGGCATCGAGAAGGTGAAATAGAGAGATGGTAGATAGATAGGGAGGTAGAGAGAGCGATAGACCGATGGATGATAAATGAGAGGCAGAGACAGACACACAGAGAGAATATTGTTTCTTTTCCTGAAGCTCTCCGGACTGAATATGGAAGATGGGAATTTGGGAGTCATCTGGTTCACTGTTTTGTTAGGTTCATTACAATACACTATAAAACAATAATAAGAGTAATTGTTACAGTAGTAATACACAATAGTAATTACTAAATTATGTCTTTTTTTGTATTGAGATCCTCATAAAACATGATGAAATTTGCTTGCTTCCATGAATATTTAAAAACACTTGCATTTTGAGAGTCTCTTTGTCTTTTGTCCAACCTAAATTTGCCAAAAGTCAGAGGTAAGATTTCTGTCAACACTGTCATCAATTTCTAAAAGCTCGAGAACAAAATTATACATATATGTAACTTGAAACTTTCCCACTATGGTAAATTTGAGAACAATTTGACTGTAACAGCAGGAATCACAGGATACATAAACTAAGAAATGAGGAAGATGAGATTATGTCACTATAAGGAGTGTAGTTCAGACTTTAATGCATGGTTATGTTGCTGCCTTTGAGAGCTGTTTACCCAAACACAGATTCAGGAAGCTTCTTTTTTTAAGTATCATCACTTTTACAAACTTAATAATTGTTGTCAAGATAAATTTTTCTCTTATAATTTTTTAAAACTAGTGCTCTGATAAATTGATATTAAAGTATCCTATTTAAACCGGCCTAGGTAATGCAGATGCATTTATTTAATCTCAGAACTCAGGAGACAGAGGCAGGTGGATATCTGAATTTGAAGCCAGTCTGGTCTATATAGCAGGTTCCATGAAAACAAGAGATCATTTTTTCCCCCAGGGAAAAAAATTTAAAGTCAAAGAACTCACATTCAAGAATAATGTATATATTCTTATATTTGTTTATCTCTAAGGGGATTGTAATGGCCAATTTTCATTGTTAACTTGAGTAGATTTAGAAACACCTCCAAGACACATTTCTGTTCAGATGACTGTGAGAGATTGTGTATATTAGGTTAATTGAGGTGATAAGATCCACCCTAAGTGTGAGTGACACATTCCCAAGGGTTTATAAAAAGAAGCAAGTGGTTGTTACCCAATATGCTTTGAAGTAGCCATGGAGCCGAGTACTTGAGGAAGACTCCTGGTGAGGAAGGCTCACTATGGAGAAAAACATAAGTTTCTTTGTGGAAAGCAAGCATTTTGAGGATTCTGTGAAGCCACCAACGGAGAGTCCTTGCTTAGTAATTGATGATTTTGATGAAGAGCAAGATGGGGATGTTTCACAAGGGAACATTTTTGAAGCATAGAGTCAAGTAATTGATAATCACGAGAAGTCAAAATCTGAAGAAATAGTTGGAGATACAGGATCTCAAGTGCAGAATATTCTGAAAAAATTTGGAGGTGGAAAAAAACACATGGAAACTTATATCAGAGGCAGTAACTAGAAACTTACACAAGTGTGGAAAATGAAAGCATGGGAACGGAAAAGATTAACAACGAATTTTCTAAGCAGTATGTGACTGGATTTCAGCAGTGGCATATGGATATACAGAAATTACACGAAGAACAAGAAAAATTTTCAAAAACAGCAGAAAGTTTTTTTTTTTAAAAATTTTTAAATTGATTTTATATAACAAAGTCCATTTAAATGAAAACAAACATTTATAAACAATATTTGGGAATTTGGGCATCGTTCTTTCCAAACTACTTCCTGCTGGTAAGGGGCGCTGTCATGGGGGATTCGAAGAAGATTCAGAAATCCTGGCTGTAGTCTGTAAGGCTGCTTTGTCCAGCTGTTTTGAATGTAGGGATCACCTCGTACTCTGTTTCAGGTGGTCTGGCTTGATGAAAGCACATTAGTCTGGAAGGAATACACAGCTTTTCATTTTCTGTGGAAACAAAAATAGAAATCCTTTTCCCCAGCAACTTGTCCTTGAACTTCAATTTTGGAGTCAAAGCATTTTTTTTAATTTAATTTATTATTTTACATGTCGATCCCAGTTCCCTCTCCCTTCTTCCCTTTCTCCCTCCTTCCCTCCTTCCCTCTCTTCCTCCTTCCCTCCCTTTTACCCTCTCTTCCCTCTCACATGCACTCTAACCACCCTCCCCTCCCATCCCGCCACCCCAATTCCATATGTAGGGGAATGCCATCCAGTTGGGGTCATGTAGATCTGACAGGTCATATGAACTAGGGACTAGGGCTTCTCTTCTGTCTCTAGATTAAGGCAGTTATCCCCCCATGGGGGATATGTTTGCAAAGTCCTTTTGTGCACCAGGGATACATCCTGGCTCCACTGTCTGAGGTCTCTTAGACTGCTCAGTCCTTCTGGCTGAGACCCATATTCAGGGGGGCCTGAGTCAGTGCCATGCTGGCTTCCCAGCTATCAGTCTAGTGGCCCTTAGCTCCTCCTTGTTCAGGTAGCTGTCTCTATGTGTTTCTACCGCATGGTCTTGTCCTCTCCATCTGCATCTGGGTTCTAGTTCGACTCAGTGTTTATGTATGGGTGTTTGATCCTGTTTCCAACAGGCATTAGTTGAGGGCTCCATGGAGAAGTTAGTTGTTGATCTCACTCTCCGGGAAGGGCATTTATGATAGCCTTTCCACGGAAGCTGAGATTGTTAGTTGGGAGCAGTCTTGTAGTTCTCTAGACCTTTCTTTGTGTTCAATTTTATCTTCAAACCAATATTGGCTCCCTCTTTTATGTTCTCTCTCTCTCTGTCTCTGTCTCTCTTTCCTGTCTTCTATTCCTAACCAGGCTCAATCTTCCTGGTCGCACATGTTTTCCTTTCCTCCCCCTCATTTTCTCCTACTTCTCTCTCCATTAGCTGTCCTCCCCCACTTTACCTGAGGTCTGGGGGACTTGTCCCTTCCCAGTTCTGTGAGGGACTTTATATGAATCTCTTAGAATACAACTTGTATCCTAGTTCCTCTGGTGATGTGAATTATAGGCTGGTGATCATTTGATCTAGGTCTAAAATCCATATATGAGTGAGTACATACTGTGTTCCTCTTTTCAGCAGAAAGTTTTAAAATGCTCTAAAAGTGACCAGAACCACGCACTGCAAGCAATCAGCCAATTACATGAAAAGTTCATAGGGAGTTAGGAGAACTTGGAGAAGAACATAAAACAGAAATTTCAGCATTGCAAAGAAACCCTATGAGACATACTCTAAAGTACTCTTTACTTTGTAAAACGTCAGGCTAATGCATAAACTAAAAATCAATGAATTGTTTTTTGTCTCCTTCCATGAGACAGCAGCAGGGAGTAATTGCTCATGTTTGACTCTTCAGTTCCTCTTATTCTGATGATTCTTTTAGGAAGAATTTGAACCTGAGTGATAAGATATAATTACAATGTTAGTTATGAGGTATATCTTTAGAATAGAAATAGTTTAAGTTTTAATTGTTAATTGCTAACTTGTTTAAGTGCAGGAGCCTCACAAAATCTAAATGACTATGTAAGTAGCAAATACTCCTTTGTAGCAAACTTCCAAACATATTGTAGTGATTTTTCCCTTTCTAATACTGTTAATTAAATTTTATAAATAAAGATAATTTTAAAAAAGAAGCAAGCAGAGAATTACCAGTATTCATCATGTCCTGGTTCTTTCCTGAAGATCGAATGGGACAAGCTGTCTCACACTCCCTCCGTCATGTTTTACTGTTATGATGGACTACATCCTCACACTGAGAGATAAAATAAATCTTTCCTTCCTGAAGCTGTTTCTTGTCAGTTTTTTCCCAAACAATTAAAAACAATACTTAATACAAGTAAACTCGTTCACCTTTTTCTAGGTCATTTATTATATCAGGACCTCATGGGGGCAGCATCATTGACTGCTGTTCTCTGGAGACAAAACTCACTATAAAAATTGTTCCTTCCACAGAGGTTTTAGAAGACTGGGTCTATTTTAATTTTAAAGTTGAGATAATCTGTAGGTTAGAAATGGGGGAAGGGATAGGAAGCTGTATAAATGGTTTGAGGTGACTGAGCAGTCTTGGGCAAGGTTAACCACCAGAATTTCAGTGATTAAACTTTTGGTTTAGTTGACATGATGACAAGGGTTATTTGTTACATTGTGTGCTGCATCAGTCTGATAGACACTATCCATCCTTATATGTTAAGCTGACTTCCAATCATGAATGGCTTTGGGCCTCAGTCACATGTGGAGTAATCACTTATGTTGACTTCGCATCATGAGTGACTCTGGGATGAACTGTCATGGCTCAGTGACTGGTGGACAGATCACTGACAACTTGTGAAGGTCTCTATCAGTATCACCTACACTGAAGGACTTGGGGAGAACTTATTCAATCTTACTTTCTTCCCTTCTAAAATCTTCATCATTAATTTCCAACAATAATGCCATGAACCATAATAATACAATGAAATTTGTATGGCAAGTGTCTGTTGTTCAGAATAGTGGTTTCTGTTTTACAAAATTTACCAACAGAGATCATAAATATTGGATCCCATTGAGAAGACAGCATGACATTTTACATTACCTTTGGATACA
Source organism: Phodopus roborovskii (assembly GCF_943737965.1). NCBI lineage: Eukaryota > Metazoa > Chordata > Mammalia > Rodentia > Cricetidae > Phodopus > Phodopus roborovskii. The sequence continues at coordinate 33,519,485 of NW_026125281.1, forward strand.
CATATATTAATCTCTCTCTCCGTGTGTGTGTGTGCGCGTGCGTGCGTGTGTGCGTGTCCTCTCCCCACAACTTTCCCCATTCCTTTTTGCTTTAAACAGAGTTTGTCCTACAATCTGTTGATATGTGATGCATGGGAAGTAGGTTACCTTTTGTAGAGTTCTCCGCAGGATTTTCTTTCAGAAACTGCGACAAGTCCTTAGTTCATTTTCAGGACATCAGAATTTAATTATTAAAATGTTCAGTACTTTGTGCTCAGTTGAAATTTCCCAGAATATATACACCTCCTTCAAAATAAGATGACTATTTTCCGAAGAGGAAGAGGATTGACTATTAGCTAAAATGTATGAAATGTCCTATAAAAGGTTAGGACTAATAACTATTTTCATTTTAATTTAAGATACATCTCAGAATTTAAATTTATTGGATACAAAAGAAGTATAAGATACTGGGCCTATGTATGAAGAAAGAATGAGGGAGCTTTATGCATCTGGCATGTAACATATTATTCTTTGATGGAGAAAATACAGGAATGGACAAATAATAGCTTTGTTATTTAATTTTATTTTTCATAAGAGATGAGGCAGGGAGGATAGATTCCCTCTACTGGAAATGTTTTACTTGTACAGCTGTAAGAGAGAGAGAGAGGAAGACAACTCAGATGTCCTGTGAGCTATCAAGCCTCAAAGCAGGGAGGCTGGGGGCCAGGCAACAGTCTAAGAAGTAAACTCCAGAGGTTCGGGGGTGAGTGAATTCTAATATTTATGCTTATATACTTTTAATGATTTAGCTTTTAAAAATGGGCAAAATTGGTCCTCATAATTTAGCTATGGAGACTGGGCAGTCTTGAGTTTTTGTCCTTTATGAACAGTAGGGGCAATGACAGATGGTCTTGAATTGTACAAGAAATACCCTGAACCTTCCAGTGGGTATATCTATGCACCGGGTTCTATTAAAAGACTCAATTATGCTTAGGATCGAAATTTTGTGTAATTATTTAATGCTGTGTTTTTATTTTCACATTTCCTATAAAGGACTTCAATTCTCATACAATTAACATTACAGTGAAATCACTTTTTAAAAGGCACATTCAAAGGTAAAAAGAATTTGAATTCTCAGGAAACACCATGTTATGGTTTTACACAATGATGAGCCAATGATTGACTCAGGGCCAGTTAGTCCATCCAATAAACACTGAAGAACTGCCTCAACACTTTATATGAAAACATTTTTCAATAGCCCATGATTTATTTCATTAAAAATTCACAGAGGTGCTGGGAATGCTCAGGGGTAAAGAATGCCTAGCATATATTATGGTAGCTCAGCACTGCTTAAATGTCAAAAGTTGTATTCATGTTTTCTAAAATTTTTAAATACTTTTCTAGTAAAAATTAGTCTATGTATCATAAAATTAAAGCAAGATAATATACAAGGTAAAAATAATATACGGGATACTACTAGAAATGATAGTGACTATAAACATCTTATGAAAAATTACATTAAGAGATAATTTTATATAATATCTAATATAGTCTTTCACAGTACATTCTCATAGTACATGTATGTGCTTTCAATACTTTAGCCGAATCCACCACTTGTTAGAGCTTCAACTTATTCTCAGACTTTAACTCAGATTGGCCACAAAGTATTTATTTGTGCATCAGGGGCTATCAGAATACCTCTTACTTCTCTGTATATTATAATCTTTAGAGAACATAGCTCAGATTATTTTGCATTGAGTAAATATTTTTTATTCTTTAACTTCATTTAAAAGTTCCACAACAAAAACTAGAATATTTTCAAACACTAGAAAACTGATTGTTGAAAAATTAAAGCAACAATCAAATGAAAACAAAACTCGGGCTTTTGTGGCCGTGCACACCTTTAATCCCAGCACTAGGAAGGCAGGAGACAAGCCTGGTCTACAAGAGCTTGTTCCAGGACAGCCTCCAAAGCCTCAGAGAAATCCTCTCTTGAAAACCCAAAAGCCAAACCAAAATGAAACAAAACCAACCAACCAACCAACCAACCAACCAACCAACCAAAACAAACAAACAAACAAACTCGGGCTTTTAATAGGAGGTAACTTCCCTAAACATAAACAAGGATATGTTCAGAGTCACATGACCTGAAAGTCAGAAATTCTACCTACATGTGATTTAAAGTAATTATTTAAGGCTTTATTTCATTTCAAATCTCATTTTACATAAAAGAGAGTATGTTAGTCTGGTTGCCAGTATTACTTTGTATCATTGTTTATAGACTAACAAAACATTTCCCAGAGTAGTCATAAGTTGTATATTTTGTATGAAAGTAGAAACTTAAGAGTGGGAATTTGGAGGATGTCCAGCAGGAATGTTATATGTGGGTCCCTCTGGAGCTGAGGAAGCAGCTCTGTGACAGGTGTGTAAGCTTCTGCATCCCTTCTCACTTTATCCAAGGTGACATTGCAGTATAGTGGCAGTCATCATTTGGAAGGAAAGATAAGGAGCTCAGTGAGAAACATGGCAGTAATCATCAGAGCTGGTATTCAAAATGCTGTCAGCCTGACCTCAAAATCTATGGGTTATCTTCATGTCCCAATGTCTCTGAACAAAACTGTCAAATCGATAAGTCTGCTCAAGGTTAACTTTGTTGATTTGTCTAGGCTTCAGTCAAAGACATGAAATTAGAGACTTTTTGGGATTCAGGAGAAATCAACTGGTATAAGACATTAAATGACCACTACTGACCAAATAGATAGATATAATGAGGGAAAGAGGGATGATGTGTTTACCTCTACAACTCTTGGCCAGCTCATAACGTCTCTTTCCCATCGCATCTCCAGTTCCTCTGCTCTGAGGCTAGTCTTTCAAAGGTTTACGTGGTATTCTTTGTTTCATGAGACATTCATTGCTAGTTCCTAACTCCTCTGGTTCAAGTATAAACCTCTGGTAAGGAGAAGAAGGAAACAGATGATTTTTTTCCCCGCCTGTGCTAGCAGGTGCAGTGTTTTAGTCAGAGAGCAAATATATAGACATACCTTAGACATTCAGAGAGCTCTTTCTTCTACATCTACTAACTACACAAAGTCTAGATGGGGAAAACTAAGCAGGGAAAACTCTGGGAAGGGATTGCCTTTACATCTCTCTAAACTAAAGTGTTTACTCATTTTTTAATAAGAAATTACTGTTTATTTCCAATTGATTTGTGAATAAACGATCATTATAAGCAACCAAGGGTTGAAACATAATTTTTTTTCAGATGAGGTGGACATTAAGGCAATACTAGTCCTGGCCCCAAGGAGATGATACTCCGGAGAGCTTGTGTCAACTTTCGTATTTTATCTTGTTAGGTGAGACATTATAATTGTAGAAGTTTGAGTCCATGTTCATCTTACATCCTGATATTCTATGTGGTTCAAAGCACTCTCTCTCTCTCTCTCTCTCTCTCTCTCTCTTTTTCTCTCTCCCTCTCTCCCTCTCTCTCTGTTTGGTTTAGGGGTAGCTACACCACTTTCTTTGTTCCATTGTGTTTTGAGAGATATGACATGTCACATCAAGAATGCCCTCCAGAACAGTGCTGGGCTCACTATTCCATCTCATTTTCTTTCCATGTAACCAGGGAAAACTGAGTGATATTAGATTTCTGTTTACTTGATTCAATGTATAATGATGGTGCATAGAACCTTCATATAAGCTTTCCAGGGATATATGAGTTGAAGATATTTTATTATTCCAAGTAATTGAGTTTTAGGCTACCTACTACAGAAACACACATCATTTATCCAGACTTCGGTGTTTGTCAGTCATCGAACAAATTAATGGAGAAAACGTTTCTAGTCTCTAATATTTTGAAAGAACTTGTTTATTATAAACTGTTTGAAGCTGAATCTACATTTTTACAAAAGAACTCACAATCTATAATTATACCCATAAAAGTAATTTATAAATTATAAATGAAAATTATGCTTCTATTTTGGGATCAGGGACAGACTCATTGAATAGTTACTAGGCAACAGGGTTCATACAGGTCCCACTAAGGATGTGAAAATAGAGGTATTAATTCAGTAATTCTTCAAATATTTACTAAGTGCCTACTGTGAGCCAACCATTTAGTTAACATTTCCTATTATTCAAACGTATAATATGTAAGTCTCTGCTGAGCAGTAAAGTTTTAATTTCTACCAGGCCTGGCAAGTTAATTCTACCCCAGCATTTGGGGAAGAAACATGTATCTTAATTCATTATATTGTGTGCCTCTTACAAGGAGGACACATTTCTACTGGGACACATTTGTCCCTAAAGACACTCAGATTATAAAGTGCATTTGATAGCTTCAATGTTAGCTGAGAGGGTCATTAAAGTTTATATGCAAACTGACATGGCTGGCTAATTTCTACTCCAGAATGGTTTATTAAGTCAAGGAATTGTGAGAAGTCAAGGCAGAGTAGATTAGAGACAGACACTGGGGACTATAAAAGTGGAGGCTCTGGTTCTGAGAGGAACTGAACTACAGATAGGAATATGAAAATGTATAATTTGGAATAATTATTACATTTAAAATCTTTAACTTCCTAAATTGAATTCTGTTGTGCTGAGTAGAATTACAGAAGTCGTTTTTCATTCAGTGGAAATAAAAGAAATAGTGAGATAGTGGGAAAGTTTGGAGGGTAGATAGCTTATCTGAACCTCTCCCAGTTCTGTGTCTCCGGTAGATCATGCAGTCTCTTCTCCAGTTGGGGGTTGAGAAATAGTGACTAGGAGGGTAGAAGATAGCATGGAAGGAGGTAAAGAGAAGGAAAGGTGTTGGTGGGCAGGCAGCCTACCTGGACTTCCTCCAGTCTGTCTTGCTTCTGGTAAAACAGAGGGGCTCTATGCTGTTAGAGGCTAGGGTGAGGAACTGTGGTTGGGTGGGGGACACTGAGATAGTGAGACAGTGTTGAATTTTGTGGGGAGGGAAGCCTACCTGCACTTCTCCCAGTATGAGAAGACCTTAGTACAGAGTCTACTGTAATAACATTCTTTTACAACTATGCCTGCAGCTCCAGGAAGTCCACTGTTTTAATCAACTGAAACTTCTGAAACATTTGTAAAAAGAAAGTTTTGAAATTTCTTCCACCTTGTCTGTCCCTGACAAAATGTAATTGTGGGTTTTGGCTTTATAAACCAACCTTGCCTCTCTCTGGGCTTGAGAGTCCTGCTCTTGAGGAGAGGAAAATAAAGGATTCTAATTCTGACATTTACTACGTGGCATTTTTCTGTCTTGTGTAGGTACAGCAAGCATTTTTGATCATCCTGCAGCTTCACTAACACCCCACTCATCATGTCCAGTGGGATTTTTGCCAACAAAAAAGGCAGGGATTGAGGTTAGAATGTTCTGAGAATCAAGATGCAGAGTGTTGTGGAGAAGCCACTTAATTTATTTATTTCAGAGCCATTTACTCTGTTATTTATTGGGCCCATATAAGAGTCCAATGACACCGTATAACCATATTCAATTAGTGGCAAGTTTGAGAATCTTTATCAGCCCTTTTCAG